>NC_091774.1:44004039-44324664 GCF_029378745.1 Bos indicus
GACATAATCAGAACATTCACCACTCCTACCACATCTAGCCTCTTTCAGTTTCCCCTTGTTACTGTCTTTTCATAGCATGACACCTAAATACTGTATAACTTAACTGTTTTTATTGTTTGTTCCCCTGACTAGAATGTTAGTTTCCAGGAGGGCAGAAAGTTTTATGTTTTACACATCGTTATATACCAAGCACCTAGAAGAGCATTTAGCAGATAGAAAGTGCTCAACAAATACTTGATTGAACATTGGCTACCAGACCAGCAGCCAGGAGTTTAGAGAATTTTTCTCCAGAGAAACTTACCTCTTTCCAAGTAAAAGAATGCATCTTAGCAGCTGGAGATCTCCTTGACCAGCTTAAGTGGTATTTTTTCCAACTTCTTTGAAAAAACACCCACAATAAGAAATTCCCATTCTATGGAATTGACTCAGTACATTATATGTGTATATGATGTATATATGTGTATGTGTTTGAAACCAAAGTTTCACAAAACAATTTTTTTCCTATGATGTATTCTGATATAGTATTTTCTACTCTAATCTGTCATTTGGGGAAAAAAATTTGGTTGCAAGTGATTAAGTGGATTTTACAAACCATTAATGGGTTTGCAACCAGAAGTCTGAGAAATACTGTAGTGTGTTCTACTAATTACAAGCCTTGTCTGTGTACACAGAGCTTCCAACCCGTTTTCTAATGTCTCACTCTTCATAGGAATGGATAGACAAAGTTCTCCAAACATTTAAGAAAAGCTTCTGGAAGTTCCCCGGCAGTCCAGTGGTTAGGACTCTGCTTTCACTGCCAGGGACCTGGGTTCAATCCTTGGTCAGGGAACTAAAAGCCTGCAAGCTGCACACCGTGGCCAAAGAAAAAAGCTTCTAACAGGAAAAAACAAACCAGAAACAAAGACTGACAAACTCAAAACATTAGAAATATCCTCAGAGAAGTAAGGTATATTCCCAGATGGAACAGATTGCTATTTAGAAGGGGAATGGGTGGTCAAGAAAGTAGTAAATTTAAAACACAGTAACAGAAATGTGAAAATTCCAAGGAAGAGTTGGAAGATAGAAATCTTTCAGAAGAATAAAAAGGGGTAGAAATTGAGAAGAAATGATTAAATTATTCTAGAGCAAAACATGGGTGGTAGGCTTAAAGAATAACTAGTCCAGTATGAAAAAGGATGATGGACCCCTGGATGGTTGTCTTCAATTAAAAAAATATAAACTGATAGGCAATATGATGTGTTTGAAAGTGTTGAGAGTTTGGGATAAATTGGGAAAAGAGGCAATGGCTAACTTCAATCAAAAAAAGTAAATGAAATTATGTTATGCTAATTGGATCAACTATGAATAAATATGTACACAGTCATAATAATATAAGGAATTGTTATTTTACCTAAGTAAGATAACATAGATATTGAGGCATGATGGAGGATGAAGAAATAATACATGTGTTTATGAGAGGGAATTGGAGTGTAAATACATAGCTTATTTCCTATATCAAGAAGCAAAATAATAGTCCAAACTGAAGAATTGAGAACTAGTAGTATAGGGATGCTATTAAGAAATGGAGATAAATCCCAAAAGAGCATTATAAAAGATAAGGTTACCTCTGGGGAGTAGAAATTCAGCGTGCAGAGGGCTGGGGTAGGGTCAGCTGTGAAGTACCATTTGGTTTTTTAAAATGTACTATACTGGGAACTTCCCTGGATGACCAGTGGTTAGGACTTTGTGCTTCCACTGCAGGGGGCATAGGATGGATCCCTGGTCAAAGTTCTGCATGGCCAAAAAAATTAATGTATTGGTAAAAATAAAAATGAATACAATAGTGTTTCATTTATTTGAAAATACTAGTAGTCAGAAAGGAGGAACTATTTTCCTCAGGTATTGTTAAGATGTAAGATACTGGGAGGAGAAGGCAATAGCACCCCACTCCAGTACTCTTGCCTGGAAAATCCCATGGATGGAGGAGCCTGGTGGGCTGCAGTCCATGGGGTCGCTAAGAGTCAGACACGACTGAGCGACTTCACTTTCACTTTTCACTTTCATGCATTGGAGAAGGAAATGGCAACCCACTCCAGTGTTCTTGCCTGGAGAATCCCAGGGTCGGGGGAGCCTGGTGGGCTGCCATCAGTGTGGTCGCACAGTCGGACATGACTGAAGCGACTTAGCAGCAGCAGCAGCAGCAAGATACTGAGAAACCAGGAATACTGATTTAGCACCCTTCTCAAAGAAACTTTAAAAATTCTCCTTACTTTGGTACTAAACCTTCTGTTGCTGTGTTATTATTTCAGACCCAAGTAACTTGTCAACTGTTGCTGATAACAGCATCTCTGCTGAGTCACTTCAGTCGTGTCCGACTCTGTGTGACCCCATAGATGGCAGCCCACCAGGCTCCCCCGTCCCTGGGATTCTCCAGGCAAGAACACTGGAGTGGGTTGCCATTTCCCTCTCCAATGCATGAAAGTGAAAAGTGAAAGTGAAGTCGCTCAGTCGTGTCTGACCCTTAGCAACCCCATGGACTGCAGCCTACCAGGCTCCTCCGTCCATGGGATTTTCCAGGCAAGAGTACTGGAGTGGGGTGCCATCGCCTTAGGAACAGACATAATCCTGGCCTCATATATTGTTGTTACAGTGGTGGGAGCCAGCAAATGACAGCATGGTACACTTATGTGGCTTTACACATGGCAGGCAGCAGACAATCTCACTAAAGGGGGCTTAAGTGGGAGGCAGCACCCTGGTGATGCACATGGTAAAGGAGAGGGCTCATATAAGACATTCCTAAGGTACGTTCAGAACTTCTGGGGGTGTGTGTGTGTCCTGCTATAACCACTGGAGACAGTCCATGGAAACCATCATATTGACTCTGCATGACTCCATTTGTTCTGTGCTGCACAGCCTGGGAGAGTGCTGAGTAGATCAGAAAGGATGATGTGGAGAAATAAGACTGGGGTGGCCAGAGAGCTGTTGAGCACTGGAGGGGAAAGGGGGTGAGGGGACTGCAGACAGAGCTAGCAAAACCTTAGTCCCAGATCCATCTGTCCCAGATCCATAAATTGTCATGTCTGCTTCCTAACCTTCTGACTTCCACACTTAAAATTTAGAGAAGACTCTTCTTACTCTTCTGACTATCCCCCACCAGGGCATTTTTTAGGTTTTACAAAGTGAGAGGGCCCATGCCTGGTAGGAAGGTGAACTTGGACTTTTCACTCCTTAAATGGATTAGAGTAAGAAAGTGAAAGTGGAGAGTGAAAAAGTTGGCTTAAAGCTCAACATTCAGAAAACAAAGATCATGGCATCCGGTCCCATCACTTCGTGGGAAATAGATGGGGAAACAGTGTAAACAGTATCAGACTTTATTTTTTGGGGCTCCAAAATCACTGCAGATGGTGACTGCAGCCATGAAATTAAAAGATGCTTACTCCTTGGAAGAAAAGTTATGACCAACCTAGATAGCATATTGAAAAGCAGAGACATTACTTTGCCAATAAAGGTCTGTCTAGTCAAGGCTATGGTTTTTCCAGTGGTCATGTATGGATGTGAGAGTTGGACTGTGAAGAAAGCTGAGCACCAAAGAATTGATGCTTTTGAACTGCGGTATTGGAGAAGACTCTTGAGATTCCCTTGGACTGCAAGATCCAACCAGTCCATTCTAAAGGAGATCAGCCCTGGGATTTCTTTGGAAGGACTGATGCTGAAGCTGAAACTCCAGTACTTTGGCACCGCATGTGAAGAGTTGACTCATTGGAAAAAGACTCTGATGCTGGGAGGGATTGGGGGCAGGAGGAGAAGGGGATGACAGAGGATGAGATGGCTGGATGGCATCACTGACTCGATGGACGTGAGTCTGCGTGAACTCCGGGAGTTGGTGATGGACAGGGACGCCTGGCGTGCTGCGATACATGGGGTCGCAAAAAGTCGGACATGACTGAGCGACTGAACTGAAGGAAACCTAGTCACACGGAAGCAGGAAAAAGAGTGCGTACTCACTGAGGCCAGTCTTGTCTGTAAACAGAACAACCCTGATGTGACTTGAAGGTCTAGGAAGATCCTAGGTCAGAAATCTTCCCTCTCCTACCTCCCATGGGTTGCAAAGAGTCGGGCACGAATGAGCGACAGAACTGACTGACTGACCTACTATGGTGCCCAGATCCCACATGCACTTCTTAGGGCATCTCAGCATCACCCTCTCATGGTCACAAAGGAAGTAGGGATTCAAGTACTGTAGGCACCTAGTTCTTGGAGACTGACCAGAGGAGCCTCTTCTATTCCTTTTTCCCTTTTCCAGGTCCCCACAAACATTTATTGGTTTTTACTCTATCCCAGTCTCCAGGTAGGCTGCAGTCCATGGGGTCACTAAGAGTCAGACACGACTGAGTGACTTCACTTTACTTTTCACTTTCATGCATTGGAGAAGGAAATGGCAACCCACTCCAGTGTTCTTGCCTGGAGAATCCCAGGGACAGGGGAGCCTGGTGGGCTGCCGTCTATGGGGTTGCACAGAGTCGGACACAACTGAAGCGACTTAGCAACAGCAGCAGCAGTCTCCAGGTACAAAGATAATGAAAAGCCTTGCCCTCAAAGACTGCCAAGTTTGGGTGGAGGTTGGGAGTTCAGAGGTAGATATGAAAACAGATTCATAACAGATTAGGTTAGGAAACAAATCTGCACAAATACAGATGGAAATGCATGTAAGTTAGGGAAGGCTTTCTAGTTGAGAAGACCTCTGACCTAAGGGGAAAGCAGGAGTTATCTAGGTATGAGCAGGGCAGAATAAGAACCAACTCCTTCACTTCCACTGGATCACTGGAATCCTATGTTTCGTGCCATATACGCCCCCACCCCCACCCCACCCCGGCCAGTCCTGGGCTCTCGCTGTGCCAGTTCAGCTGTCGCCCTTCTCCTTACCCAGGTCTGAGCCTTCCTTCAGACTCTAGCCAGGCAACCAATCATTGTACAGTCACTCTACTCTGGGCAGCCACATCTTACATTCTAGAACAGGTATGTCTAATATAAACATTAAATTTCCTAGTAGCTACATTTAAGAAGTAAAAATAAAAAGTGAAATTGTTTTAATGTTTTATTTAACCTAATGCATCTAAAATATTTCAACCTAAATATAAAAACATTGGCTTTATGGTTAACATGAGATATTTTAATATGGTTTTTATGTTAAATCTTTGAAATTCAGTACATTTTTACACTTATAGTGTATCCCAATTCCAGTCAGTCACACTTCAGGTGCTCAGTCGCCACCTGGGGCTAGTGGCTACAATGTCAGTCACTGTAACTCTAAAATTCTGCCCAGACTGAGTGTACTTGCTGAGGCAGTACTATATATTCCTCTAGATCTCTGTGCCCCTAGTCAGGGCCCTGAGAACAAATTTGAAGAAGGGAAGGCCTCTGAGGTTTCAGAAAAGAGTAAAAGCACTCCTTCAGATCCAGACCTAGACAGCTAACCCTAAACTGATCCCAAACTTGCTGATGAGATTGCTTTTAGCAATCACGAATCCACAAGTGCATTACAGTCAGACACATTTGACACTGGCCAGTAGGCTACCCACTAAGAAAATCTGACAACGAAACTGACAGGGCAGCCTGGAGGGGCCTTGGTGAAAGGTCATCTAGTCCTGCCATTTGGGACTGAAAGGGTCTAAAAATACTTGGCATAATATCAGACACCTTCTTGTGTTAGTCTAGCAGCAACAAGAATCACATGTGAGAAAAAATACTGAGAAAATTCAATCTATTAAAGCATTTCCACAAACTAGGAAAAGACCACTTTTAAGTTTTGCTTAGAGAAAGAAACACGGGTATTCCATGAAAGCAAAATTTGAAATCAACATATAAGAGTTCAATCCCCTCATACTAAGCCCAGAAAAAGGAAGTGTTTGGCCCAAGATCTTTACTATGCCCTTTCCACTACTAACTGAAAAATATTTTAATTGGAGAGACTGTACCATCTCCAGGGTTCTCCCAAATAATCCTTCAGGATGACCCGCTCTGGGAAAGATCATCAGCGGTCCCCCGATTGTAGTACCGTGATCCCCTATCTTCTGAAATCTTGGGCGGAGGCGGCTACTAGGGTAATTCTTTCGCCAACTCCACACCTTCCGGAGCCTGGCCTGGCCCGGCCCAGCCCCTCTACTGTTGCCCAGTTCCTGGCGGCAGGCCGGGCCTAAGCGGTCAACCCCCAGCGGAAGGGCAGCGAGGAGCCCCCAACGGAGGCCACACCCACGAAGGCAGCTCACAGATTGTTAGCAGCCCCCGGGAGGCGAGTGGGCCACAGGTCAGTACCAAAGTGCAGGAGAGGACCCCTCGACCCTCTAACTGCGGGTGGGCTTCTGGGGAAGGGATGGCTCGGTCGGTATCATACCTGTTCTCAAGCTTAGCACCCACCCCGCCTGCGCCGGCCGGGACGGGCCGCCTCTCAGCAATTTCTGAGGCTGGGGCTCACTCCGTCCTCCTAAGGCTGGCAACGAACGGCTCCGGCCTCGCAGGGGTCACTCCGGTGAACCCCGGGCTTGCTAGGGGATCTGACAGCCCGGGCTTTCTGCGGGGGGTGGGCGCGAGAGGGGGGGTCTCCCTGGATGGGAGGACCTCCCAGCTCACTGGTGGTCCGCGGCCCGGCTGCCTCTGTGCCGGGGAAAGACATCCTAGCGCCTCGAAGCTCCGCCGAGCGCAGGTTGTGCCCGCGACAGGCCGCCTAAGCTTCTAGGGCACGCTGCAGCCTCCCGGCCTCCGCACCAGGAACCGTTTCCGGGTCGAATGCTTTTTGTAGCTGACCCGGCGCGGCCCGTGACGCGAGGGCCTAGACGGAAGTGCGGGCGGAGGAGCCCGAGCCGGAGCCCGGCCGGGAGCTGGTCTCGGGGGCTCCGGCTGTGGCGACTGCTGGGCCTGGCCGCGATGGCGACTCTGTGGGCCGGCCTCCTTCGTCTCGCCTCCATGCTCAGCTTGTCCTGCCTGGCGCTCTCGGTGCTGCTGCTGGTGCAGTTGTCAGACGCCGCCAAGGTGAGTCCCTCCCAGCCTTTGCTTCAGACTGGCGCTCCTCCGCTGCCTCCGGCCTTGTCCACCTGAGCCCCACCCCAGTCCTCCGCCAGCCCTGCCAGCCCGATCCCTGGCGTCACAGCCCTGGCAGACCCCCGCCCGAAACACTCCGGACAGCCGGATGGCATTCCCGCCCTCCAGCCCTGACAGCCGGACAGCCCCCGCCCCCACCCCCTCCCACCTCCGGCGCTGACACCCGACCCCGCCCCATTGGTCCAGACGGGGCCCGGACAGCATGTCCGGCTCCTTAAATTTCCCTTCCCAGCCCCGACAGGACCCACCTCCAACTTTACAGCCTTTCCAACTCTGAGAGCTTTTAACTTGAGCTTTACACTTAAGCTCTGACAGTCTACTGTCCCCCTTCACCAGCCTCACGGACCACCCTCCGAAATTCCCCAAGCCCGTATAGGAAGCCCCCAGCTCACAGGTGTCTTACCTCTTAGGAACTAACTCCTCTCAACTCATCCCTGAACAGATTCCCTTCCCACTGTAGGAACTTGCCTCTCCTGGCAGCCTTCTTTCTCAAAAGGAAGGACCTACAGAGTCTCTCACCGGCCTCATATCCTCACCTCACTCCCTCCAGGATCTCCTAGCCCCTTTTTTGCCTTCTCTTTTCTTGATAATTTAGTGGGTAAGGGAGGATCCAAACTATAGGAGAGGTGAAGTTGTGGCCTTCTTCTCTGCTCCATTTCTTGGCCCTTCTCATCCCCTTGGTTTCTGACGCTCATAGCAGTAAGCGGCAGCAGCAGTGGCTGGAAGCCAGATCTTAGTTTCACAGATGGGGAGTCCTAACCACTGGACCACAGGAGCCAACAGTTAGGGCTAGGGTCCCTAGTCATACCTGTCTAGTCAAGAACGAAAGCAGGCAAGGAGGCAGAAGGTAAAGAGTAAAGTAAAAAGTTTATTGAAAAGAAAAGTACATGCGGAAAGGCTCAGTGGCAAGCTCAGAGAGTCGAGCTTTTGGGAAATTTAAATCCTTTGTAAAGGGGCAGTTTTCCGGGTCTTCTTCCCTCGGCCAGCCACCTTGCTTTGTTGGCCCACCCCCACCCCCGGTTAATTTGTCTCAGGACCCTCCCTGGGGGTGTGCACGCATACCATAGCCAAGATGGATCTGAAAGTGACGGCTTCTGGGAGGAGCAAGACTGATTATGGCCTGAAATTATCCTCTGACTTTTGATTCCAAGGAGCCTTTTTGTGCATGTGTATTATCTCCCTTATCAGACAGGATTTTTTCCTTACTTTGTCCTTGCCATGATTAGTCCCTTCAGGTAAGAGACAAAGACTGGCTATTTACCCTGTTTTTGTTGGCTGTAAATTCCTCAACTGGAGCCCACCTGTATCTTATCTCAAAAAATGCAAAGAGGACGGTTGTTGTTGAGTCGCTCAGTCATGTCTGACTCTGCCACCTCATGGACTACAGCACACCAGGCTTCCTTGTCCTTCACCATCTCCCGGAGCTTACTCAAACTCTTATCCATTGATGCCATCCAACCATCTCATCCTCTGTCCTCCCCTTCATTTCCTGCCTTCAATCTTTCCCAGCATCAGGGTCTTTTCTAATGAGTCAGTTCTTTGCATCAGGTGGCCAAAGTATTAGAGCTTCAGCTTCAGCATCAGTCTTTCCAATGAATATTCAGGATTTATTTCCTTTAGGATTAACTAGTTTGATCTCCTTACAGTCCAAAGGACTCTCAAGAGTCTTCTCCAACACCACAGTTCAGAAGCATCAATTCTTCAGCATTCAGCCTTCTCTATGGTCCAACTCTCACATCCATACATGACTACTGGAAAAACCATAGCCTTGACTAGACAGACCTTTGTTGGCAAAGTTATGTCTCTGCTTTTTAATACGCTATTTAGGTTTGTCATAGCTTTTCTTCCAAGGAGCAAGTGTCTTTTAGTTTCATGGCTGCAGTCACCATCTGAGGAGGTGACTAATAGTAAATTTCCAACCTGGAACCCATCTATCTCTTACTTTACCCTCATGCTGCTCTCTAGTCCCCTTCATGCCCATACCCTCCAGACCTGCCCTGTGCTTCCTCCTTGATGAGATGGCTCATTACTGGAGGAAACAGAAGGCATTCACATTAATATGATGGGAAAAGAGAATGATATTTGCATTTTTTAAATTGGAGCTTTACTCTATAATACCTTTAAATACAGGGGCTAGGAAAGATGAGTGACAGGCATACAGATGGGGAGGTTTGGTCAGGGATTCTGTTTTTTTATTGAAATATTTATAATGCTGTGTTAGTTTCAAGTGTACAGAAAATAACTCAGGTTCGTTTTCATTATAGGTTATTATAGCAGATTCTTGTTCTTTATGTCAAGGTTTCTTTTTGAAATCTTCCCCAGTTCCCTTCAGAAAAAGGGACAGCATCAAGTCTCCTGATTTTCAAAACACTGATGGCACCTTCTGCATATCTGCAGTCATCGCTTTAAGTGGTATATTACTGTAACCATGTATTTGTCAGTCTTCTTTACTTGGGTGTGTCCTAATTGTGGGCAGGAACCATGTCTTAGACTTACCTGAATCCACCTCATTTCGCTCAAGTTCTGGCATAGGACAAATGCTAAGTAGCTGCTGAATGAGTAAATGACTTAACAACTCTGCCAGACATACCACTATATATAGGAGTTCTGGGCTGGGGCCTCTGGAGACTAATGAGCCACTGCCTTCCTTCTGAGATTAGTTCCCCTTTGCTGAGAAAGCATCTCCTACTCCTTCTATTCATAAATGTAGTCACCTCTTCTTCACTTCTTCAAACTTGCTTTTTCAGTAGTTGTCCTCTGTCTCCCAGGGATTAGAAGCAAAGTTTCCTGGGAAGAGTATACCAAACTGGTCTCAGCTACATTCAAGCTACTTCCTTTATGTACTTCCTTTTTTGTTGTAGCTGAGTGCCTCTAAAACTTCATCCCTTCTTTAGAAGTCTGGCCCAACTCACTTTATGCATATCAGTGCCTTTATACCAAAGGGTGGAAGGATGATGGGTAGAATTGTGACTTGTTCTGCAATTTTTAGTTTGATATTTCCTAATTCTTCGGTAATCAACATTCTTATTTGCAGGCACAGCTGTCCATCTACTGTGTCTTCCTACTGGCAGATAGATGATGATAATGTTAGCACAATTTTGTCACGTGACTGAAAAATGTGATTAAACCACAGATACTAGGTATTATTTCAAAATAATTTTATGTATTATATAATTATTCATGAGCATTGCCAATGGTTTTTAAAAAATTTGTATCTCTTAAAGTTATTGAAAAATTTAAATGAATAGTTTTAGAATACTTGACAGGGGATGCTTAACAAAATGTGTAAGTTGCAGTTTCTAAAAATATTGATGATAAACTGTCAACAAGCTATACTAAGTTTCTATTTTGTTACAGAATTCTGAGGATGTCCGATGTAAATGTATCTGTCCTCCCTATAAAGATAATTCTGGGCATATTTATAATAAGAATATATCCCAAAAAGACTGGTAAGTATTCTGTGTTACTGAATTACCTGTTGCATTTCTTTCTTTGGTTGTCACTGTTAGCACTGGATATTCATCCAATGTATTGTTTTCTTTTTAAGTATTTATTTTTAAGCAAAAGTGTTGAATTCCATTTCCATTTGAAAAAATGAGAGTAAGACCCTGAGTGTATCAAGTAAGTCTAAACGAATGTAGCCAAAAGCCCCAGGCAGGGAGGGTTTTACATTGGGTGGGGCTGAGTTTGTGGCACCTGAACTCCCCATAGCTATCCTTCTTCTGTGTGCCCTTAAATTTAGGCCCTTCTTGCTTCTCAGTTGAATGTAAGCAAGCCTCATTTATCTGGGTTATAATACAGATATATACAAGATATAATATAATATAATATAAGTTTTTATAACTTGTAGGTTTTGATGCTATATTGTCAGATATAGGAGACTATGTTTAAAAGTGTCAGAAGGCTCAGGAAGGAGTGGGAATGAGCCATAGATACCAGAGTTTACCAATTGGTGGGCCAATAGGTTATAGACATGCCAAGTCATTGATCCCTTCAACCCTTGGTATATAATCTGGCAAGGACTGGGATCCTGACTGGTTTGTCACCAGCAGTCTTCTCTGTTTATCCCAGTGAACCTTACAAATGATAGCTTTTTCTACACGTGCTGTAAAATGATTGGGAAGCAATCATTTAAGGATAGGTGGGCTCCTTACCCTGGACTGGGACATTTTATGGTTTGCAATGGAAGACTGCCAGGATAGGCATAGAAGAAAAATAGCTCCAGATGTTACAATACTGGTAACATGTACCTGATTTCACAGTGAAATAGACCAAAAAGTTTGAAAGCAGAATTAAATTCATTCGGTTACAATATTCCAAGCTGACTTTGAATAAGAAAATGCAGACTTTGAACATGTTTAGCTTTTTTGATACCGTTGTCTATTTTTCCCATGAAATTCAGTCCGTAAGTTCCCATTTAAGTTTAATCTGACATTTGGTAAGTGTGTTCTTGAGAACTTCTGTGTTCCACTTTAAACTGTCTTGTATTACAAAGTGATGATGGCTGTTCTTTTAAGTTTTATATCCGCAAGTTATTTTATATGAAAAGAAAACTCACATAAGTTATTCCTGTAAATTTCCCAAATGTATTGAGCACTTACAATCAGTTTACTCTGTTATCAGTAATAGAGTATGACACTTGTTACTTGAGCGGCAAATGAACTCACTGTTCAAGTGTTTAGCTCTAATCTTTTCACGGACTTTTTGTTACTCCAGGTTTACAGAGAGTAAAGCGTCTGCCTGCGATGCGGGAGAACCGGGTTCGATCCCCGGGTCGGGAAGATTCCCCTGGAGAAGGAAATGGCAACCCACTCCAGTACTCTTGCCTAGAAAATTCCATGGATGGAGAAGCCTAGTGGGCTACAGTCCATGGGGTCGCAAAGAGTTGGACACGACTGAGTGACTTCACTCACTCACTCTCACATGTCATTTATCCCTGGTTACTGGTGAAAACCAGTTCCCTGGTGGCTCAGAGGTTAAAGTGTCTGCCTGGAATGCAGGAGACCCGGGTTCGATCCCTGGATCAGGAAGATCCCCTGGGGAAGGAAATGGCAACCCACTCCAATACTCTTGCCTGGAGAATCCCATGGAGGGAGGAGCCTGGTAGGCTGCAGTCCATGGGGTCTCAAAGAGTCGGACATGACTGAGCGACTTCACTTCACTGGTGAAAATAGGGAGCTTTGAAAATAAACAGCTAAAAACAAGGCTTGCTTTGGAATTTTTCTTCCTTCTCACTCTTGTTTCCTGTCTGCAGCTTAGCCTTTTACTCTGATTGGGTTCACAGATGTCACTGAAAGTTTTTAACTGGCTTTAGAAGGGTACACAAGTTATGATTAATCAAGATGTTATAGTCTTCCGAGGCTTCCAGTATTTTATGTGACTTTATATGTATGTATGTGTGTGTATGTATGTGTATGTGTGTGTATATATATGTGTATGTATATATATATATATATATGGGCATCTTATCTGACACTATATATATATATACACACACACACACACACACATATATATATATAGGTGAAAGTGTTAATAGCTCAGTCATGCCTGACTCTTTGTGACCCCATGGACTGTAGCCTGCCAGGCTCCTCTGTCCATGGAATTCTCCAGGCAAGAATACTGGAGTGCCTTGCCATTCCCTTCTTCAGGGTATCTTCCCAACCCAGGGATCGAACCCAGGTCTCCTGCATTGCAAGCAGTTAGGTTTACCACTGAGCCACCAGGAAATACCAGTATTTCCCTCCTGGTAAATGTAATGTATTTACTTCCTGGTAAATATACCTATATATATTTACCTCCTGGCCTCCATTTTGTCCAGTTGTCAGCTTTAATTTTTCATTGACCTATGCTGCTGCTGCTGCTAAGTCGCTTCAGTCGTGTCTGACTTTGTGCGACCCTATAGACGGCAGCCCACCAGGCTCCGCCATCCCTGGGATTCTCCAGGCAAGAACACTGGAGTGGGTTGCCATTTCCTTCTCCAATGCATGAAAGTGAAGTTGATCAGTCGTGTCCGACTGTTAGCGACCCCATGGACTGCAGCCTACCAGCCTCCCCCACCCATGGGATTTTCCAGGCAAGAGTACTGGAGTGGGTTGACATTGCCTTCTCCATCACTGACCTACACTGTCTAGCTTAAGAAAAGTTTGAGATCCCTGGTTTATGTTGGGGTGTGATTCGAAGCTGATAATGTCCTCCTTTTGGCACTAGGGGGAGGTGTTGCCTAGTTCCTAAAGTGGCTGTAGTTAAGAGTAATAAGAGTTATGTATTTGGGTTCTGTGTTTACAATGACTGGCTAGACAGAACCAAACTTCCTGTTTCCTTTCCCATCCTCCACAGCACTCAGAATCTCTTTGTTATTAACTGTATTTGTACTTCCAAAGAAATACTCAATACTTAGATTCCCAAGTAATTCTTAAGTATTGTGACTAAGGCTTCTGAAGCTGATCTAGGAAACTAAATAGGAGATAAATCTCATTTTCCTGAGGTTCAAAGAAATATGGGTGGGGTGAGGTGGGGGGAACTGTTAGGTGTAATTAGCTATTCATATACCACACTGTGGCAGTTTATTATTGTTGGTTAATTCATAAAAGAATTAATCTCGTATGCAAGAATACTGGAGTGGGCTGCCATTTCCTTCTCCAGGGGATCTTCCCAACCCAGGGATCGAACCCAGGTGTCCTGCATTGCAGACAGATGCTTTACCATCTGAGCCACCAGGGAAGCCTGAATAATAGTCCAGGTCACCTTAAATCATTTAAAGCAAGACAGAAATATAGCTGTCCTAGGAGGCAGGAGCCTTTTATTCCAGTCCTTTTAGCTGTTCATGTAGTCTGACCTCATGCAGGTGAGCCCTCTGAGAGTTCTGGGCTACGTGCCCTCCGTGGTTCTGAGCTAGATACCCCTGCAGTGGGATTTAGCTTCCTCTGTCTGTTTTATGCCTGCATCCAGCTGGATGCATTTCTGGTCTTCAGTACGTTTGGAACAGATACGACACACCTGTATGGTATAAGTTTGGGACCTTACTCTTGTTTGAAATTCTGCCAGTTGAGACTTACTTTTTCATTACTACCTTTGTTAAAATTAAATTACCTGTTAAGGAAAACTGACGGAACTTTTATCAGTTATGCCGTTTTGAGTTTTCTTTCTTCTACCACAGTTCACAGGGAACAGAACACAAAAAAGTATGTTCTGATAGGGCAAAAGGAAAGAATCAGCCTGGAGCATTGGGTGCTGCCAAGAAGGTGGGTAGAGTGAGACAGACAGGAAGCCTGAATGAGACAGGATGCTGTAGTGGTTCTTAAGGCAGCCAAAATTGCCTAAGGGACAGATGACGAGAGGGGCCGGCAGGAGGACGGGAGAGCTTTGCCTACCTTTGCTGAAGGGGATCAGAGTAGTGGGCTCTTAATAGCTGTGAAGAGTAAGAATTTAATTATTTCCTAGAATTGACAGACTTCTAGAAAATAAGATTTTCTGAGTAGAATTGCTTTTTCATAAGCCATAAAGGCAAATGGGGAGAAGATAAACAACATCCAACAACAAAAACACTCAGCCTTTTATGATTATTTATGTACTGTTGCCAGGTAATGTTTTCATTTTTAAATATTTTTGTTGTCCTAAACCTACTTCTTCATGCTTTTTAAATAGACTCCTTAAGAAAAGTAATTGTTTCTTACTCTAGTGTTCAGTTTTCAGAGTTTCATAATTTACCATCTGTTAGGTGTGATTAGCCATTCATATACCATATGTGGCAGTTCAAATAATGTTAGTTAATTCGTAAAAGAGGTAATCGTGTTTGAATAATGCTCCAGATCACCTTAAATCAGTTTAGCAGTTTTACTTGCTAAATGAACAAGTCTAAATATGACTTTATCTGCTAAGTAGCTTTCAGTCCCATTTGGGATTTTTAAGTGCATTTTTTTAACTGTGAATAGCACTTTTGAAAAATAGCTGCTACATATGTGTCTTTATGGTTGATGGCACGCAACTCCAGTACTCTTGCCTGGAAAATCCCATGGACGGAGGAGCCTGGTAGGCTGCAGTCCTTGGGGTTGCTGAGCGTCAGACACGACTGAGCGACTTCACTTTCACTTTTCACTTTCATGCATTGGAGAAGGAAATGGCAACCCACTCCAGTGTTCTTGCCTGGAGAATCCCAGGGACAGGGGAGCCTGGTGGGCTGCTGTCTATGGGGTCGCACAGAATCAGACACAACTGAAGTGACTTAGCATAGCATAGCATGGTTGGATCATTGAAAAAGCAAGAGAGTTCCAGAAAAACATCTACTTCTGCTTTATTGACTATGTCAAAGCCTCTGACTGTGTGATCACAACAAACTGTGGAAAAATTCTTCAAGAGATGGGAATACCAGAAGACCTGACCTGCCTCCTGAGAAATATGTGTGCAGATCAGGAAGCAACAGTTAGAACTGGACATGGAACAACAGTTCCAAATTGGTAAAGGAGTACGTCAAGGCTGTATATTGTCACCCTGCTTATTTAACTTCTGTGCAGAGTACATCGTGCAAAATGGCGGGCTGGATGAAGCACAAGCCGGAATCAAGATTGCCAGGAGAAATATCAATAACCTCAGATATGCAGATGACACCACCCTTATGGCAGAAAGCAAAGAAGAGCCTCTCTGCTTTGCTAAAGAGCCTCTTGATGAAAGTGAAAGAGGAGAGTGAAATAGTTGGCTTAAAACTCACATTCAGAAAACTTAAATTCAAGGCATCTGGTACCATCACTTCATGGCAAATAAATGGGGAGACAATGGAAACAGTGACAGACTTTGTTTTGGGGGGGCTCCAAAATCACTACAGATGGTGACTGCAGCCATGAAATTAAAAGATGCTTGCTCCTTGGAAGAAAAGCTATGACCAATCTAAAAAGCATAGTAAAAAACAGAGACGTTACTTTGCCAACAAAGATCCATCTAGTCAAAGCTTTGGTTTTTCAGTAGTCAGTATGGACGTGAGAGTTGGACCATAAAGCTGAGCACCAAAGGATTGATGCTTTTGAACTGTGGTGTTGGAGAAGACTCTTGAGAGTCCCTTGGACTGTAAGGAGATCCAACCAGTTCATCCTAAAGGAAATCAGTCCTGAATATTCATTGGAAGGACTGATGTTGAAGCTGAAACTCTTAATACTTTGGTCACCTGTTGTGAAGAACTGACTCATTGGAAAAGACCCTGATGCTGGGAAAGATTGAAGGTGGGAGGAGAAGGGGATGACAGAGGATGAGATGGTTGGATGGCACCACCGACTCAATGGACATGAGTTTGAGTAAGCTCCAGGAATTGGTGATGGACAGGGAGGCCTGCAGTGCTGCAGTCCATGGGGTCACAAAGAGTCAGACACGACTGAGCAACTGAACCGAACGGTTTATTCGACTGTTGTGTGCTCAGTCATGTCTGACTCTTTGTGACCCCATAGACCAGAGCCTGCCGGGCTTCTCTGTCCATGGGATTCTCCAGGCAAGAATACTAGAGTGGATTGCCATTTCCTTCTCCATCTTGGACTGTTAGATCTTACCAAATTGCTAATATTGAGAGGAAATTATTTCACTTCCCTTACCGATTATGTGTTCCTTATTTATTTCATTGGGTAAGCTCAGTGATTATCCTGGATTTCAGGAAAGTTTTGATCAGTGTGAGTAGAAAATCCAGTTAGATTTAGACCGTATTTTATCTTTCTTTTTTTTCAGTGATTGCCTTCATGTTGTGGATCCCATGCCTGTGCGGGGTCCTGACGTAGAAGCATACTGTCTACGCTGTGAATGCAAATATGAAGAAAGAAGTTCTGTTACGATCAAGGTAAGAAAAGAAAAAAATCCATCTTTTCTGCTTCTGAAACAGTTTTTGATGGTATCTAAACAGGAAAGAAAATGCTGGACATTGGAATTCTATTTAGTTATCTAAACTATTGCTCTTCCATCCTCTTCTCCAATACCCTCTTACCTACTTCTTCCTTATCCCCAGCCCCCACTTTGAAAGGAGTAATAAGCCTACTCTCTACCTGTCTCATTGAGATGCTTTGTAGATTAATTAAGACACCTTAGATGGTTGTGATAATGTGAAATGGCACAAAGAAGCCCTGTGTGTAATTAGCATTTCCCAAAAAGACATTCCAGCTTCTCCTTGGTCCACGAATGCCAAAGATTAGTGAGAAAGCAGCATAATTAGACCTTCTTCCTGCCCTCTCAACTCTTAGAAAAAGTTACATATTTTAATGACTACACTATCCTAGAAACATCATGGCTGGATTTTAAGATTTTCTTTCTCTGTCTTTTATAGGAAATGGAATGTAGATCACTTTTACCTCAATTTGGACCTCTAATGAGTTCAATTACTCTATTATGGTAGCTAGTAGTTCTTTTCCCCAGTTTTAATATGGGGTCCCCATTTCTGTTCCACAAAAAAGGCTTCAGGGGAGTCTGGAGTGGCCAGCTGTGCCAGTTACAGAATTCCTGTTGTGGTTGACCATGCCATATGGTGCCAGTAGACCATCCAGCTTCTACTCCAGCAGGATGCCTCCCTGTAGAGAAATCATCATAAACTTTTTTATTTTTTAACAAAATTTTAATGTATAATTTGCATCCTCAAATGTCACTCATATTAAGTGTACAGTTTTATAAATTTTAGGAAATTTAAATCCATTTTTTAAAATCCAGTTTTAGAACATTCCCATTACCCCCAAAAGATCCCTGATGCCCATTTATCATTGATCCCATGCCTACCTCCAGCCCTGAAATTGAAGTGAAAGTGTTAGTCCCTCAGTTGTGTCTGACTCTGCGTCTCTGTGGACTGTAGCCCGCCAGGCTCCTCAGTCCACGTGATTCTCTAGGCAGGAATACTGGAGCGGGTTCCCTTCTCCAGGAGATCTTCCCGACCTAAGGATTCAACCTGGGTCTCTTGCATTGCCGGTTGATTCTTTACCGTCTGAGCCACCAGAGAAGCCCACCCTCAGCCCTGGATAATTACTGTTCTGCTTTGTATGTCTAGATCTGGACATTTCATATAAATAGAATCAGAAAATGTGTGCTTTTCTACGACTGGTTTCTTTCACACGGCATAATGTTTTTGAGGTTTATTCATGCTATAGCATGTATCAGTACTTAATTACTTCTTATTACTGAATAGCATTCTGCTACATGAATATACCACATTTTCTTTTTCTTTTTCCATTCATCAGTTGATGGACATTTAGATTATTTCCAGGTTTTTATTCTTAGGAATAATGCTGTTATGAATATCAGTGTATATGCTTTGGATATATGTTTTCCTTTCCCTCAGGTAGATTCCTAAAAGAGGTAAGTTTATATTTAACTTTTTAAGAGTCTGCCAGATTGTATTCTAAAATAGCTGTACCATTTTACATTCTTAACCAGCGATGTATGAGGGTTCAGTTTCTGTACATCCTCACTAACATTTGGTATTGTCTGTCTTTAACTGTAGCCGTTCTAGTGGGAGGTGTCACACTCTGCTGCTTGACACCCCACAAATTAAGATCGCAAGAAAATCTTGTGCCTAAAATGTACTTTTGTATGTCTGAATTGATCTAAAACAGTATGCTGGTATGCTGTTGAAATTCATCCAAGTTGCATTTTCTGTTAGGGTTCCTAATGCAATGGTCTGTACTGCAGTGCTGTTGGATCTAGGACACTGTATTCAGGTGAAAAAGGAAAACTGCTTTGCTGGCGGTGGTAGCAGTGATTAGTAGTAGGTGAAGATGGAGAGGCCTCAAAGACAAAAAAATGCTTTTTCCCTCTTTTTCTATAAAGAATACTTTGGTGAAGAGTTGAGTTTGTTTCTTATGTTGGAATCTGGTCTGTATAGAAATCCTGTGTGCTTAACAGATGGGTCAGTCTTGACTATGGCTTTAGTAGTATTATACAAAATTCTGATTTCTTGGCTTGAATAGAGATGCAACTTATTTTGAATTTCCTTTAGGTTACCATTATAATTTATCTCTCCATTTTGGGCCTTCTACTTCTGTACATGGTATATCTTACTCTGGTTGAGCCCATACTGAAGAGACGCCTGTTTGGACACTCACAGTTGATACAGAGCGATGATGATGTTGGGGTAAGTTCTTAGCGTGCCCTCACTGTTAAGTCTCTGTCATCTGTTAAGTCTCATGCCAGGCTCTGTCATCACCTGATGTAAAGTGCAGGTGAAGAGTAGTTCCGTATAAACGTCCATGTGCTGGAGCACATCCTCAACCAGAGAAACCAAAGGTGGGTCTAATATGAATGTGTCTCTACGAGGAAATTGTTCTGTAAAGCCGTAAATATGGTGGCTTGGACAGATGATGCTTGGTGAGTGCACTGTACAAGGCTTTGTTTTCTGTATCAGGGGCACAGTTTTCATCACCTTTTCCTGTTTATGTTGAGGAAAGCATCTGAGATAGTTTTCTCCCCAGGCTCCAACCTAAACTACCACCTTTCCTGTCAACATCACCAAATATTTTGAAAGGCAAAGAAGCTTTAGTTTAGGGAAGCATGAAAACCATGATGTTCTTTACTTAATGAAGAGCAGCTTGATAACTTGCTGATGTTTTGTATTTCCTATTTTACTCGTTCTTTAAATAATCTGTGGTCTTGAACTCTAGAGAAAAATAAAACCATCACTCCTGATTCTCTTCCTATCTTTAAAGCACATTCAGATTTGTATATATAATTAATATTATATCACTCAAAACTACTGAGAAATTGACATAGTCCATAATTTGTTATTTAGTATGTCTTTATCATTATTTGGGTTTGTTTCCAAATTTTCCACTATTCCATCATTATATTTATATAT
The DNA here is from genome assembly GCF_029378745.1 of Bos indicus. Lineage (NCBI taxonomy): Eukaryota > Metazoa > Chordata > Mammalia > Artiodactyla > Bovidae > Bos > Bos indicus. The sequence goes on from NC_091774.1 coordinate 44,023,919, forward strand.
GTAATATTTTTTAGAAAATTATGTTGTATTTTGGATTACTTTATTAAACTATGTTTCTTAAAGTGGATAAAATTTAGTAGAGTTTCAGGAATCAATTTCAAAAGCCAAAGCCAGAGTGAACCCTTGCCAACCACAGTCAAAAGTCCTTTTACTCTGAAACAGCTTGTGGGCCCATTGGTAAAAGATGAGAAAGGAGATCCCAACTGAATGGCTCAAGTTATAACTACAAACAGAGCCTGCTTGTTTCATGAATATCAATCATGAATACTCAATTTATTTGAGCAAGATTTCATTTTTGTTTTGTGAAGAGCTTTCATAGAAACACCTCTGTTTGCCTCTTTTCCCCCTTGCATCCTTTATTAATTCAGCCAATACATAATGAGTAACTTTTCCGTATCAGGAAGCATTAGAGTCTCAAATACTGTTCTCATATAATTTTCATTCACATATGATGTTTCCCATTGACATTTTGGGTCAGATGAATGTTGTATTCACTGTATGATATCTAATGGCATCGCTGACCTCTACCCACTAGAAACAAGTATCACCCCTTATCCCAATCCTGACAATCAAAAATGTTCACAGACAGTGCCAGATGTTCCTGGGGGTCAAAATCACCCTCAGTTGAGAACTAACATATAAAAATGTTATGTCCAAGACCACACAAACCACTTCATTATAGGTGCATAGATAAAAGCTCTGACTTATATACATTGCTTATAGCATTAAATATCAGGTTCCTGATTTTAGGAATAGACAATATTAGGGCTTCCTTGGTGGCTTAGATGGTAAAGAGTCTGTCTGCAATGCAGGAGACCTAGGTTTGATCCCTGGGTCGGGAAGATCCCCTGGAGAAGGGAATGGCAACCCACTCCAGTATTCTTGCCTGGAGAATTCCATGGACAGAGGAGTCTGGCAAGGTATATAGTTCATGGAGTTGCAAAGAGCTGGACATGACTGAGTGACTAACACTGTCACTGTCAATATTAATTTAATACACAGAACATAAAATAAATGGACACACAAATGTGTAGATGAAAACATGTAGGAAAGGCATTTGATTGATGGGGCCTTATGCTTAGTAACCATTTTGTTCACCGGGGATTGATCCTACGTACATGTCAACCATATAAGAACATTGTCTTTAGAGGCCTGGCTGACTTTTGGATATCTGTTAAATTGATTCTGCATAGAGAGAGGTTTTCTAAACAGAGCAATGAATGTATGATAACAACTCTGTACAATAAGAAGTTGAATTTAAATTCCTACAATTGTTGCTAATCCAAGATGAGAGTTCTTCACTCTTGCTGTGCCTTTAAACATGCTTTTGTTAAATCCTCAGTTAAATTCTGTTTTATTTTTTTCCATGTTTGTTGGGTGTAGAGCACTTTGAATCAGAGAGCACAAATAGTTAAGACGTTCACTGCAAGTCGTCACAATATTTACTGTATCATATATCCATGACACACCATTACTGTTATCAAAGCATTACGTTAAAACATGTTTTGAATTTATTGTAATTTTATCCGGTGTAAAAAGAGCAAATATATATAAAGGGTAAACCTCTGTGTGTGTTCTCCCGGCATACATGAGCACGAGCAGCTAGTTCAATCTTGTTCTGATGGAGAATAGACCAAAAGGATTAACTGGTTTGTTTAGTCCTTTAATTTGTTTCTTAAGAAGATGTTTCTCCCCTTACCTTGAAGAGTAGATAAAAAGACTATGAAATTGAGAAGTACTCTGCTGGTAAAGCACATCCCTCTTCCCAGTCCTGTTTATGCCAAAACAAACCAACAGTAACGGTAATAATGTTTTATATACAAGTTCATTAAAGCACTGTGTTCATATAGTATAGTGCCATTTTAATCTCCCTGAACAAACTCTGTATGTTGACAAGATATGACACCAGGTCAAGGTTAAGGGAGCTAAGACTTGTGTTTGTGCTTATTTATTAGATGACCTTGGATTGGTTTACTTTTTCATGGGAAATACAATAATCCAACAACAGAATAAAGTAATCCGTCTTCCTTTTTCCTAACCTCTTTTCTTACATCTTTGAAACAGTTGAACTTTATGGAATTGTTTTTGTTATTTTCATTTGTAAGGTTAAAAAAAAGAATGGGGTTTGTACAAGATATTACTTAAATGAAGCGATAAGTTGAAGCAATTTTGGTAAAGAAGGCAGGGGTAGATTCTTTATAGAAAGCTCTTTGCTGTCTTTGAAATGTTGACATTATATAAATATCTTGCTATAGAAAGAAGACCAAGTGTTAAAACACTGTTTATATATAGTTATATATGTAGTTCTATATATAGTTTTATATATAGTGTTATATATATGTATAGTTATCCAGTTATCTATAGCTTTCCATAGACATGCTGTCTCCTGCCCTGGGTATATAATAGAGCTTTGGCAAACATGCACAAGCAAAACAATATTCTTTTCGAGAGGCCAAGTTTAACAGCACTGACTTGTGACTTATCTCCTGTGTTGGAACATTTAGAAGCTTTGCTTATTCAAGTTCAGGAAAAAGAGATCAAGGAAAAGACAAACAAAAGCAATAAATTAGTACTGAATGCCTTTTGTCATTTGGGCAGCTGTGTTTATATCTTATTCATAGATAGATTAGCATGGTGGTTTCCTGTGTAATGACGACAAACATCAGTGGTATTGGCTCATTTTGACCAGGATAGGTTGGTTTTCTACCCGATACCTGGGTGACCCTGCAGTAGTCTCTCTTCTCAGGCAGCAGCCAACATGGAAGCTACTACGTGTTCAGCAATGAAAGATTCAAGACTTTATCAAACAGAAATGCTGAAGTAATAATCCTTTACTGTCCTTAGCAATCGAGGGTAATTGTAGCACTTGACTTGAGCTATCTCTCTGTCCATTACAGATTGGGGAAGGGGATGGGGAGAATGAAAAAGTTTTAAGTGTATGTGTTGAGAGCATAAGAAGAAATTAAAACCACCCCAGTTGGGACTTCCTGGTGGTCCAGTGGCTAAGACTGCACTCCCAATGCAGGGTATCTGAGTTCAATCCCTGATCAAGGAATTAGATCCCACAGGCTGCAACTAAAGATCTTGCATGCTGCAAATAAGACCTGGGACAGACAAATAATAAAACAAAGTAAGTAAATATATATATAAAAAAAAAAACCAACCAAGATAGGATCCAGTCAACTCATCTCCCGGGATGAATGTGGTCCCAAGCTGGCAAGTAACAATTCTAATATATATGAGAGTCAGGATAGGATATTAAAAAGACAGGTCTTTCCTCAGTCACAGATTAGCTGGATGGTATTGAATAAAGCAAGGCAAAGCCCTACTCTGTCTATCTGTAACTTGTGGATATTAACATGCAAATAGATTTTCTTTCCATAGCTCATCAAGAAAGGCTTCTCTAACATAAATGACCACTGTCTTTATATTGGTTCCTCTTTCTTAAGGGAAATGTCTTTGGAAATGGTGACTCATGGGAACATTGCACAGATACCTCCTCATTGCTTGTTTTATTTGAATCACCTATTTCTGTAGTTGAGTTCATCTTGCTTCTGGTATTGAGTGCCTAAGAAGGCTTGGCTAAATTAGATGGTCTGTGTAACAGTCCAGCTGCTCCAGTCTCTGTGGCTGATAACTGCAATTGTACGTGTGTGTTTTACATGGATCATGCCGTCTGATGTTCTCCATTCCTGCACTTTCAGGATCACCAGCCTTTTGCAAATGCCCATGATGTGCTGGCCCGCTCCCGCAGTCGAGCCAACGTACTAAATAAGGTCGAATATGCCCAGCAGCGTTGGAAGCTTCAAGTTCAAGAGCAGCGAAAATCCGTCTTTGACCGTCATGTTGTCCTCAGCTAATTGGGAATTGAATTCACGGTGACTAGAAAGAAATGAGGCAGACAATGGGAAAAAGATTGACTGAGTTTTCCTGGGTTTTGTTTTAATACCCTGTTGATTTTGCCAACTCTTGCTAGAAAATTCAAAACTGGAAACAAAAACACGCTTGTTGTTTTCTTTTCTCATTTATGTATTAATCAAGGCATTTTTTTTTTAAGCACACACCTCAGACAGTGTCAGCCAATAAATCTTTTCCTATTTGTGACTTTTACTAATAAAAATATGTCTGCCTGTAAATTATCTTGAAGTCCTTTACCTGGAAAAAGCACTCTCTTTTTTTACCACACATTTTTTGACTTGGTTTTCAAGATAATTTTCAGGTAGGGTTTTTGTGTGGTATTTTTTGTTTTTGGCAGAGGAGGGGAGGGATGTGTGGGAAGTGCTTAACAAAACTTTTCTCAAGTCACCTTACTAAACAAACTTTTGGAGATAGACTTTGCTTTTTATTTTCAAGATTCATTTATATTTTGCAGTATGCCAGCCTCATCCGGGAGTTGGTGATAGATAGGGAGGCCTGGCGTGCTGCAGTCCATGGGGTCGCAAAGAGTCGGACACGACTGAGCGACTGAACTGAACTGAGCCTCATCAAAGCGCTAACTTACCTATTTGAATTTTTGCACTGACTGTATTATCTAGACATCTGGTTGGCCTGTGGCTGCACTTTATGGTAAATTAGATCTGAAAATGCACAGTGGCCCTTCACAAAAAACAGATTTTCTTTATGTACTGTGATGTCTGATGCAATGCATCCTAGAACAGACTGGCTGCTCGCTAGTCTAATGACTAAACATGGTCTTGGCGTGTGATCTTTCTCATCTTCTAGTATCTTTAAGGATAAACCCTAAGGACTTGGACACTTGGATGAAGAAAGTTTCTTTTAAACCCAAGCCTCCCTGGATTGATGACATACACATATTTGTCGGCACCTCCAGTCAGGTTGAGAGGCAGCTGTTTGGGCTCTGGTGTGTGCGGCTTTGAACTAGGACTGGAGTTCCGGTTGCCTCCCTCTGAAAGGTGTAGCAGTTATTGGATAACTGGCTCTTTTCTTCCTATATCCTCTTTGAAATGTAACAATAAAAATAATTTTTGAAACATCTACCAGTGTATCTATCCCAACTTTTCTCTCCTCCCTCTTTTGCTGTATGATGAACTTGAAGATATAAAGACAAATTATACCCTGTTGAAAGACTTGTTTTATACAGTCTAATCATAAAACAGTGGTACTAAATTATCTCTATGTGCGTGTGTCTGTGGGGAGAGAGAGAACATATGGGTACTTAGATGGGTCTCTGAAAGTACACATATTATTTGGATAAATTGAGGGATTTAAGATGCATGAAGGAGTGCTTGTTTTAAGAAATTCTTGGCAAAGATTAGTATTTACTATTAGAACATTAATTTCATAAGGGTGAGATTTTAGGAGCTATATATGGGGTTTTTGGTTAGTGAAAAACTTTTTAAACTCCAAAATTGAACCTAAAATTATTGATTTTATTGTTAATATTAAAAGATGTAAGTTTAACTACAACCAAATGAAATTTATTCCAGTTTTGCAAGACTTTGAACATTTGAAAATTAATGAAATCCACCACATCAACAGACTAAAGAAGAAAAATGACATGTCTTATCAATAGATTCAGAAATAGCATTTGACAAAATCCAACACCCATTCATGACAAAAACTCTCAGTAAACTAGAAATAGAGGAGAACAAGATAAGGATGTTCTTTCTTACTACTCATTTTCAACATCATACTGTAAACCCTAGCTAATGCAGTAAGACAAAAGATACATAGGGAAAGAAGATGAAGGACTACCATTGTTTAGAGATGACATGATTGTAAACATGTAGGAGATCCAAAAGAATTTGTTAAAAAGCAAAAAAACACTTCTGATACTAATAACTGATTTGATTTATAGCAAGGTTTTGGGATAGAAGGTTAATTTACAAAAGTCAATTGCTATCCTTCGGTTCAGTTCACTTCAGTTGCTCAGTCGTGTCTGACTTTGCGACCCCGTGGACTGCAGCACGCCAGGTCTCCCTGTCCATCATCAACTCCCGGAGTTTACTCAGACCCATGTCCATTGAGTTGGTGATGCCATCCAACCATCTCATCCTCTGTCATCCCCTTCTCCTCCCACCTTCAGTCTTTCCTAGTATCAGGGTCTTTTCAAATGTGTCAGTTCTTCACATCAGGTGGCCAAAGTATTGGAATTTCAGCTTCAGCATCAGTCCTTCCAATGAATATTCAGGAGTGATTTCCTTTATGATGGACTGGATAGATCTCCTTGCTGTCCAAGGAACTCTTAAGAGTCTTCTTCAACACCACAGTTCAAAAGCATCAATTCTTCGGCACTCAGCTTTCTTTATGGTCCAACTCTCACATCCATACATGACTACTGGAAAAACCATAGCTTTGACTAGGTGGACCTTTGTTGGCTTTGTTGGCAAAGTAATGTCTCTGCTTTTTTTTAATAAGCTGTCTAGGTTGGTCATAACTTTCCTTCCAAGGAGTAAGCATCTTTTTATTTCATGGCTGCAGTCACCATCTGCAGTGATTTTGGAGCACCAAAAAGTATAGTCTGCCACTGTTTCCACTGTTTACCCATCTATTTGCCATTAAGTGATGGGATCAGATGCCATGATCTTAGTTTTCTGAATGTTGAGTTTTAAGCCAACTTTATCACTCGCCTCTTTCGCTTTCATCAAGATGCTCTTTAGTTCTTCATTGCTTTCTGCCATAAGGGTGATGTCATCTGCATATCTGAGGTTATTGATATTTTTCCCGGCAATCTTGATTCCAGCTTGTGCTTCATCCAGTCCAGAATTTATCATAATGTACTCTGCATATAAGTTAAATAAGCAGGGTGACAATATACAGCCTTGACGTACTCCTTTCCCGATTTGGAATCAGTCTATTGTTCCATGTCCAGTTCTAAATGTTGCTTCTACTAATAATGAACAAATGACATTAAAAGCACAATTACCATTTACATTGGTATCCCTCCAAATGAAATATGTATAAATCTTAACAAAATACGGATAAAATGTATATGAGGACAACTACAAAACTGATTAAAGAAATCAAAGAACTAGAACTAAATAGGAGAGATATTCCATGTTCATGGATTAGAAGACAATATTATCAAGATGTCAGTCTTTTCAACTTGATTCAATACAATCCCAAAGTCCCAGCAAATTATAAGCAAAAGTCCCAGAAAGTAAGCACAATGCTAATTAAGAAGAACAAAGTGGAAAGACTGACACAACCTATTTTCAAGACTTACTGTACAGCTACAGTAATAAAGTCAGTATCAGTGTGGATTGGCAAAAGAATAGACAAACAGATCAATAGAACAGAATAGAGAGCCCAGAAACAGACTCAATAAATATAGTTAACTGACCTTTGACAAAGCAACAATAGGAACACCGTGAAGCCAAGTCTTTTCAAAGAATGGTTTTAGAGCAACTGGACAGTCGCATGCAAAAAAAGTTAAGCTAGACACAAGCCTTACAACCTTCAAAAAATTAATTAAAAATGGATCATAGACCTAAATGTAAAACAAAAACCTACACTACTCGAAGACAACATAGGAGGAAATCTAGTTTACTTTTGGTTGGTAATGACTTACTAGATACAATATCAAAAGCACAAATTAAGAAAGAAATCACCGAGACGCTGGACTTTATTAAAATGAAAAACTTCTGGTGAAAGACTCTGTCGAGAAAAAGAATACAAGCCACCAACTGGGAGAAAATATTTGTAAAAGACATACCTGACAAAGTACTATCTTCCAAAGCATATAAAGAATTCTTAAAACTCAACAATAAGACAAAAAATTCGATTTTAAAATGGGCCAAAGACCTGAACAGACACCTCATCAAAGAAGATATACAGATGGCAGATAAGTAGTCAAAAAAATGCTCCATAACACATGTCCACCAGTGAAGTTGCTCAGTCATGTCCGACTTTTGCAATCCCATGGACTATAGCCTACCAGGCTCCTCCATCCATGGAATTTTCCAGGCAAGAGTACTGGAGTAGGTTGCCATTTCCTTCTCCAGGGGATCTTCCCGACCCAGGGATCAAACCCAGGTCTCCCACACTGCAGGCAGATGCTTTACCGTCTGAGCCACCAGGGAAGCCTGCCCCTAGCCTGTCCACAGGGAAATGCAAAGTAAAACGATGAGATAGGGGAGAGCGGCGGGCCAAGAGCATGAGTCGCTCACCCGTCCCGCTGCCCTCCGAGTGCAGCCATGTCCGAGGAGAAGCCCAAGGAGGGAGTGAAGACAGAGAATGACCACATCAACCTGAAGGTGGCCGGGCAGGACGGCTCCGTGGTCCAGTTCAAGATCAAGAGACATACACCGCTCAGCAAGCTGATGAAGGCCTACTGCGAGCGCCAGGGCTTGTCAATGAGACAGATTCGATTCAGGTTTGATGGACAACCAATTAATGAAACAGACACCCCAGCCCAGCTGGAGATGGAAAACGAGGACACCATCGACATGTTTCAGCAGCAGACGGGGGGCTCCAGGGTGGCCAGCTGCCTCTTGGGGAGCGGCCTCTAGAGCCCCCATCCCCTCGTGGCACCGTGCTGTGTTTGCTATTGAACAGTGGACGTGTGGCCAAACCCATCAGCAGGGAGGCTTGGACACCGAGGACATTCCCCAGAAGGACTTTGCTCTGGTGCACTTGAGTGCCACCTCCTGAGGCCCATCACCTGGTACCTGTGTTTGGGTAAAATGCGTGGTGAGGGACTTGGGCTTTGTTTTTACTTTTTCATTTTTTTCTCCCTCCTATGACATTTCTCCAAGCTTGTGGCCTGAATGCCTGCTTTCTGTCTAGACTGGGATCTCACTCCAGGTGTTGACCCCCCTCATTCCAATCATGGAGAGAAATGTCACTACTCTGGGGGTGCTTCTGTGGGGCGAGTTTTGGGGTCATGGTTGGTATGAGAGATACACTTTCACTTACTGTTTCTTGCAGGCACAGGTTTTTTAATGCTAAATATTAGAAATGTAAGCTTTGCCAGAACATAGTAAAGTTGAAGGGAAAATACTGGAATGTTTCTTAAAACGTAAGAAATTCTTCAGTAACACAGCCCTGGGCAGGGTCTTGGGCCCTGGACCCATTGCCACCAACTGCAGGTGATGCTGCTCTGACACAACAGAAATGGGCTTTTTCCCTTTTCTTAACAGAGAAGAAAGTAAGTCCCACACGTCTGCTGTGGTCACAGTGCCAGGGCCTCAGATTTCCTCCAGTATTTGCTTCTGATGACTAACAATGGTCTGTATGTAAACAAGGAAGATAGAATATTGCTGATTTTGCTGGTTTGTTTTTGTGTAAAAGAGCTGCTTCAGAGTGTGGCTACAAGTGAGAGATGCCCCCAGGTTCTCCCCGAGGACCGTGCTCTGCTCCCCAAGTTGGTATGGAGCTTACACGTTATGTGTGATTTCAGTTCTGTGCATTTTGGGGTCTGTTTTGGTTAACCTCCAATGGTTGTCCTGTTGCCATTCCGTGTGGACTCACTCTTGTCTGATGGCCCCTAGCTGCCTGCTTTGGTCACCTGGGCAGGATAACCACCATCATCTCCTGCTCGCCTGAGACCTTGCTGGAGAAGTCTGCACTTCCTTTGTACCTTGCTGTTCGGGCACAGGTGGGAGGTCTGTGGCTCTGCTGTGTTTATTCCCCAATTTGTACATTATTTGTTGTCCTTTACTACTGTCAACAGTAAATATAGTTTGGTATTCTGTCAAAAAAAAAAAAAATAAAACGATGAGATACCACTACACACCTATTAGAATGGCCAAAATTCAGCGCACTGACACCAAATCTTGGTGTGGATGTGCAGCAACAGGAACGCTCATTCATTGCTGATGAGGACATAAAAACGGTATGGCCACTTTAGAAAACAGTTTGATAGTTACCTATAAAACTAAACATACACTTACTATGTGACCCAGCAGTTATACTTCAGTATTTAATATCTGCAACCCCATGGACTATAGCCTGCCAGGCTCCTCTGTCCATGGAATTCTCTAGGCAAGAATACTGGAGTGGGTAGCCTTTCCCTTCTCCAAGGGATCTTCCCAACCCAGGGACTGAACCAAGGTCTTCTGCACTGAGGGTGGATTCTTTACAGTCTGAGCCACCAGGGAAGCCCATTTAATATGTAAGTTAGTTAAAATATTATATGCATATGAAAACTTTGATTGTGGGTTTTTATAGCAGCTTTAGTCTTAATTGCCAAAACTTGGAAGCAATCAAGAAGTCCTCTAGTAGGTGAATAGACAGTAAACTGTGGTGCATTCAATGGAATATTTTTAAAATTTATTTTATTGAAATATAGTTGATTTACAATGTTGTGTTAATTTCTACTGTATAACAAAGTGATTCAGATATGTGTGTGTCTATATTAATATATACTTTTTCACATTCTCTTCTATTATGGCTTATCACAGGATATTGAATATAGTTCCCGCTGCTGTACAGTAGGACCTTGTTGTTTATCTATTCTAAATATATTAGTTTGCATCTGCTAATCCTCAAATCCCAATCCATTCTTCCCCCACCCTCCTCTCCCTTGGCAACAGTAAGTCTGTTCTCTATGTCTGTGTGTCTGTGTCTGTTTCATGGATAAGTTCCTTTGTGTCATAATTTAGATTCTACATATGCTGCTGCTAAGTCGCTTCAGTTGTTTCCGACTCTGTGCGACCCCATAGACGGCAGCCCACCAGGCTCCCCCATCCCTGGGATTCTCCAGGCAAGAACACTGGAGTGGGTTGCCATTTCCTTCTCCAATGCATGAAAGTGAAAAGTGAAAGTGAAGTTGCTCAGTCGTGTCCGACTCTTCGCGACCCCATGGACTGCAGCCTACCAGGCTCCTCCACCCATGGGGTTTTCCAGGCAAGAGTACTGGAGTGGGTTGCCATTGCCTTCTCCATATAAATGATATATGTTATTCAGACAATGGAATATTGTTCAATGCTAAAAAGAAAGGAGCTATCAAGTCAAAAATATGTGGAGGAGACTTAAATGAATATTACTAATTGAAAGAAGCCAATTTGGAAAAGCTGTATACTATATGAGTCCAAGTATACAACATTCTGGAAAAGGAAAAACTATGGAGTAAAACAAAAAATCAGGTATTGTCAGGTTCTGGGGGGAGGGAGGAATGAATAGGTGTACCAGACACTTTAGAGCAGTGAAACTATTCCATATGACGCTATCATGGTAGATATGTATCTTTATACATTTGTAAAGTTGCATAGGATGTACAACGCAAGAGTGAACCCTGGGGACTTCCCTGGTGGTCCAGTGCCTAAGACTCTGCCCATGCTCCCAATGCAGGGGGCTCAGGTTCGATCCCTGGACAGGGAACTAGATCCTACATACAGAAACTAAAAAAAAGTGAGAAATGATTTAAGGGACTAGATCTGATAGACACAGTGCCTGATGAACTATGGACGGAGGTTCGTGACATTGTACAGGAGACAGGGATCAAGCCCATCCCCATGGAAAAGAAATGCAAAAAAGAAAAATGGCTGTCTGGGGAGGCCTTACAAATAGCTGTGAAAAGAAGAAAAGCAAAAAGCAAAGGAGAAAATGAAAGATATAAGCATCTGAATGCAGAGTTCCAAAGAATAGCAAGGAGAGATAAGAAAGCCTTCCTCAGCAATCAATGCAAAGAAATAGAGGAAAACAACAGAATGGGAAAGACTAGAGATCTCTTCAAGAAAATTAGAGATACCAAGAGAATATTTCATGCAAAGATGGGCTCGATAAAGGACAGAAATGGTATGGACCTAACAGAAGCAGAAGATATTAAGAAGAGGTGGCAAGAATACACAGCAGAACTGTACAAAAAAGACCTTCACAACCAAGATAATCATGATGGTATGATCATTCACCTAGAGCCAGACATCCTGGAATGTGAAGTCAAGTGGGTCTTAGAAAGCATCACTATGAATGAAGCTAGTGGAGGTGATGGAATTCCAGCTGAGCTATTTCAAATCCTGAAAGATGATGCCGTGAAAGTGCTGCACTCAATATGCCAGCAAATTTGGAAAACTCAGCAGTGGCCACAGGACTGGAAAAGGTCAGTTTTCATTCCAATCCCAAAGAAAGGCAATGCCAAAGAATGCTCAAACTACCACACAATTGCACTCATCTCACATGCTAGTAAAGTAATGCTCAAAATTCTCCAAGCCAGGCTTCAGCAACACGTGAACCACGAACTTACAGATGTTCAGGCTGGTTTTAGAAAAGGCAGAGGAACCAGAGATCAAATTGCCAACATCCACTGGATCATCGAAAAAGCAAGAGAGTTCCGGAAAAACATCTATTTCTGCTTTATTGACTATGCCAAAGCCTTTGTGTGGATTACAATAAACTGTGGAAAATTCTGAAAGAGATGGGAATACCAGACCACCTGACCTGCCTCTTGAGAAACCTATATGCAGGTCAGGAAGCAACAGTTATAACTGGACATGGAACAACAGACTGGTTCCAAATAGGAAAAGGAGTACGTCAAGGCTGTATATTGTCACCCTGCTTATTTAACTTCTATGCAGAGTACATCATGAGAAACGCTGGGCTGGAAGAAGCACAAGCTGGAATCAAGATTGCTGGGAGAAATATCAATAACCTCAGATATGCAGATGACACCAATCTTATGGCAGAAAGTGAACAGGAACTAAAAAGCCTCTTGATGAAAGTGAAAGAGGAGACTGAAAAAGTTGGCTTAAAACTCAACATTCAGAAAACGAAGATCATGGCATCTGGTCCCATCACTTCATGGCAAATAGATGGGGAAACAGTGGAAACAGTGACAGACTTTATTTTTGGGGGCTCCAAAATCACTGCAATGGTGATTGCAGCCATGAAATTAAAAGATGCTTACTCCTTGGAAGGAAAGTTATGACCAACCTAGATAGCATATTCAAAAGCAGAGACATTACTTTGCCAACAAAGGTCCGTCTAGTCAAGGCTATGGTTTTTCCAGTGGTCATGTATGGATGTGAGAGTTGGACTGTGAAGAAAGCTGAGTGCTGAAGAATTGATGCTTTTGAACTGTGGTGTTGGAGACGACTCTTGAGAGTCCCTTGGACTGCAAGGAGATCCAACCAGTCCATCCCAAAGGAAATCAGTCCTGGGTGTTCATTGGAAGGACTGATGCTAAAGCTGAAATTCCAATACTTTGGCCACCTCATGCGAAGAGTTGACTTATTGGAAAAGACCCTGATGCTGGGAGGGATTGGGGGCAGGAGGAGAAGGGGATGACAGAGGATGAGATGGCTGGATGGCATCACCAACTCTATGGACATGAGTTTGAGTGAACTCCGGGAGTTGGTGATGGACAAGGAGGCCTGGCGTGCTGTGATTCATGGGGTTGCAAAGAGCCAGACACGACTGAGCGACTGAACTGAACTGAACTGAACTGAAGGTTCATATTGACCTTCGTGGTTAGCATCTTAATCTCTATTTTAAAAATATTGACAATATTTTCACATTATAAGATTATTACGTAAAGATATTTTCCATAAGCAATTTTGATATAAAATTATATAAGCCAGGTGAGTGGAGGAAACATTCTTCTTGAAAAGAATTTGTTACAAGAGTCCAGTTTTGTAAGCAAACTTTCTATTTAGTATTGTTGCATGTTATCTTAACTACATATTAGGTAGAGAAAATCGCTAAACCAGCCTGAGCAGTTCTGTTTAACTGTAAGCTATTTTGCATGTTGTTACTAAATGATCACATATAAATCAGGTTAAGTCTAACTCAGCCCCAAATACAGAATCTTGGCAACAAAATTCAGGTAAGAGACTCTTCTCCAGAGTGGCCCATGGGAGAGAATAAGAACATGGTTTTTAAGAAAATCCCTAGGCACAGTTGAAAAATGATGATTATTTTCAGCTGATTATTCCATTATCTTAAGCTAACAATATGCTTCTGTGTTGAAAGATTCAGTTTTGCTGTTGATTAAATCATCTGGAGGAGTGGAAAGGATTTAGGGGTTTGAAAATCAGGAGACCTAGGTTCTGACCTCTGACCTCATAACTGCAACAATTTATGAGGGATTGGATAAGAGGCTTTCCTAAGGTTTCTCCATCCCTAACATTCCATATGTTATGAATATAACATAATTCATAATTCCATAATTCATAATGTACAGTAGTAGCTTTTTGTTTTCTACATGCTAGATATTTATAACGTATCAGAAAGTTGAAACTTTAATGCTAAGCAGAGCAATCCAGAATTTCTTAGGATTTTATCAAGACCTTACCCTTTATTTCCCAGAATAGCTCTAAGTCAGAAACCTGAGACTTTCACTAAAAGATAGGTGCATTTGTTTTTAGCTATGTGTATATTTGGCTTCAGAGTCCCAGCACTTACAGTTTGTGTTGTTCCCTCTTTCTCTCTCTCCTTTCTAAGACTTTTTTTTTAATATGGACTATTTGCAAAGTCATTATTGAATTTGTTACAATATTGCTTCTGTTTTTTGGCCATGAGGCACGTGGGATATTACCTCCACGACCAGGGATCAAACCCCCAGGGCCCTACATCTGAAGGCAAAGTCTTAACCACTGGACCACCAGGGAAGTCCCTGTGTTCCTCTCTTTTAAAAACTTTACTCAGTTTCTACAAATGTGTCCGTTTTCCATGAGCCTTCTTATCTTGATCCTCACTGCTGCATTTTTCATTCTGTTGGTGTTGTGGTTAATTTTTTTTTTTTCTTTGAATAAAAGATAATGCTACTACATTAATTGGTTAACCTTTTGGAAATGCTCAATAGAAAAAGCTCCCCCCTCAGTGTGTCTCTAAAGATACCAGGCTCATTTCCCAAGAATTATGCAAGGTTTTGTTAAAATCTAGAAAGTGTATGTCTCTGGATATATTCCAGGGTCTCCTGGTTTATAGTCTATGGGAACTTGAATAGAATTGTGTCCTGCTGTGGTGTGAAATCTTAATTATGTTGAACAGATTCATAGTGCTTTTAAGGTCTAAGATATCCTTCTACTTTTCTGTCCATTCATTCTACTAATATTTGAGAGTTTGATATTAAAACTCCAACTAAAAATCTTAATTCATCTACTTAAAAAATAATTGTGACATATAATGGAACTATATGTAAGTTTGTTCTGTATCTTCTGTCTCCTGTAAATGCATTATCATACTTTCATAACTTAAAAAATAAAAAAAGAAAGGAAAAAACCTAGAGACTTTTAACTACTTGTATACAAACTACTCAGATTTCATCTGGATCAAGGCTTAAGATATTATGAAAATTATCAGTCAAGATGACTATACCCAAAGAATTCTTGTGAATTAGCTTTGATGACAGTTGTTCTACTTTTTGGTACCCTATTGGAGCAGTTCTGGCTTGTTAGCTACAGGTAGAAAGAAGGTTCTGATGCTCTCAGGAATGTAGAAATGGGGGCTCCACACTCACTGTGCCATAATTTCATAGTTTCTACCATGCACATTTTTTACCTCTTACCCTCTAGAATTCCTAGCTCAGGAATTTCCTAACTCTTTTTCTTTCAGCAAATTTTTCTTTTTGACAGGATCCTGGCTAGTTTGTAATCCAGAAATTTTTATTGTATGTTAGTTATTTTAGGCCATTGGATCAGTAATTTGGCATCTTTCATTTTCTGTTCCTCTGTTTTGCTTTTTAATTGAACCTAAGGCACTTATCTGGAGAAGGCAATGGCAACCCACTCCAGTACTCTTGGCCTGGAAAATGCCATGGATGGAGGAGCCTGGTAGGCTGTAGTCTATGGGGTCGTGAAGGGTCGGACACGACTTCACTTTCACTTTTCACTTTCATGCATTGGAGAAGGAAATGGCAACCCACTCCAGTGTTCTTGCCTGGAGAATCCCAGGGATGGGGGAGCCTGGTGGGCTGCCGTCTATGGGGTCGCACAGAGTCGGACACGACTGAAGCGACTTAGCAGCAGCAGCAGCATGGCACTTATCTCATTCCTTCATCCCCATCCCTCTATTAGGAAGAGCTCTTCCTGACATTCCTTTTCCAGCCTGTTTCACCATGACTTATTAAACTCTCCCCACCACTCACACTCCCCACCTCTCATCCCCCAATCCCCATCCCTTCTTGCCCTTTCTGGTTCGAGAGTCATTTGTCTTTTCAGTAGCCATACATGATAGGATAGGTTTTCTTCACAAGAGTTGTAATATCCTGTATTGCACGTGAATTCTGGTGCTTAGAGGTTGCTCCTGCCATTACATAGTGCAGCCTGCAGTTTCATTATACTCAGGTAGAGAAACAAGTGCCAGTGTTACCTACTCTTGCCCATAAACATTAGGGCTGGTTTTTTTAGGAGAAAGAAAGCCAGATTTCCTTCTCTTCTGAAAGCCACAGTTAAATTTCACGTGGCTTTTCATTTTCCACTTTGGGTACATTCTCCATCTCTCAACAAATGTGCTTCAGACAAACTTGCCAAAGGACACACAGCTAAGAAGATGCAAAGCCAAGATTGAACTTGAGAAAGTTAATGACTGAAAGAAAAATGTTCTTTTTCAGCACTTCCCTGATTTCCCATCAACTAAAGTGTAATGTCTATGTGAAATCTGTTATGACCACATTACTACAGTTAAGGGTGAAAAGTAATGGTAGTGTAATAAATGAGCTGGATACAGATCTATTCAGAAAGGGGGAATATGTTGATATGGGACCTTTTGGAATATAATACTTCAAGTTTCATGAAAAAAAATCTTAAATAGAGTTGCACTTTACTCAATATGTTTGAAGTTCTAAGTAAATATGTAAACTGACTATGTTATAAATGAGTTAGGGGAGTTTCTCATTTAGGCCATCTTACAGTGAATTTTTAAGAGCAAATCATCCCTTCTTATTTTGATTTCAGTTTTGCCTCTGGCATACCAGTTATCATTTAAGAAGGCTATGCCTGTGAGGTTGCATGATCATTAACTAGTTTGTAATTTCTCCAACATATATTTGAATATTGGGGTGTTTCATTGTTTCCCAAATGTTAGTATTTGCATACACTTTCACAATCTTCATTACATTACTGCTCTACAGCACCTGTATTGCTGTTTACTTACTCTTTTTCTGTGAATTGGTTCATATTTTTAACTCAAGTAGATTTATTTTTAAAAGAGACTTTGTATCACTACTGTAAATGTGAAATCAGCATAATTCACAATAAATAGAAATTAGTAGTAAAATACCATTAGATTCTAGCCAGATACCATTCCTGTTGCAGGCTTCCACCGGAGGAGGATTAGAAAGCATTTTGATAGTGTGGAAGACATGTTCTCACCAGACTAAAGATATAACCTTGTAATCATAAGGACTGACAGAGAATTGAAATGACTTTCTCACAAGGCAAGTCAATGTTATTTCAGGCTGTTTCTGTGTACCATCAAAAATCCTCTTACTACCCACAAAATATTGTAATCCCATCAAGTTTTCAGAATGAGCTCAAAAACTATTCATGAAAGCAGCAAAGTCTCTGATCTCTGAGAAAGTCGGTATCTGCTCTCTTTTGATCTGGCCAAATTCATAAACTTGGTTCTGTTTCCAGGCTAAAGAGGAAATGATGGACGGTAGAAGCTACTCTAACATGCCAGACCAACTGCCTGTCTTCACTGATTCCTCCCACTTGCCACTGACCAGGTCCTTCTATCTGGACCCCATGGTCACGTTCCACCTCTACCCAGAGGGCCCAGTGCCATCCCCTTACTCGGAAAACTTGCCATTGCTGCCTTTTTCCAGTGACTCCCTGATTATGGAAAATTATGGTGAACCCTGCGCCTTCTCCTTCCCAATGCCTTATCCAAATTACAGAAGGTGCGAATATTCCTACGGGCCAGCCTTTATCCGGAAAAGGAATGAGCGGGAAAGGCAGCGGGTGAAATGTGTCAATGAAGGCTATGCCCAGCTCCGACATCATCTGCCAGAGGAGTACTTGGAGAAACGCCTCAGCAAAGTGGAAACCCTCAGAGCCGCCATCAAGTACATTAATTATCTCCAGTCCCTGCTGTATCCTGATGAGGCTGAGACCAAGAACAGCCCCAGCAAAGTTTCCTCCATAATGGCAACCACCACCCACCACTCTGACTCCATTTTTAGAATCATTTGATTCCATGTTTCCAAATAGAAACAGTTTCACAAAATGTGGTCCCCTACATCATTCAGTAGTTTTCCTAATGTCATTTTTGTGTGGGCAGATAATAGTTTAAATGCTAACAGATGCTGGATATGTCTTACTTGGATTTCAGATGTATGCTGCGATTCATGGGGTCGCAAAGAGTCGGACACGACAGAGCGCCTGACCTGAACTGAATTGAAACATTATATTATATAGATTGAGAAAATGCTTCTTAAGCTTTGGTGATTTATTTCAAGAACATTAGGGAATCGGAAGTCCTAAAAATTCTCTATGCCTCTCAACTTGCCCTTCTCCCACACTTGGCCAGAGTCTCAGGTGTGAGAAACTCACAAAAGTAATGTAAAGCATAATTAATGCCTAGTCAATACCTCTACTGCACTTTGCAGATGTTTCATGCTAAGCAGCACAATGAGCCTTCCTTGATTTGTCAAAATTTGATGGGTTTTATTATTTGGGGTTAGCAAGAAATTTACACCTTACCCTTAACATGATGGGGAAGTATATGGGGGCTAAAGCAAAAGTAATTAACAAAACCTTGTTGTCATTTGAAATTAATTCAGAGTCATCTTTGTCCTGCATGAGGCAGACATCCTCTGGTAGCTTAGTGTAGGGCCTAAGCGGGCAGGCTCTGCAGTCATATTGCTCCGTTTACATTCTGACTTTGCTGCCTCTCCCTGTGTCTTTTCAGTTCTTCATCCACAGAATAAGAATAAGAGTAATAGCAACCACCCCATATGTTTATTACGAGGATCACCAGCACCTGACACATAATGTTTTAATAATCATTATTTTTAAAAATTATTATTATCCTTTTTTTGTCCATAGCATCATCATGCTTCAGGTTCTCTAGGCCAGATAATGTGGGAAGGACAGTGATCCCACCTGTTTTGGAGTCTTCCTTCAAAATGTCTATTTCTCTTCCCATGATGAGCTTCAACTCTTCGGTCTTCCTTAACCCCCAGGTCCCGTCTCACCAAGCCCAGGCAGGGCTTCCAACACACTGTCACATTCATTTCTACTGTCAACTCTTTTATGAAGTCTTTCCATCGCAGCCATTACTTGTTCCTTTATTTTGCACACATATTTCCTTGCCATTCCCATCCTGCTATTTTGACTCTGCTTGCACACTTGTCTCTGTCTTCAGTAGACTGTGAGCTCCTTGAAGATAAGGACAAGTCTTAGTCAATCCTGTATGTCCAGCACCCAGAGAAGAGCTCACATCAGGTAGGTGTCAAGAAATATTTGGTGATATTATTTTCCTATTTCTATTCTGTCACTTTGTGTCTGGATCACTGTTAACTCCCTGGCCTCTCAGGCTCTGTCCTCAACTGGTTCTATTTTCACTTTAATACTCTTTCTTAAAGTATTGTGTTGGCCAAAAAGTTTGTCTGACTTTTCTCATACGATGCTACAGAAAAAAACAAACGAATTTTTTTGCCAAACTAATATGTCATGTCACTTCACTGCTCAAACCTCATGACAACTTCCTTTTGACTGTGACCTTGTTGGACATTCATCTGCTTGATTTTCAAAGCTCCCACCAGTTTGGCCCCTTCCCATTGATTTTCCTATGACACTCCATTCCCCCACTCCAAAAAGAAAATCAGGTGTTGCAAATGCATCCTTCTCTCTTAGCTCTTGCTTCCTACCAAGAGGGAATGGAATAATCTCCTTTTTCCTTTCACCATTGAAATCCCACCTATCTTCAGAAATCCTTTTCTCATAGCCAGAGATCTAACTAGTCTTTCTTAGACTCTAGCTTTGTGCACCAAATCACTCAGCCTTTTGGGCAACAGTCATTCTCCTGGCTGCAGTTAAGCTCTGTGAGGGTAGACATCAGTTAGGATGCTTTTGGCTGTGAGCAATACAAAAATCTAACAAAAATTGGTATAATCAAAAAAGGGAGGATTTCCCTGGTGGTCCAGAAGTTAAGACTTTGCACTTACTCCCACTGCAAGGGGTACAGGTTCAGGCAGGGCTCAACACTGTCACCAAAAATCTGTGTTCTTTAGATCTATCCTCTCTGGGAACAGCTTCAGTGTCCCAGAAAGACTGTCGGGAGCTCCCAGAATTATAAGCTTTCTTATTTCTGTATAGGAGGAAATATAAATTCTATAACCAAGATTTCTAACAAAAGTCTTGAGATTCACGCTGACTGGAGAGGCACGGGACATGCCGATGCCTTAGAGGACAGGGGATGGAATGTGCTGATGGACACACAGCAACCAGGGGTACAGCCAGCCTCTCCCTGCCACTCAGATTCACAACAGAAACAGGAACTGGTGGAAGGGGGGAGTAGATGTGGTAGAGACACTCACAGATCTGCAAAATGGCTGTCAGATGCCTCGAATACCATCCTCTGGATGTTCAAATGAGAGCGAACTCTGGACTTCTGTTCCTTTGGTCCCACTGTCCACTCCCACCACCCAAAGTTATCACCACACACCTGTTTCTCAGCAGTCCTGTCTCCTTCAGACAAACGTGCTCACAGTTTTGGTTATTTCATTTTAAACTACAAATTCTATCTTAGAGTCCTTAAGCCAACCGGTGGGTTCCCTCCACTCCAGCCTCCTGCCCACAGTGGAGAAAGGCAGATCAACAGCCTTGAGACTCTGTGGGGTCAGACCCCTCCTTCCCAAGACTCTCCTAGATCCAGGAGGGTGTCCCACCGCCACTGACTCTTTCAGCAGTGGAGAAGCATAGCTTTTGGGAACTGATGCTACACTGGCCCTTCTCCTCAACACCACCTGTCAACACCACTCCCCAGAAAGGCAGTGAATAACCAACTCCCTACCCTCTCTTCCCGCCCATGCTGCCCAGGGCCCCAGTCACCCCTCCGCACATGCTCAGTACACTCCCTCTGGCCCAGCTGGCTGTATCCATGGCAACATGCTTGGCAACCAGGAGTCGGTTGGGCTGAGGCCGTGAACTCCTAACCGTCTGAAGGGACAGAGGCTGAGGTGGAGGAGTCTGGCTGGGGCTGTGGTGAGTACTCTTGGGGTCAGAAGCATGGGCTTGGGCAGGAGCACACCCAACAGGGCCAAGCTGGGCTGGGCCAGCCGAGTGTGATCTCGGGCCCTGGGTAGCAGCTGTCGCCTCTGAGCACATCTTCGGAGGCCACCGCCCTGGGCTCTCAGCTCGGTCGAGTTAGTCCCCCAGGTGACCAGGTTAGGAGGAGGGAAGTCTGTGGCTTGGGTTAGGGGTCAGTTTGTCATCAAGGGCTGGGATTTGTAAAAGGAAGTATGTAAACCCCCGAAGTCCCAACAACTGGGGTGGAGGTGGGGGGTGGGTAAACAAAACTAACGTATATTGATTGAGCTACTTAAAGATGCCAGGTGCTTTCCACAGATAATCTCCAGGGCGTTAACTGACGCACCCAGGTGAAGTGAGCACGCAGCCAGCAGGCGGTGAAGGACTTCCAGCTGGGTTTCTCTGAAGTCACAGCTCTTGCTCTTTCAACCCTCCCCTATTTCCTGGGCGGAGTCTCCCCGGGCAGGTGATGATTCTGGGGACACCCTGCGCGTGGTGGGAGCGGTGGGGCCGCGGAGAGGCGGCCGCGAGCCAGGCGGCCTCTGCTGGGCTGTGGGCTGCAATTCAGGTAATAGAGCCGCTGGTTCTCAGGTGTTTTCGCGAGGTCTATGGACTCCTCCGCGCGGCCTGGGACGCCTTTGCCCAAATACTGCAGCGTGGCCACGACCCTGAAGGCCCCTGCCTGGGCCGGCACTGCTCCTCCCTGGGACCTCTCCTTCACCTGCCCCCTCGCCTGCAGAGCACCCTGGCTGACCCGGCACAGCCTCCTCACCAGGTACCCATCTGTGCTTCCTTTTTCCTCTCTGTTCTTGGCTCAAAATGGTGGGAGACACGATGGCCCAGGATGGAGAGGACTTGCTTCCTGGGAAGGCCGAAAGACTTCCTTACTGGTGTGGGCTGAGTTCCTTGGGTTATTATAATCCCCCCAACTCTACTCACAATAAATAAATAAGTAAATACATAGAGACTTGCCTGGAGGTCCAGTGTTTAGGACTCCAGGATTCTACTGCAGGGAACACAGGTTCGATCCGTGGTTGGGGAACTAAGATCCTGCATGCCTCCATGTGCAGCCAAAATATAAATAAACTCTAACCCCAGTGACAAGGGCTGACCTGGCTTTTGTCCTGCCTTGTAGTGGAGGGGCTGATGTCAGAGTTGATATGTGTGGGAGAAGGCAGGCATCACCAGTTATAAAAGTGCTGGCTCATTTTATCATCTTCTCTGCAACTTGCCCTGGCACTATATGAGGGAATTAGGTGAGGTCGCCCGATCCCTCCTCAGGTTCCCTCAGTTGTCCTAGCTTTTTGTGAATGGTACCCAAAGTTAGCTATCTACAGTGTGAATACTAGAGGGGAAGGGAACCTCAGCCGATAAGCACATACAAATCGTGTATAAGTCCCATGCTATTCAAGTCAGTCTGCCCAGGTCTGAGCCCTATAGCCCCCTTTCTTGTTTCACCCATGTGGACCATTTCCCTTCAAAGCCAGAGTTTGAACAGTCCTGTATCCTGGCTTGCCCACAAAATAAATATGTTTTTGTTTTTTTTTTTCGGAAAACCAAAACCTGACTCAACAATTCCCTATGGCTTGGTTTTGTCTACCAGAGTTCCCAGAACCAGCTTCTCCTTTTTTCTGTCCCTCAGCCTCTTACTCAGCCCCTGTGCTTCCCCCGCTCAGACACTTCCTCCTCTCTTCCGACTCCATGGTGCTCAGCCTCTTTGCAGTTTTGCTCCTTTGTCATCACCATCCAAGCCTCCACACCTTATCCTGGAATCCCGCACACCACCTCAGGATCTCCCTTCCTGGAAGAACACTTTCCTGGCCTGCTATCTAGTCTCAGAACCAGTTAATCTGGCCGTCCCGTTATATATCAAGGCTGATCCCATTCTGATTACCTTGAAACAATTCCCAGGCCTTAAACAGTGATTCCCTTCACTCTCCTCTCCTTCCTCTTCCAGCAATTTACCTTATCGGAAGTCACAGATTGCCACTCTTAACACGGGCTTCTGTTCCATATTGCCTTAACTGTCAAGTTCACCCCATGGTTCTGCTCAGACCTAACTTTGAAATGTGTTTCTTGATGGTTTTAGGGCTTGCTTTTCTCTGCTTCCCTAATTCCATTTGTTTTCCCCCAGATATGCATCTTACTACCCTTGTCTCCACATTGCTGACCCAGCATGGCAGGGGCCTGGCTGGCTGGGAAGAGTTGGAGAGGCTGCTGACACATGGGTCCTGGCAAGAAGGGAACCAGATGGCTTTTATTACAGGGCTCAGATAAAGGCTGCTCCAGAGGCAAGTCCCTCAGTCCCCATGTATCCCCATATGCTCCTCTGGGTGGCCCTGTCATACCTGATATGCCTCAGCTGTTCAGTGTCTTAAATAAGCACAGATCTTCCATGGCCAGGATGTGGAGGTGAAAATGTCATGTCAGTGAGTGCATCAGTTTGCTGCTGCTGCTGAATCACTTCAGTCGTGTCCGACTCTGTGCGACCCCATAGACGGCAGCCCACCAGACTCCCCCATCCCTGGGATTCTCCAGGCAAGAACACTGGAGTGGGTTGCCATTTCCTTCTCCAGTGCATGAAAGTGGAAAGTGAAAGTGAAGTTGCTCAGTCGTGTCTGATCCTCTGCGACCCCATGGACTGCAGCCTTCCAGGCTCCTCCATCCATGGGATTTTCCAGGCAAGAGTACTGGAGTGGGGTGCCATTGCCTTCTCCAATCAGTTTGCTAGGGCTACATAACAAAGTGGCACAAACTGAGTGGCTTTAACAATAGAAATTGATTCTTTCAGTTCTGGAGAGAACCAGGTGTGGGCAGGGGTGGTGATTCTGAGGGCTCTGGGGGAGGATCTGTTCCGTGCACCTCTCCCAGCTTCTGGTGGTTTGCTGGCAATCTTTGAAGTCCCTTGGCTTGTAGAAGCATCCCCCCGCACTTGGTCTTCATCTTCACTTGCTGTTCTCCCTGGGCTCATGTCTGTGTTCAAATTTCCCCTTTTTATAAGGACACCAGTCATTGGGTTAGGGGCCCACTCTACTCAGTCATCCTCAGTGTGACTTTGTCTTAAGTCATTTAGACTAAAGTATGACACATTTTGAGGTCCTAGGGGCTAGGACATCAACATGAATTTTGGGGGGACATAATTCAACCCGTAACCGTGAAGAAAATGTACAGTAAAAGCACTTTGTTCAGGAAGATTCGGTGTGTGGAGTTATGAGCACCAGCCTAAGGGAAAGAGGAACCAACCCTGTATACCTCATGTGCGCCTGTGTCCTTCCACATGGGAGCACAGTCCCTGTGTGCTGGGGCCAGGCCTGGGCTTTACTTTGCTGACTGCTTGCTTCATTGGGATTTTCCTCTTTCTTTTCAGAGTCAGACTTTGCGGGTCCATAGAGGGAAAACTGTTGTGATTTATAAAAAAAAGTGTTATAGAATTTCCAATCAAAAGTCATTTTGTCATTTTCCAGTAACTAATATGTGAGTTCAAATGAAATATCAGCAGGAGTTTGCTCAAATATAGATTCTATCTGCTGCTGCTGCTGCTGCTGCTAAGTTGCTTCAGTCGTGTCCGACTCTGTGCGACCCCATAGACGGCAGCCCACCAGGCTCCCCCGTCCCTGGGATTCTCCAGGCAAGAACACTGGAGTCTAGTGACTAGATAAAAGTTAATTTGTAACCACACTTTATCGCTCTTCAAAAATCATACTGAGTTCTCCAAACAGCTTGTTCTTTTAATTAGCTCAGTATTCCTCCTGCCCTCCCTGTCAGGCCGCTGGTTCCTTCCTCGGCCCCGGCCCCGCCTCCCCTCATGGACATGCAGGCAGTGCACAGGGCTGCCTTTGCCTGGCAGGGCCTGTGATTGATACCCTACCCGCGGCTGGTCCAGGACACGGGGACAACGCTTCCTGGGAGGGCTGGGAGAACTCTTCCTGGGGTGCTTTGGGAAAGATGGAGAGGACCCAGTTTACTCCTGTGAATTGCAGACCAAAAATAAAGATAGGAGAAAAGAAAAACAGGAAAAGAAAGAGCACGGGAAGGGAAAGGCAGGAAGTGATAAACAAGAGTTGCCACAGCAAGAAGCAGAGGGAGAGCCTCTGCCTCATAGCCGGCCTGTCCCTGCGGTAATGGGCTCCAGCAGCACCTGGCCTGGCCCCTTCCCTAGCTGGCCCCTGCTGTGTGGGAGGGAGCCCCTCAGCCTGGCTTTGGGCATTGTAGGGAACCATGAAGCTCCCTGTAGTACTTCCTAAGGCCAGGTATTATTCTGAATATTTTCCTTCCCACAGCTGGAGAGGCAAGGGGTCCTGCTGGTGGAATTTGAGGCTCCCCTTGCGACAGGCCCAGAGCTGCCAGCCCAGCGGCAGAGCGTGGTCTTAGAGGAAGATGTCATTCAGTTCTCGCCAACCATGGAATTCTCACTGCGACCTGGGGACAAGGTGCTGGCACCCTGGGGCCCTGACCAACAACGCTATGGCCCTGGCACTGTTCTGTTGGGCTTGGAGGCGGGAGACCTCCAGAGAGGTAAGGGAGCTGCTCTGGGGCTCCCCGGGAGCCAGGCTGGTGATCAGGCTGAGGAAAGAGCAAAGCGGCTGTCTCTACAGCTTAGGGGTCTTAGGGGCTTGAGGAAATCCTTACCCTTTCACTTGCAGCTTCATCCTGAGGGTGGCCACAGATAGACAAATCATATTTTTCCAATTATAAAATATTTGTTATCAGGGCAAAATCACCCAAGGCTACTATGTCTATGTTGGTTACCTGACCTATGGTGTGGTGAGGTTGTCCAGAGGTCACACCTGTACTCGGTCCCCCACCATGTCATCCAGGCACGGATACAGTGTCCCCTTGTGTGGGGCCCGCCAGGCAGCATCATTGTAATTCAAACCACAAAGGAGGCTTCTCCTCCCCTCCCCCTACCTGAGGAGGCATTGGGTTTTGATGAGAAAACTGAGACATGGAGGCACAGGACGGGGAGGTAAACATGGGGCAGGTGAGGGACGTCCCTGGCAGGCTTTGCAGGGAGAGGTGTATGTGAGACAGCAGGCAAAGCTGAGGGGCTGTGCTGAGGCTTTGCTTCTGGGGAGAGGAGAACCTTTACCCTTGATGTAGAAGAGGCGGTTGTAACAAAATGTTGCCCTTCTCTGTTACATAGCATCCCGGAAAGAAGAAGAAATTACTGTTCATTTCTGGAATGGCAGGACAGCTCCAGTGCCTCTCAGAGGGGTCCAGTGGGTGCCCCCAGCTGTCTGGAAGAAGGCTGTGGACGGGCTGCATAAGCCTTTCGCCAGGCAGCACCCCAGGCCCCTCCTCTGGGCCCCTTGCTGCTCTCTGGTGGGGCCGGTCACTGGATTTGTCACCAGCGGGCTTCCTTTGAGCCCTCCATTCCTGTGTGCTCCCTGCTACCCACATGCCGGCTGCCGGCTGCCGGTCCAGGGCTGCCTCTGCTGCTGCCCCCTGGCTGGACCCACATGGTGGCCTCCAATCAGGACCTCGGGGGTTGCAGCCAGAGAACCTCCAGAAGCGGAGCTGAAGCCCACAGCCCAGCTTTTGCCCCTGGAGAATCCTGAGGAGGAAGAAGTGGCAGTGCAGGCTCCCGCGGCTGTTTCCTCCTCCTCCACCTCCTCCTCTTCTGAAGACGAGGATTTGGAGAATGAGCTGGAGATGGGCCCCCCTCAGAGGCTGCTGGTGGACAGCACAGTCAACACGGACCCCATCCTTCTCGAGAAGTCTCCGAGGAAGCAGGGTGGCCTCTGCCAGCCCGAGTGGAGGTACTGGAGGAGAAATGGGCCTGAGCCGTACCCAGGGAAGCCAGGTAGGCCTTTTCCTAGGGTGGGGCTGAGGCCCCTGCTCCCTTCCCCTCTGCAACCCCCTCCTTGGGTGGGGGTGGTCTCTCAGGAATCCGATACACTTGTCTGCTGTGATGGAACTGGAAGTAACACTGGGGGGTGTGGTCATGTTGAAGGGGGGCTGTGATAAGAGGGAAGTAGTGGGCTTTATTGATTAAATGGAAACCTAACAAGAAAGGATGAGCCGATCTTGGTGCTAAGCTTTGCATCCCTATTTGACAACTGTCCTTTCTTTCTTCACTAGTCTACTGGGAGGACACTGCCATTGTCCGTTTCTACCCTCCCCTCCTTCACTTTCCTTGGAGGCTGTGATTTTTCTCTACACGTGCAGTCAGAATGCCTCCACGTATTGATTAGAGTCTTCAAGACCCTGAGAACTCAGAAACGTCTTTAAACATTGGTCATCAGACCCTACTCTTCATATGAGCCCCTGAGGAAGTCAGAGTGGGAAGAACCGGGCGCAGCCTTAATCATCTCACTCTGCCATGGAAAGGGGAGGCAGGGTCACTGTTGGCAATCTGCAGCCACTCCCGAACTTCTTTACCCCAGCAAAGACCTGTGTGACATGCCCTCGTAGGCTTAGGGTAGCGTGTCACTGATAATGCCTCGTGCCATGTGATCTAAATTCCCAATGTGGCCCAGAAAGAGCAGATACCTAAGGCAGCTGGCAGAGCTTTATGAAGGAGATGGCTTGCCCTAGCCAGCCCTCGGAGAAGGCAATGGCACCCCACTCCAGTACTCTTGCCTGGAAAATCCTATGGACAGAGGAGCCTGATGGGCTGCAGTCCATGGGGTTGCTAAGAGTTGGATACAACTGAGCCACTTCACTTTTACTTTTCACTTTCATGCACTGGAGAAGGAAATGGCAACCCACTCCAGTGTTCTTTTCTGGAGAATCCCAGGGACAGAGGAGCCTGGTGGGCTGCCATCTATGGGGTCACACAGAGTCAGACACGACTGAAGCGACTTAGCAGCAGCAGCAGCCAGCCCTAGACTAGTCTAACCCTAATTCAACCTTCAGTGAACTAAATGAACATTGAACCTGGGGCAGGGATACTGAAGGTTAAAGAATACCACTGCTAAGGGTATAAGGATCTGTAGACACTGCCCACTCGGGGACTCACTGAGTCCCCATTTGAAGCCATTGCCAGGATATCTGCTTAGTCAGGACCTCTCAACCCACAGGGATTTCAGTCTTGCTCCAGGCATAAGGACTTTATTAGTCTTTCATTCCAGGAAGCTGAGAAATTGTTTCCACAGTGAGAAACTTTCTTGGTGACTCCTCTGGGTCCCTGGCCTTTGGAGTGGGCAGGGATAGACATATTAGTTGCTGATTTGTTTCTGTTTGGCTGTGTTGGGTCTTAGTTGTGGCACCCAGGGTCTTCATCGTGTCATGTAGGATCTTTCCTGGTGCAGCACATGGACTCTCTAGTTGTGGTACATGGGCACCCTGCAGCATGTGGGATCTTAGTTCCCCAACCAGGGATTGAACTCAGATCCCCTGCATTGCAAGATGGATTCTTAACCACTGGACCACCAGAGAAGTCCCAACTGCTGTTGTATTTTATATGATGGTTTCTTCCTTAGATTTCAAGGTGTGGGACCTTTCCCCCATGTCTGAGAGGGAATAACTAGAGGGACAGGAATCTAGCTATGACCAGTGGAGCTTTTCCTCCACTCTCTAAGAGGACACTTTGTATAGAAAATGTCAAGATAGGGCGGGGAGAGCTTCCTGGATGTCTTTCCTCGCAGTGAAAGGCCTTGGCAGAAGTGCTTGGAAACAGGTTTCTACAGGTGTGTCCTCTAACAAGTAATAATATAAACAAAATAGTGCCCAAATCTAGAGTTTTCAAGTTAAATTCTCCATGGCTTCCACTGCCTCCTGCTTCAGCACAGACTAGGGAAAGAAAAGCTTTATCTAGCCAGAGGGAGTAGCCTGTGGGGAGCGACTGAGATAGGATTAGGCCCTGCCTCATGGAGAGGCAGGCCAGTGGGGTAACCAGAGGGCCATGGTGCGCAGACCTGCCCTGGCTCCAGGCCTGCATTCCCATGGCCTGCTCCATGGCATTCTATCCAGACTGTTCCAAACCCAACTGAGTCCAGACCAATCTTTCCTGGCCCCAAGGTACACTGCTTTTATCTTCCACCCAACCGGCTACACCTACGTTCAGCCTCTCTCCCCATTACCATATTTAAACAGATCCTCTCTAAAGTACTCTGCGTCCCCAAATAAAGTCTAATGATTGGCCATAAAGAGAGTATCTTCAGGTACTTGGCCTGGCTTTCCTCTAGGTTATTGGACCATTTGTTATGCTCCAGGCAAAGGTTAATTCTTGGAGTGGAACCATGATAATCAGTGAGCCTGCCCTCTGCCAAGTCCCACACCTGCACTCAAAGCTATGGAGAATAAGCCTGGATGGGGTGTGGAGAAAGGGCCCGTCACCAGCCCTTGTCCCAGACAGACGCTGTGCCTCACTAACCAGTGAGATGAAGCGTGTAAAAGGACACGTGTGCCGGGCTGGAAACCATGGCAAACACCAGAGGTTTTCTTTTCTCCCTTCCAGATCTTGTTCCCTTCTAAGAAAATGTGCTGCTTTGCTTCTCCTAATTGTGCTTGAGTGCCACCAAGAACTGATGCTTGCCAGTCTGGTCTGAGGCTCTGCCCACTAAGGATCCTCTTGTATGGGTCCCCGCCTGCCACACTTTTCGCTCCTTTTAGTTACAGGCTGAGAGGTTACTGTCTGATCCTAACAAACCTGGGGGCAGGATTCCTGCCAGCAGACATGCTGCTCTCCACCCTTGCTTACAACTGAAACAGGGTTCAGAGTTAAGGGATTCTGTGATCCATGATTTAATCCTACCCAAGTCGTCAAGACTAACCCCATCAAAATGGTAGCATATTCAACTAACTGAATTTTGGGTTCAGGAATAAGACTTTGCAGCACCCAGAAAGATGAGAAGAGCAACAGACAACAGAGAGAGAAACCTGCTGCAGCGGGGAGTCCTAGAGAGCTGGCCCTGAACGTCACTGGCATGAAGCCGCTGCAGATCCTGCCCAAAGAAGCCGGACACAGAAAACTGAGTCAGGGTACTGCTGCACATCAGCGGGGCCAGAACTCCGAGACTAAAAGCCCCAAGGATCAAGGTAGAGCAGAATGGCTGCAAAGGGGCTTCTGAAGGGCTCTCTCCAGGGTTCTTTGATCTTTTGGAGTCACACCCACAATCTTGCATATGATTTCAGAAGGTTTGCAGAACCCACAGATTTCCTCACTGGCTTCTTGGGTGTGTAAGGATCCCTGTTTAAGTGACCCTCTACCTGGTGATGGTGGGTATGGGTCTGCTTTACTAGGCCTCTGTCCATGAGTCTGCTCTTCACTAGGAATGCTAAGACAGCTCTACTTAAAACTTTGTTTTCATCATATGAAATACTGGCCTTTTTTCTGAGGCAAAACTTACATTCAAAACGAGGTGAAGTCCTAGGCAGTTAAACTGAAATGCAACGATACTGTTGGCGTGCGAGCTTAAAGACACTTAGGACACAGCAGTGACTTCATAATTTTAAGGATCAAAAGTCACTGATTTTTAAAGTCAGCATAAGACTCTCAGTGTTGGTTTTTTTTTCGTCTTATAGGAAGCTAAAGAGTAGAGGTGGTAACCTGAGGAGGAGCTACAGAGTGGCTGACAAGGCACTCTTCAACGGAAATGGCACAGTGAGCCCACAGATCACAGTCCAGTAAGCAGCAGCATCTTCACCTGTCCTGAGGAGCACAGGAGTGAGGAGCCCAGGGCTCCCTGCCAGGGGCCGGGTAAGACCTGCTTAAGGATGCCTCTTCCACAGAAGCTACAGAACATGGTTGGCCTGCTTTGGGCAAACGTGTCCACAGCCTCTCTGTTATCTTTTCATAAAGCCTCAACTGTACAAGAGCGACGTTTTGTTTCCCTTCTTAATGCCAATAAAAAGGAATTTTCTTCATTTTCAAATCTCTCCCTTTATTGTCATAATTAACCTTTGCTTGGAAAGCAAGCTGTAAAAACTATTCAGACAGTATCATTACATTATTACTTTCAGGCAGAAGAGGGTGAAGGGACTTTCAAGTTAAAATAGGCACTGAAACAGACACAGTCCAGTTCCTAGGAAGGCTGACCCTCACAGTCAGCACTAAAGGCAGGATTAATGTGTACATATTAAGAATATACAGTAGCTTTATTCTTCTTGATACTCAGAAAAAGGTGATGTGATGCCTGTGACGGTCCACTTCATATGGGGAAGACCAAGTCCACACTTTGTCCGGAATCAACTGCTACGATGTGAGTCTTTTTGGTCAAGTCATCTGCACCCACAGTGACGGAATAGGTCCCTGGATAGACTTCTATGTAGAGGTCCTTAGAGATGTTCTCAGCCTGGAAGGAAAAGCAGATGTACCAGTTTAGAGGTTTTATGTCCTGCTGCTGTCAGAGCACCCTGTGTGTGATGCAGTGAGAGGCGCTAAGGTGGGAGACGGAGGTTCTGCTTTCTACACCTGACTTGGCCACATAACAGGACTGCCCTTCAGGCCAGTCTCACCCACTCTTTATGCTTTTATTTCTAAAATTAGCTCACAAGAATGTATGTGAAAATGCTGAGTTGTTGCAGGAACATGAAGAATCATAAAAGGACACACTGGCTAGAGTGTAAAGTTAAGAATCAGGTGGAGGGAAAGGCTAATGACCATTGCTTTGGGGCTCAAAAGTAGGCAGTGGCACCTGTTAGCACAGACCAGCAGCAATGGCGAGGCACTGCAGGATGATGCAAAGCATTCTTTTTAGGTGTGCTTTGCTAAATTCATTATTAGGATGAAACATTTCTCCTAAAGCTGAGACTATGAATAGATTCCATTTTGTCATGCAGCAAGTCAGCTGGCTGGCTAATGTCCTCCCTTGGAGGGCTGGTTCTCCCATACAGATGGTCCTTGACTTACAACAATCTGACTCATTCTTTTTTTTTTTTTTTTACCATAATGTGAATGTGATATGCATTCAGCAGAAACCGTACTTCCAATTTTGATCTTTTTGCAGGCTAGTGTGATGCTGTGCCAGCAGTGAGAGATCTCCCAGTCAGCTGTGCAATCCGAGAGTAAACAACTGATACACTTATAACCATTCTGTACCCATACAACCAGTCTCCTTTTCACTTTCAGTGCAGCATTTGATAAATTACATGAATTATTCAAAACTTAACTATAAAGTAGGTTTTGTGTTAGATGATTTTGCCCAACTGAGGGTATATAAGTTGGGTATATAAGTGTATATAAATGTATATACACTTATATACCAAGGGTATATAAGTGTTCTGTGCATGTTTAAGGAAGGCAAGGCGAAACTATGACTTTCAGCAGCTTAGGGATATTAAGTACACTTTCGATTATGGTATTTTCAACTTATGGATTTATCAAAACCAGCCAGTGTTGGAGGCATCTAAGCCTAACAACTTGTACTAGAAGCAGAATAGTCTTAGTTGCTACTAAGTCTAGTATATTCTGAATCCAGGCTAGGAGTACACTGTAGACCAACAAAAATTAAACTATTACTACAACATACAGGGGTTCCACTCCTCAGAATTCAGCCCTTCCAAGTTCCAGAAGATTCCCTGGGTTCATGAACAAATGAGTATTTTACCCTGAAAAACTCATCACTGTATGTTTTCACATAGAAACATTTGTGGAAAATAGGCACAAACTCCTTTAAATGTTTTGGAACCCGATCTAGCTGAATGTATATGTTTCAGAATTTCAGCCATGGTTTTCACTTCATAAGCAGGGGGCCAGGCCCCTCCCGCTGCTTAAACAGATGGTGACATTCCAGCAGGGCCCAGCTGAGCTGTAGGAATGGAGTTATGAATGCTCTGCATTCTTTCCAACCACAACTATGAGTTGAGGCACAAACGCTATCTCTGAAATTTCAAGGGAAGGAAGGATACCAAGAAAATATAATTTTACAGTGAACTAAAATGCTGCACACTTTCCCCTAAGATAAAAATATCCCAACTTAAAAATAATATGGATCTAACACAAAGAACCCTGTTGTAACCCAGTCAGCTGATTCATGGACGGCAGTGGTGGGGAAGCCGGTGC
This sequence comes from Bos indicus, assembly GCF_029378745.1. Lineage (NCBI taxonomy): Eukaryota > Metazoa > Chordata > Mammalia > Artiodactyla > Bovidae > Bos > Bos indicus. The sequence goes on from NC_091774.1 coordinate 44,056,958, forward strand.
CCTGGAAGTTCGGTACTCACAGACTGGGGTGCCTTCAGCACACACTCTGACGCCCGATGCATGCCTCCAACACTAAGGCCTGCGTCTTTTCTCTGAAGAGAGAGGTAGAAACACTGATGAGGGCCCGAACTTCGACTTCTGGATGGTAGAAATTTTTTCCAGCTTAATGAGGAACTAACAATTGTGCTGTCACTGTTTTCCAAGTTGTCACTAAGATCTTAAGGCTTTTAGTGATTTCTGTCATGTACTTCTAGTCAGATGTTTACCATCATTACCTTTTATCCTTACATGGGCTTTGGAGAAAGACAGACCTGAGTTTGAATCCTATGCTGCTGCTGCTAAGTCGCTTCAGTCGTGTCCGACTCTGTGCGACCCCGTGCGACCCCATAGACGGCAGCCCACCAGGCTCCCCCGTCCCTGGGATTCTCCAGGCAAGAACACTGGAGTGGGTTGCCATTTCCTTCTCCAAGGCATGAAAGTGAAAAGTGAAAGTGAAGTCACTCAGTCGTGTCCGACTCTTATCGACCCCATGGACTGCAGCCTTCCAGGCTCCTCTGTCCATGGGATTTTCCAGGCGAGAGTACTGGAGTGGGTTGCCATTGCCTTCTCCTATACCTGCCATTTATTGAGAGGGACAGATTAATATCTCTTAAGTCTTGATTTCCAGCCTATAACCTGGGGACACTAGACTGTAGGAAGATTTAAAGTGCAAAAGTGATTGACGTTTAACAGGCTTTCAGAAAACAGAATTCTCTTCTGTGCTTCTCCCAGCAGTGGCAGTATTAGAGAGGAAGAGACTGAACTGAGAAAGTCAATTTCTCTTAGAGTCATCAACTTACATTTTATAGGAAGGGGAGGCTGCTGCTGCTGCTAAGTCGCTTCAGTCGTGTCTGATTCTGTGCGACCCCATAGACGGCAGCCCACCAGGCTCCCCCGTCCCTGGGATTCTCCAGGCAAGAACACTGGAGTGGGTTGCCATTTCCCTCTCCAATGCATGAAAGTGAAAAGTGAAAATGAAGTGGCTCAGTCGTGTCCGACTCTTAGCGACCCCATGGATTGTAGCCTACCAGGCGCCACCATCCATGGGGTTTTCCAGGCAAGAGTACTGGAGTGGGGTGCCATTTCCTGCTCCAGATAGGAAGGGAGGGGAGGGATACAAATGACTCTTGCCCATGTGTAAGCTCTTACAGGGGCCTGGGTGGGGCCAGAAATGGGAGCCCTGGATCCAGGCCTTGGTGCTGCCACTCGCACCCCAGGCCAGGGAAACGGGAGGGACTTCTGGCACGCAGCCAGTCCTTGCTCATATCCCTGTGGCCACTCTCTTGTCCCTTCTCAAAACAAGGGAGTCAGGAATCCAACCTGTGGATTAGACTCTGGACTTAAGTTTGCTACCTTTGAGTATAACTAGGGGAGCTGAAAAACAAAAACAAGAAAAACCTGCTCTTCTCAGAAACAATAACAAAGGACTTCTGTTGAATTAGTTCAACAAGTAGTCTTTTAGACTTCCCAGAGTGACATGTGGTAAGACAGAGAATTCATAGTGAGAAGCCTGTAACTGTTATCTTTAGGAAAAGGATGTTGTTAAGAGACCCCCTCCTCGCACTTCCTTTTTTATAATTACCAAAGACGTGATACTTATCACTACTTTAGAGTAAAATACATGATGATTAAAAGTCTCTTTCATATCCCTAGATGTAAAAGGATATTTGAAGTGCTTTTTGTTAAGCCTGCTCAAGAATCCCTTGGCCCAGGATTGTCACTGAAGATCCTACAGTGGCATCCATCTTGTATTTTGGACAAAAACTCCTATTTCATGTTCATTGCTGTAAGTTCTCTGAGGAGAAACATTTCCACAAAGTGCTGTAGAGTCACCCAGCCACTCAATAACATGATCCAGCAGAAGCCCCAGGATGTGGGGCCTCCCAGTTTGGGAGGCTGAGGGCACAGCACAGCTGAGGGTACATACCTGACCACTCCCCGCATCAGAGCACAGGTGCAGCTCCGATGTCCCTCTGTGATAGCGGTAGACGTGGGTTGCCCCTCCTTCCTCTGGTGCAGATGAGTAATATTTCTAAAGAAGTAACGTGGAAGACATTGGGTAACCCAAGAGTCTGGTCAGATTTTCAAAAAGCACCCTGTTACTTGGGAAAATTATGGTTAAGAAGAGAGGCAAGAGAGCAAAGGTAAATTAGCTGCCCTCTCAAGAAGCCTCTAAAGTCATGTAACAAATCTTAGCCCGTGTAAAGTGGTTGCAGAGAAGGAAACTGCAGTTGGCATTACTTTGCTGCCATCTGCTGCCTCTGCAGGGCAAGAACTCTGGCAACTCAAGCTAGGTAGGCCCATGCTCTCTGCCAGGTTAAATAGTTTTCACAACATCCTCACTCTGATTTAGGCAAAATCATCCAAAGGATCAGAAAGCAGTTTTTTCCTTGTCTACTTCCTTCCTCCCGCTCCAGGTTAACCTTAGACTTGCCCTTGATAGTTACTAATGTCGAGGACATCATAAGCTTGCCTGTTTGGAACAAAGGGTAGGTACAATGTTTAAGTCAAGAGACCAAAAGAATGAGAAGCTGGGAAAAGCACATCAGGACATGAAGCTAATGATGTAACTTAGGGGCTGCTTCAAAGTTCTGAAAATGAACTCAGAACACTGTTCTTGATTCTATCTCTAGAGAGCCAAGGAGTTCTGAGGCTCCATTCTTTAATGGAGACTTGAACTGAAGCATGAACTGAAAACCAAAGTGAAGAATACCAATTTGCTAAACCTCAAACCAAAGGCAAATATTATTCCTTTTACTGAACCATGAACCAAAGTGTTTAACTTCATCACTTTATTGTAGAGCCAAAGTTAGGGAGTTTTGTAAAACCATTTCACAGAATAAGAACATAAAAATACTCTCTGAACCGTATCTTGTTGGTTGGAATCCTATTCTTGGAGTCATAAGGATTTTATAAAAGATGTAGAAACAGAGGGTTTTTTTTAAATTTTAATATTCATTATGAAATTGAAAAGCAGGACAGAAATAAGGCATTTTCTTCCTTCTGCCATAGAGACCAGCACCCTTACACCCACATAAGAATCATAAAATGTTAGGCTGGACAAGACCACAGAGTCTGTTTTAAGTCCTAGAAGACACAGAGTACCTTCCACGCAGGTGATTTTCTTCAATGTTGGCTGGTCCACCTTCAACTTTCCCTTAAAGTACTTAGAGATGACCTTAGTGTATGCTTTTGAGAAGAGTATCTTTAAAACCTTTGTTCACCCATTTTAATGAATGGGACCGAAAAATCTCATGTAGGTCCTCTATGCTACAGTTTATAGCAATTTCCTGGTGTTCATCTCTCAGTGGAAACTGAAGAAACAGACTAAAAGGGCTGGAAAGGACTTGAACATTGTCAATTTACCATGGGGAAGGTAAGGCTGAGAGAAACTAACTGGCCTAAGGCATTAGAGCCAGGAAGTGGCAGAATACAGGTTGGATTCCTGGGAGGCCACCCCTGCCATTAAGCCACATTACCTCTGATGAGGGCACTGCGTCTGTGCCACAAAAATCGGCTTTGTGGCCAACAAGTGATATGGACCCAAAGGGACGTACTTAAAAACTACATTATCAGGGACTTGGAAAAGAGATTAAAATCTAATGGAGGGATTTTGCTTCAATTTTTGCTTTGAAAACAGACTAAGTTCCAATTTAGAGTGATTCTACAGATTAAAAAATTTTTAGTTTAGTTCAAAGTTTTAAAAACTCCTTATGTTTGGTCTTACTTTGGAATTCAGCAAATAAGCACCGACCTCCCCATCTAAAAATAGTGAGGGCAGAACTTTTCTGCCTTGTTCATTGCTGTAATCTCCTAACAGCTAAAGCTGCTGCTGCTGCGTCACTTCAGTCGTGTCCGACTCTGTGCGACCCCATAGACGGCAGCCCACCAGGCTCCCCCGTCCCTGGGATTCTCCAGGCAAGAACACTGGAGTGAGTTGCCATTTCCTTCTCCAATGCATGAAAGTGAAAAGTAAAAGTTTAGTCGCTCAGTCGTGTCTGACTCTTAGCGACCCCATGGACTGCAGCCTACCAGGATCCTCCATCCATGGGATTTTCCAGGCAAGAGTACTGGAGTGGGGTGCCATTGCCTTCTCCGACAGCTAAAGCTAGGCGGTCTGTATTTGTTGAATGAACTGTAACCTGGATTTATCACCTGTTGTAAACCCTTGGCTAATTACAACCTGCCCACGAAGGCAGGACCGGGTGAGCAGATAGTGTGCAGATTCTTCCTAAATTCCACAAAAATCCACTTTGTGATCCATCAGCAGGCAGATCAGGAGCATGCTTTGGCTTACACCAACTTACCCCACACTGACTTGAAGTATAGTTCATGTATTCAGCCATTGTTCTGAAGGAAGCACTGAGGGTCGGGTGTCTGTCTTCTCTCTATTTGAATAAACGGCAAATCACAGGTGAGATCTGTATTCCCTACTGGAGAAGGAAGTCATTTTGGAAATACCTTCCTTTTTACTTTTTGAAAGGCCTCTGCAAGTTTAAATTAGTAAAATGATCTTATTGAGAAAGAATTCCATCTCTAAAAGGAATACACAGACATGCAATTTTTCCAGGACAAACGTTTGTTGGCTTTCCTCGAGTATCAGATGATAGCCTCTAAGAATTGCGTTAAAAAGTAACCAATCAGGGCCGAGCACGAGCGGTACCTAGCGGTGTCCTAAAGCTACCCAGTAAGAATCTGTCAAATGTCAAGTTTTCAAGACTTTCCGGTTCACTGTCCGGATACACAGCAGCTTCCGCCAAGCACAGGATCCCTCGGGTCCCGGTGTGTGGCGTGCCCTGGTTCTCAGCAAGCCGCTGCTGAGGGAATGAATGGGCTGGTCCACAGCAGAGGCCCTCCTCACCTTTCCTGGCAGAAGGCGCTGGGGGCTGGCTGCCGGCCCTCTTTCTCCATAGTGCCGCACCCGGGAAACGATCCCCACGCTGCCTTTGGGAAGCTCCACCGAAGGCCAGTCCACCGCCCTCCTCTTGGCCCGCTCCAGCACTTCCTGACCCAGCCTAGCCGAACGCTGCAGGGAACGTCGGTCCACCCCGTTCAGCGCCGCGGCCACCAAACAGTTCTCCATGTCTCCCTGAGAGGGAACATACACACAAACACGGGCGAGTCAGCGGAGCGCCGGACCCCGCTCCATTTCGGTCGGACCCAGAGCCTCAACCTCCCTGCCGACCACTGCCCCCGGCTAGCCCAACGCGCTCTCCAGCCGGCGCCCAGTCAGGGCCTAAGGCGTGCGCTCTCAGCCCCTCCATTTCCGTGGCCCCCTCCCCTCGCTAGAGAGCCCTCACCCAGTCGGCCTCTCAAGGCGCATGCGCTCAGTCCGCGGGCGGACTGGTTCTGAAACACCCTGCGCCGGCGCAGCAGGCCATTGGCCGGGTGGTGGTGAGGGGCGTGGCCGGTGCGAAGGAGTGTGTAGCCTGCGACCCACATGCCTTCTTGCGACTGACTTGCAGCCTCTGCGAGCCGGTTGTCCGGTTAACTGCCTGAATGCAGGGGGAGGGGTCTGGCGGCGGGCGAGTCGAGGGGACCGGTGGCGGAAGCTGTCTGTCCACCTTGTTGCAGGAACCTCTGGGTCAGGGCCTGGCCCTTAGAAACTGTCTCCACCGATTAACGCGGGGAAAGTGTTAGTAGCTCTGTCGTGTCCCACTCTTTGCGACCCCATGGGCTGTAGCCCGCCATGCTCCTCCTTTCATGGGATTTTCCAGGCAAGAATATTGGAGTGGGTGCCATTTCCTTCTCCAGGGGATCTTCCTGACCCAGGGATCGAACCCAAGTCTCCTGCATTGCAGGCAGACTTTTTATCGTCTGAGCCAAATACGTTCTAGCGGGGAACCTGATGTAAAGCCAGGTGGTCCCTTGTTGGGCTAATAAATTGTGGGGAATAAGATGCGTGCTTCCAGGCACCGTGTCTATATTTTGGGATATCGCTACTCTGAAACCTCGTTTGGTTGAGGAGATGACCAGGATAGGCCAAACATTGCTGGTGCCACAGTGGCATTTGGAGAAGGGAATCCAGCAGGCTGTGGGCTCTGGGATGGACGGCCCACAGGGCCAGGGGCACCTGCATTGTGTGTTGTTGTTCAGTCGCCAAGTTGTGTCCAAGTCTTTGTGACCCATGGACTCCAGCACGCCATGCATTGTGTTTAGGGTATCGTGACGGGGGAGCCTGGTGGGCTGCCGTCTATGGGGTCGCACAGAGTCGGACACGACTGAAGTGACTTAGCAGCAGCAGCAATCCTCTCGTGGTAGCTTCCTCACTCCTCCGGTGAAAAGTACACACTCACACCATTTTCTTAAAATTTATTTATTTATTTTTGGCTTCGCTGGGTCTTTGTGGTTATGCACGAGCTTTTCTCTAGTTGTGGCCAGCGGGGGCTACTCTTCGTTGCCTATGGGGGCTTCTTATTGTGGTGGCTTCTCTTTGTTGCAGAGCTTGGGCTCTATGGCACGTGGGCTTAGTAGTGGTGGCTGGCTCCCAGGCTTAGCTGCCCCCAACTCACACGTTTTTGAAGGCCGTTTCTAGGCATGGGAATTCACCTTTCAAGAATATCCACCAGCCCCACCTCCTCCACCCCCACCTCCGCCCCGCCCGCCACGTTTAAGTAAGGAGCTATTCATCCTTACCTTCCACTCCACGCTGCCAGTTATCTGGTAGGAGATACAAGGTCTCATTGCTAATTAATGACTTGGCTACACCACCCTGGCACGCAGCAAATCGCTGCCTCTGAGGAGGGACCAATTTAAGAGACAGGACATTCTCAGTGCTGAGCAAAGCAGTGCTGAGCATCCTCAGCAGATGGCTAGTTTAGCAGTTCTGAGTTACCAGGTGTGTATGAGGCTTTTACTACAACCCCCATCCGCCCTTTTGTTCATTTCCTGGTTTCCTCTTCCAGAACAAAATTGAATGAAAATCTGCATTATCCATGGGATAGGTTTCATTGTGGGAGTTTTCTGAAACTTTATCTCAGTAAGTGTTTATCAGGTACCTCTTTTAGGACATAGTGGTTATATGCACAGAGTCTTTACTATCCAGTCTATAGAGCTGAGTTTGAATTCAGACTCTGCCACTTTTTTGTTGTGTGATTTGGGGCAAACAAATTATTGATAACTTCTTTGAGCTTCACTTTTCCTCATCTCTATACTAGAGAACAGCAACAGTACCAATTGCCATAGACTGTGAGCTTGAGGACAGGGAACGTATCTGTCTTGTTTACTAAGTTTATAGTGAATCTAGTATTTCTCCCTCACAGAAGAGGCTGAAAATAAGACTGAATGCATGAATAGGGCTGCTGTAAGGATTTTGTGAGAAAATTCCTATATAATGCTAAGCACAATGCCTTGTCAAGAATAAGTACTCCATCGATGTAGCATTATGTGCCAGGTGCCATCCTAGGAGTGGCTGAGAATACAAAATACAAAGGAGAATTAAAAAGAGATGCACATAAAATCTGTAAGGCTAGAAACAAAATATTAAGATTTTGTTCATAAGCTGTTTGCCAAAAGATTGATCCAGATAAAGTGAACGAATAAATATTGTTCAGCTGGAGGATCAAGAAAGGGTTCATAGGAAGGAAGCATTTGAGCTGAGCCTTGAAGGATGACCTAGGAATTAATGGGAAGGGGTAGTTAAGATACCTGTTATCTGTTCTCATAATGACTGTAGTTAGGGATGAGATACAATTCCCAGAAACAACCTATATTTTCATGATTTAAAAAAAAATATTGCGGTACTTAGTCCAATCTAAATTATATATCAGTTCAGTTCAGTCGCTCAGTTGTGTTTGACTCTTTGCAACCCCATGAACCATAGCACGCCCGGCCTCCCTGTCCATCACCAACTCCCGGAGTCCACACAAACCCATGTCTATCGAGTCGGTGATGCCATCCAACCATTTCATCTTCTGTCGTCCCCTTCTCCTCCTGCCCTCAGTCTTTCCCAGCATCAGGGTCTTTTCCAGTGAGTCAGCTCCTCACATCAGGTGGCCAAAGTATTGGAGTTTCAGCTTCAACATCAGTCCTTCCAATGAACACCCAGCACTGATCTTTAGGATGGACTGGTTGGATCTCCTTGCAGTCCAAGGGACTCTCAAGAGTCTTCTCCAACACCACAGTTCAAAAGCATCAATTCTTCTGTGCTCAGCTTTCTTTATAGTCCAACTCTCATGAATATATAAACATATATAGATATATTCTTCTTCCCTGGTGGCTCAGCAATAAAGAATCTGCCTTCCAGTGCAGGAGATGCAGGTTCAATCCTTGGGTCAGGAAGATCCCCTGGAGAAGGGAATGGCTACCCATTCTTGCCTGGGAAATCCCATGGACAGAGGAGCCTGGCATGCTACAGTCTGTGAGGTTGCAAAAGAGTTGGACATGACTTAGCAACTAAACAACACAATTATATATATATACTGTAGGCCACAGATTAAGAGAATCATTCTTCTCTTTTTTGAGATTGGATGGAAAAAAATTGTGGACCATGGCCTGCCTTCAGGACCCTTGTTGATCAAACACAGTCCAAGCCAGGTACTCCTGAAAGCCGCTGGTGGAGACGTGGAAATGGAACTAATCGGGGGAGCGTATATATGGTCATTGATGAAGAAAGAAACAGTTGGTATAAGTCATGATGTCTCCCTTCATAAAATAAATTCACTGCAGATAACACATAGAAGTTATTTGTCTAGGTTATATTTGGGGGAATAGACGAGTTGGAGGAAGCCTTTATTCCTGAGATCTGAGGAAAGAGATTGATGTTGTACTTGGGACCTTTTGAGAAAAAACAAATCTAGTGAAGAACAGTGTAAATTCTTTGTGTAAATTCCTTTTCTCTATGGGGAGGGGACAAAAAAGGGTTAAAAACAGGATGCAAAAGTGGGTAGCATGCCAGTTAGACAATGAGTTATACTGCACATACCAAAGAATGTATAAATCATTTTGTCTGACAGGTGGTATTTTTAATCCTTCAGCCGACTTAGAGAGCTTTAGAATCATTATAGCTTTGTAAAGTAGTATTAGTCATTAGATCATGACTGAGTGAGTCATTAGATCATTCATTTTGCCTGATTACATCAACTCATTGGGTTATTGGGGAATAAAAGAAACTCATTATCAAAATTGTCATCTTGATTATATAGATTAAAGAAAATGAATCCAACTTCTGAGAATTACCTTTCACAAAATGTTAAAAATTGACTGGAAGTTAAAAAACTTGGTTGCAGAGCAGGAATGACTAGTGAAAAGTTTTGTCATTTAAAAACTATCAGAGATTAAAGGAATAGTAATTTGGAAGATATAAATAGTTGGAATCCAGTTACAGTTTTTTAAAAACTACTTTGAGGCATAATTTACATGTTATAGAATTCACTTTATTGAACTATACAATGTAATACATTTTAGTTAACTTATGGAATTATGCTTCCCAGGTGGCTCAGTGGTAAATAATCTGCCTGCAATGTGGAAGATGTGGCAAGGAGAACTGGGTTCAATCCCTGGGTAGGGAAGATCCTCCTGGAGAAGGAAATGTCATCCCAGTCCACTACTCTTGCCTGGAGAATCCCATGGACAGAGGAGCCTGGTGGGCTATAATGCACGGAGTCACAGAAAATCAGACATGACTGAGCCACTAAACAACAACAACAACATGGAATTATGTAATCATCACCACAATCCAGTTTTGGAACATTTTTATGACCTGAAAAAGATCCCTAGTGCCCACCATAGGCAGGCAGTCTTAGCTCCCACCCCTAGACCCAGGCAAACACTATTCTGCTTGCCATTTCTATAAATTTGCCTTTTCAATCCAGTTCATATAAACCAATTACACAATATGTGACCTTTTTGTCTGGCTTTTTTCGTTTAGCATGATGTTTTTGAGGTTGATCCATATTGTAACATGTATTAGTATTTCATTCCTTTTTATGACTGAATATTTCACCACTATATTAATGTACTACATTTTATCCATTCTCCAGTTGTTTTCCAGTTTGGGGCTATTATGAATAATAGTGCTATGAAAGATTGGGTATAAGACTTTGTATGGGTACAGGTTTTCATTTCTGTTGGGGAGATACTTAGGAGTTAAATTGCTATAGAATATTAAAAAGAAGAGACATTACTTTGCCAACAAAGGTCCGTCTAATCAAAGCTATGGTTTTTCCAGCAGTCTTGTATGGATGTGATAGTTGGAGTATAAAGAAAGCTGAGCACCAAAGAATTGATGCTTTTGCACTGTGGTGTTGGAGAAGAGTCTTGAGAGTCCCTTGGACTGCAAGGAGATCAAACCAGTCAATCCTAAAGGAAATCAGTCCTGAATATTTACTGGAAAGACTGATGCTGAAACTCCAATACTTTGGCTACCTGATGCGAAGAACTGACTCATTGGAAATACCCTGATGCTGGGAAAGACTGAAGGCAGGAGGAGAAGGCGACAACAGGATGAGATGGTTGGATGGTATCGCCAACTGGATGGATATGAGTTTGAGCAGGCTCTGGAGCTGGTGATAGACAGAGAAGCTTGCCGTGCTTTGAGACGTCCATGGGATCTCAAAGAGTTAGACACGACTGAGCAACTGAACTTATGGTAAATTTCTGTTTTAACATTTTAAGGGATTGGAGAAGAAAATGGCAACCCACTCCAGTATTCTTGCCTGGAGAATCTCATGGAGTGTAGCCTGTCAGGCTCCTCTGTCCATAGGGTCGCAAGAGTTGGACACGACTTAGCGACTAAACCACCACCACCATCAATTGTTTTCCAGAGTGGCTGTACCATTTTACATTTCTACATATCATGTTTTAAGGTTCCAGTTTTTCTACATCTTCCTCAGTCTCATTATTGTCTTTTTGATTAGAGTCATTCTAATGTATGTGAAGTAGTATCTCACTGTGATTTTTACTTTGCATTTCCTTAATGGCTAATGATGTTGAACATATTTTCCTGTGGTTATTAGCCGTTCCTATTTCTTCTTTCATGAAATGTCTATTCAAAGTTCTCCATTAGAAAAAAATTTTTTTAAATCAAGTTATAAGGGTTCTTATTCTTAACAAGAATTCTTTATCAATTATTTGATTTATAAGTATTTTCTCCCAGTCTATGTCATGGCTTTCATTTTCATCACAGTGTCTTTTGAAGCACAAACAATTTAAATTTTGATGAAGCCCAGCTTATTAATTTTTTTCTTTTATAGATTGTACTTTTGGTATCATATCTAAGTATATTTTTGCCTAACACAAGGTCATGAAAAAATTTTCCCTATGTTTTCTTCTAAAAGTTTTATATTTTAGTTTTTACTTTTAGGTTTGTGCCATTTTGCATTCATTTGTATGTGTTACAAGTTACAGTCTTGTCTGATTATCTTAGTACCATTTGCTGAAAAGATTATCCTTTTCTCGTTAAGTTGCTTTGGCACTTTTGTCAAATATCAATTGACTGTAAATAAAAGAATCAGCTTATGGATTTTTAAATCTGTATCACAGTGTTTTGATTATTATAGCTTTCTAGTAAGTTTGGAAATTGGGAACTATAAATCCATTAACTATGTTCTTAATTTTCAAAATTATTTTGGTGTTCTAGGTCATTTTGTATTTCTATAAAATTTATGTTCAGTTTATCACCTTATGGAAAATGATTATTAGGATTTTGATAGAGATTGTATTGAATCTATAGATCAATTTGAGAAGAATTGTAATCTTACAACATTGAGTTTTTGAATTCATGAAAATGAAACATCTTTCTATTTAGTTGTTTTTTTTTTTTTCAGTTTTTCTCAGGAGTGTTGTATAGTTACTAGTGTACTCTTACACTTTTAACAAATGTATTAAATATTCAGTTTTTTATGTCATTGATTATAGAATTGTTTTCCTGGTTTTACTCGTACATTATGTGCTGTTGCTGCTGCGTCACTTCAGTCGTGTCCGACTCTGTGCGACCCCAGAGACGGCAGCCCACCAGGCTCCCCCGCCCCTGGGATTCTCCAGGCAAGCACACTGGAGTGGGTTGTGTGCTAGTATATAGAAATATAGTTGATTTTTGCATATTGATATTGTGTCCTGTGGGTTTGCTGAACTCATTTGCTGGTATTGGTAGGCTTTTTGTGGATTCTTGTGTTCATTGTACCTGGGATTCATTGAATATGTAGATTGTTTTTCCTCAAATTTGGAAAGTTTGGGGCCTTTGTTTCTACCCCTTTCTCCCTCTTTCCTCCTTCTGGGGCTCCCCTTACAATATGGTAGTCTGTGTTATTTTCCTTCATCCTTTCCCTTTCTTTTTCTTAAAAGGGAATAATCTCTATTGATCTAATCTGTAAGGTCATTAATTCTTTTTTTGTGCAATCTCAAATCTGCTGGTGAGTCCCTTAGTGAATTTTCTTTTCAGTTATGATGCTTTTCAACTCTGGTATTTGTTTTTTTGTTTTGTTTTATAATCACTATCTTTTACTGATATTTACTATTGAGTGTCGTACTTTAAAAACTTGTTTATTTTTTTCAGTTCTTTGAGCATATTTGTAACAGCTGCCTTGAAGTCTTTGTTTGCTAAGTCTAATATTTAGGTCCCCTCAGAGCTAGTTTCTATTAAGTGTGTTCTCTTTCTGTATTTGGGCTTCCTTTGCCATTGTATTTGTATGTCTCATAATTTTTTGTTGAAAACTGAACATTTCAGATCAGGGGCCAACAAATTTTTTTTCTGTAAAGGGCCATACAGTAAATATTTTCAGCTTTGCAAGCTATGTGGTCTCTGTTGTAACTACTTAACTCTGCTGTTGTAGTGGGAAAGCAGACATAGGCAATATGTAAATGAATGAGGGTAAATGTCTTCCCCCAAACCCTTTATGTCAAACAGGCAATGGGCCATCACTGGGCCATGGGCTATAATTTGCTGACCTCTGTTTTAGATAACATAGCAACTCCTGATTTGGATCTGCTACTGTTTTTCTTATACTTCTTATTTTTCTTTTTAAGTCTGAATTCTAGGGATTTTCAGCTAATTGATTGGCAACAGGTTGTACTTAAATATCTTGAGCCTAGTGTGAGGTTCCCTGGTGGCTCAGTGGTAAAGGATCTGCCCTGTAGGGCAGAAGATGCAGGTTTGATTCCTGGGTTGGGAAGATCCCCTGGAGAAGGAAATGACAACCCACTCCAGTATTCTTGCCTGGAAAATTCCATGGGGCAAGGAGCCTGATGGGCTACAGTCCAAGGGGTGGCAAAGAACCAGACATGACTTGAGCACACACACACATTATGGCTTTACCTTTGGCTGAGTATCTGTATATGACTTGGGGAACACATTTTAAGTTCAGTCAAGTCTGCTATGACTTTTATTTTCTGTATATGCAAGGCTTCCCATTCAGCCAGTGCATAACCTTGGACTCACCTTTCAGACCTCCAGTTATATGTGAGAGTTTATCAACATACAACTGTTGCCTGGATCTCACTTAAGTTTCTGGCTGGTCTGTTGCTTGCCCCAAACAGTACTACTGCAGTCTGTCAGCTGTAATATAAATTTTCTGTGATCATTTACCACTTATTTTCTAAGATCACTTGTTTCCGACAGTACTCTGGACATCAAATCAAGCCATCATCATAGCTTATCCTGTCCTGATAGAACCACCATGCTGGAGTTGAGGGTAGGGAATGGAGACCGGCCTCTGATGCCCCAGATTCCTACTTTCCTTACGGAGTTTTGGTAGTTGTTGTTTTAATTAATGCTTTTCAATTTGTTGTGTACCTCTGGTTGATTTCTCCCCCCATATCTTGAGATAATTGTGCTGATAATTTTTCTGTGGCTTTTTGGATAGATGGTTTGTCAATCTTCTCACTCATTCTGAGAGTGTTCCCAGTGTGGAGATTTCATGTCCTAAAGACTGACACAGTGTATATCTTCATAGTCCCAGCTGCTTTTTAAATAATTATTGATCTTCCTGTTCCCTTCCAATTTTGTAAACCTCCTAACTTTTAAAAATATAACTCTTAACTCTCTCTTTTTTAAAAATTGAAGTATAGTTGATTTACAAGGATGAGTTAGTTTCAGGTATACAGCAAAGTGGTTCAGTCACATATACACATATATATCTATTTCTTTTCCCTTATAGGTTATTTTAAAATTACAGTATAGTTCCCTGTGCTATACAGTAGGTCCTTGGTTATCTACTTGATATGTAGTAGTGTGTTTATGTTAATCCTAAACCCTTAACTCTCAAGATTTACATATTCTTGAAGATGAAATTTATATATATATTTTCATCAATATCTCTTTATTCAGTAGTCATTTATGAAGACTGTGTTTTGTATTGATGTTTGGATTTATTTCCATTCCCGGAATCTCTAAGAAGTGGAGTAGGAAACCAAATTTCTAGGGTTAGAAGTATACCAGTCCTGGAGAAAACTTGATTTATATTTCCTGGTCTGTACTAAGTTTACCTAATTATGATTATAGGTATACCCTATTTTAAGAAGTAGAAATAAATTAAAATTTTAAAGAAATAATAGGTGATTATATCATTTAAAATATACTATTTACACTCAAATATTTATATCTTTCAGTTTTGTAACTCTTTTTTTCCAGTCATATACCATCTCCTTCTTTTTTGTGGAGAGACCATAAAGTAGTCTACACACAAAGTTTTGCTTTTCTTTTTTTCCCCGTGAGATCCAATAGCAATTAAGGCAAAGATGTTTTGTTTGGGAAGGAAGGAGCAGACTGGGTGGATATTGGAAGTAACGGCTGGTGGCTGTGGAATATGGAGAGGACCCATCGTTGCAGTGGCTCAGACTGCTATCTGAAGTGCCATGAATAGAGGATGAGGCAGGCAGGTAGAGAAATATGCCGCATTTCATACTGCTTTGTTCCTTGGGCCAGGGAAACTTTGCTTTGCATTTTAAGATTGGGCATAAGATGAGTGGGGCAGAGGATGCTTTCAGTATGAGAAAAAGGGACGAGAAGATGGGTGATGAGATTATAGCAAAATAGAACAGGTAGGCTGGTGGAGAGAGGAGGTACACAAAAGTTGACTAGGCTGTACACAAGGTAGGAGTTTTCTCCAGCTGATATTAGGTGTTCTGAGTCAACACCTAGATCCTCATCATCCTTTTTTCCGTTTAAGAAAGTGAGGTGAGGTCGAAGGATTATTTTAGTAGATGTGATAGTAGGATTTTTGGATCAATTATCTGATACATAATGGGGACACAAGGAATTGTACTAGAAAATATTTCAGACAAATAGGTTTTAGGTCTGACTAACTTAATCTTTAATTTTTGTACTGACATCTCATGAGACTTTAGTTAGATGCTAAATGGTAGCTTAGCATCAATGCTAGCACATATAAAATGAAATGTTAAAACAAAAATTAAGATAATGGATGTAAAATATTATGAAAAATTGCTATGTAAATGCAAGAAAATAATATTGTATAATGCTAAAATATTAAGAGCCGTTGCTAAATGAAAATTTCTTATAAAACTTCACCAAAATCATGATGAAAATTAATGGAAAAAAAGAAAATTAATGAAAAGGTAAGATTTAATTTACCACAAAATTTCAACAACCACGTGTTGAGCATATGCTTGTTGAGCAATGAGGTTCACGTGTGTTAAAAGTGAAAGTCGGGGACGTCCCTCATTGTCCAGTAGTTCTGTCTCTGAGCTCCCAGTGCAGGGAGGGTCCAGGGTCCGATCCTGGGTCTGACAACTAGATCCTGTATGCCACAACTGAAGATCCTGCCCCCTGCAATGAGCGCTGCAACTAAGACCTGGCACCGCTAAATAAATGAATAAAAATAAATATTTTTTAAAAAGTTAATGACAAATCACTTGTTGGAGATCCTAAAGGTGTCATCATTTAAAAATCCTCTACGCCCTTTTCTGCTTATTGTATTCGTGATTCTAGACTCAGTACATTTGCTTTGTAAAAAGTCAAAGGAGAAGATTTTTCCAAAAAAAGATGATAGTCTGTTTATCTAGGCCCTCCAAAAGCATTTCCTGCCAGGCAGTTGACATGTAGCCTTGGCACAATTTCAGGAAACTATTCGCTTCTGTTTACCCTTTCCAGATACAGCATCTCCCAGGAATTGATATGAGGAATCTCCTTTAACTCTTTAACATTTTAGAAGCATACTTTTTAATGACACTTTAGAATCTACCCTTTATAAAACTAGCACAATGAGAATTCTTGTGCCTTAAAAAAAAAAAAAATGCATCTGTTTTAGTAATTCCCTAGTAGAAAAGTCAAAGTCTTAAACTGAATTAGCCCAATAAAATGTACTTAGAATGTTCCTTTCCTATAAGATCCTTAAGATAAATCTCTGTCAGAAAACTCAATGAAATTATGTCTGAATTCGTAAAGCTTATTAAATTATGGAAAAATTGTTAACATTTTCAAAATCTTTCTTCACTAAGAAAAACCCACCATTGAGTTTCTTCTGAAGAGTATGCTCTACTTAATTCATTTATAATATTTTTTTTTACATAACAGTTCAGAAATATTTTGTAAAGCTGGGTGTACTATATTTAAAATAAATTACCCGGCATTTTTTTCCTTTTAGGGAGCCAATTTGTTTCAGAATGTTTTAAATGCTCATTATACAGTTAGGAATGCAGGAGCGTATTATATACAGCTTTATTGTAACCCCAGAATGCATGTTATTTTAATTAAGTATAAATATATCTTTGAGGGAATGTGGTGGTAAATGTATTAATTTAAAGATGAGAAACTTGAGCTACAGAAAGGTATAATAACTTGATGTACATACTACAGTTAAATGTGAGCAAATTTAGGTCCGCTCTGTATACTGTTGTTAAACAAACTAACCATTACTTACTTCCTTTGTCCTGGCAGAAGGAGTTAGAAAGGATTCTAAAATTCTAGCCCCAAACTATAGGCAACAATGAATGAGGAAGTAGCACAAAAAGTGTAGTGAGACTGAAATAAACGGCACGAGCACAGGTGACCAGAAAATAGTTTGTGATTAGGCCTGGGCCAGGGGTCCATAGCAAGATATGCGTTTGAGACTGCAGCATATCCATGATCCAAGATCAGAACAAGGCCATGGGTCAGAATCAGATGGCTCAGGGCAGGCAACAGATCAGACTATAAGAGATTGACATACAAACACAATGGTATGGGGGCATGAGCACACGTCCAGGATCTGGAGTCTCAAACGTGAGGTCTGCCATTAGAATCTGACCCCTTAAAACTCCGCACAACATAGGTTTCTCACTTCCCACTCTCCCTTTCTCTCTGTCATTTACAAGGTTCTTTAGTTGGAAGTCATGACCCTGCTTTCGCACCCTGATACTGAAGGCTTAGGGGCTGAGATAAATGGCTTCCTGCTTTAAGGAAATCAGAAATCAACATTGCTTGCTGAGGTCCACACAGTTCTGCCTTAGAGGCTGAGGCTGTAAGGGCAAAAAGATTGAGCAAACCTAGAGTTACCACTGGTACCACGAACAAAGAGTTATCTTGGTCTTGTGAATTAGTGACCTTGGTCCCTTGCATGATTTCTTATCTCTGTCTTGAAATGATGTTGATTCCTGGACTGTGTGGCCCTATCTGATCACCAAGTGACTGACAACCCAATTCTGAGAATTTATACCACCTTAATTTTTAGGACTTGAAGCGATATACTCCATAGGAAATGAAGAGGAAATCCAAAATCAGGATGAAAGAGGCAAAATGACTGAGACATCCTTTCTATTAGTCAGGAAACTAGCATCGATATCCTCTTGTGGACTGAACTCATCCCCACCCTTACTGCATTGCCTGTCATGGAGTAAGTGTTTAATAAATAGCGGTTGAATATTGAATTATGGGGTCTGCGAGTGATGGAAGTAACTGAATCGAGAAGGGTGAGGGTGTAACTCCTGACACAGGCACAGAACCCAAAAGCAGCTTTCAGATGTGAGAAAGATGGAAATGTATTTCTATATACGAATGTCCTAGAAATAGCTAAATCACAAAGAAACTACTGACCTGCTCAAGGCTATAGAAGCACTCAGGGAAGAGCTGGAAAATAACAGTGTCTTCATTCCTAGATTTATGCTGTGCACACTAAACAAATGGGTTGTAAAGATTTAAAACAGTGCTTAGGAGAGCAAAAAAATTTTTAAAAATTAATATAAAGTTTGAGTAAGTGAAATTTTGAAGATGATGGAATCTAATTGATAACTTCCTTACTCTTTAACCTGTAAATAATCTCCTTTTCAAAGTGTTCATTACGCATAGTAGTGATTATGCAGAAAAAAAAAAAACCTGTGATGAAAATGTGGTATAAAATTGTGTTCTTTGTTCAGCAAGTTAAAACAAGCTGGTCTGTAAGCAATTATTATCTTCATCAAAATTCCTAGCTCTAATGTTTTGGCTTCTTTGGCCCAGCACGTATGCCTTCTCAAACAATTGGATGGATTTAAAACACTTATGAGATGTTTGTGCCTATATCTTAATGTAACATCAGTTCAACAGGAAAAAGAAAAAAAATGTAAGATTTGGCTTTATGGCATAGTTTTAAAAATAAAAATCAAGCCAAAGCTAAAGTAAACAAAAAGCCCTCAAATCTTAAGTCCCTGCATACTGAATGAACATTCTTTATTCAGCTCCTAGTAGCAGTATACAAATGTTAATGTGAGTAACCTTTTAATAATTTAGTATTTTAACAGAAATTCCCTGAACATTTATCATTCCATTTGTCAAGAAAAGTTATTTTATTATACTGTTTATTTGAATTCACTAAACATGTAAATATGGTCATCTCAGAGCTAAACACCTCATCCTTGATTCTTAATCTGTAGTCTCTAGTCTAGAATTTCTCATATAATATTTTTCAATTATAAGTGCTTAGACCTTACCTCTAGGGATTCTGGGTTTAGAATATCTAGAGATATCCTGGACCAAAGAATCGCATTTTGAAAAGCTCCTCAGATGATTTTTTTCCTCTAGAGGACAAATATTTTATTCTTTACAGACGTATAAAGAAATTAGGAAATGACTACAGTTCTCTCAGCTGATTTCTGATGTGCGCCAGAATGTGGGTCTGCTTTTGTTTCTGGAGTATTCAGCACATTGCATCCAGAGTTATTTTCCTCAAATGCTTCCCTCATAGCTCATTGGTAGAGAATCCGCCTGCGATGCAGGAGACCCCAGTTTAATTCCTGGGTCAGGAAGATCCACTGGAGAAGGAATAGGCTACACATTCCAGTATTCTTGGGCTTCCCTGGTGGCTCAGCTGGTAAAGAATCCTCCTGCAATGTGGGAGACCTGGGTTTGATCTCTGGGTTGGGAAGATCCACTGGAGAAGGGAACAGCTACCCACTCCAGTATTGTGGCCTGGAGACTCTCATGGACTGTACAGTCGGACATGACTGAGTGATTTTCACTATCTGCAGGTGATTTCTGATGTGTGCCAGAGACCGGGACTGCTTTTCTTTCTGGATTACTCAGCACATTGCATCTAGAATTATTTTCCCCAAATGCACTCTTGTCCTTGAAAATATTATCTCTCTACACCCTTCAGAATAAGCTTCAAATTTCTTAATATTGTTCTCATGGCCTTCCTGGATCTGACCCTATGTTAGTCAGAGTAGGATTAGCTTATGCTTCAGTACTTGCGCTTAGTCGCTCAGTTGTGTCCGACTCTTTGCGACCCCATGGACTATAGCCCACCAGGCTCCTCTGTCCATGGGGATTCTCCAGGTCAGAATACTGGAATGGGTTGCCATGCCCAAACCGTCCAGAGAATCTTCCCAACCCAGGGATCGAACCCAGGTCTCCTGTATTGCAGGCCCTAAAATTTCAGTGACTTAAGATAACAATGGCACCCCACTCCAGTACTCTTGCCTGGAAGCTTCTATGGACGGAGGAGCCTGGTAGGCTGCAGTCCTTGGGGTCACTAAGAGTCGGACACAACTGAGTGACTTCACTTTCACTTTTCACTTTCATGCATTGGAGAAGGAAATGGCAACCCACTCCAGTGTTCTTGCCTGGAGAATCCCAGGGACGGGGGAGCCTGGTGGGCTGCTATCTACGGGGTCACACAGAGTCGGACACAACTGAAGCGACTTAGCAGCAGCAAGATAGCAAAACCGTATTTCTTACTAAGACGACATGTCCAACATGGGTCAGTAGGGCTGGAATTCTCCAGGCAAGTTTACTCAGGGCACAGTCTTCTCCATTGTCTTACATGGTTTTTGGGTCCATGTGGCAGAGAAGGGAAGCATGGCATCTTTTGCCCATTCTTCAATACTTTGGCCAGGAAGTGACATGTACTGCTTCTGCTCACAGCCTGTTTACTGAAACAGTAATATGGCTCTGCCAAACTTCAGGGTGAGTGGATGTTATAAACTTCTGGGGACAGGGAGCTGTATTAGTAATCACTGGAGTATGTACCACGGACACTTAACCTACCTTTTAAAAAAATTGAGGTGAAATTCATGCAACATAAAATTTAATCATTTTAAAATGTGCAATTCAGTTCAGTTCAGTTGCTCAGTTGTGTCCAACTCTTTGTGACCCCATGAATTGCAGAACGCCAGGCTTTCCTGTCCATCACCAACTCCTGGAGCTTGCTCAAACTCATGTCCGTCGAGTTGGTGATGCCAAAAAACCATCTCATCGTCTGTTGTCCCCTTCTCTTCCTGCCTTCAATCCTTCCCAGCATCAGAGTCTTTTCCAAGGAGTCAGTTCAAAGTATTTCAGTGGCATTAATTATATAGATTGACAGTGTCGTAAGACCATCACTTCTATCTAGTTCCAAAACATTTTCAGCACCCCTAAAGGAGTCCTTTTGCTCATTTCTCCCTCACTCTGGCCTCTGGCGACATCTAGTCTTCTTTCTGTCTTTATAGATTTACCTATTTTGGATAGTTCATATAAATGGAATCACACACTATGGTGACCTTGGTGTCCGGCTTCTTTCACTTAAGCCAGGTTTTGAATGTTCACCCATATTGTAGCATGCATCAGAACCCATTCCTCTCTGTGGCCAAATAGTATTCCATTCTATAAGTAAACTACATTTTGTTTGTCCATTCTTCTGTTGATGGACACTTGGGCTATTTCTACCTTTTGATTACTGTGAATAGTGCTGCTGAGAACATTAGTGTACAAGTATTAAACATCTGTTTTCAATCTTTGGGGTGGAATTGCTGGGTCATATGGTAATTTTGTGTTTAACATTTTAAAACAATTAATTAATTAATTAATTTTAATTGGAGGCTAATTACTTTACACTATTGTAGCGGTTTTTGCCAATACATTGACATGAATCAGCCATGGGTTGTGTTTAAGTTTTTGAGGAACTGCCAAACTGTTTTCCACCAAGTCTACGTTTTCAGCCTGTGTGACTCTAGACAGAGGATGAGATGGCTGGATGGCATCACCGACTGGATGGACATGAGTCTGAGTGAACTCTGGGAGTTGGTGATGGACAGGGAGGCCTGGCGTGCTGCGATTCATGGGGTCGCAAAGAGTCAGACACGACTGAGCGACTGAACTGAACTGAACTGACTCTAGTCCAATGAGGACCAGTCATTGTTCCTAAAGCTACTATTTCACATCCACAGCTCAGGCAATTTCTTCGGTTTTGAATTATTTCCCCTTCTTTTCTCTTTATTGAAATAGAAATCCTAACAAACATTTAAGTTCCAGCCCTGTCTCCCTCAACTGTCAATAAGAATCTCAACTACTTCTGCAAATTCCTATATTTCCTCTTCTTTGTCTCTTTTATATCACTTATTTTATTCTAACTAGTTGTTTATATATATCTTCCTCACTAGATTATAAACTTGCTTGTACAGTTGTTTCTCTTTTATTCCCCATGATAAAAATCAGTTTATTATAGATATTTAATAAATGCTTGTTGAGTGAATAAATGAATAAATAGCTATATTTATATAATCATTTTTTCTCATTTACTATAGCTTTATTTTTTGCAAGTAATATGGACTAGAAGATATTATATTCTTACATTTCTTATTTCAGGGGTGCTTGTTGGGCAAAATTCAGTGAACTTAGTGAAAAGGGCAAATCATTCTTTAATCTAGAGGTATTTGCTTAGATCTGAGGCTGATACCATTGGAAGAAAGACTGATAACTAGCGTTTCAAATCACTAAGTTCTTAGACTTTGGTGGTAGTTTAGTCACTAATTCGTATCCAAATCTTGTGACCCCTGGACTGTAGCCCACCAGGCTTCTCTGTCCATGGGATTTTCCAGGCAAGAATACTGGAGTGGGTTGCCATTTCCTTCTCCAGGGGATCTTCCTGATCCAGGGATTGAACCCCATCTCCTGCACTGCAGGTGGATTCTTTACTGATTAAGCTACCAGGAAAGCCCCCTTAGACTTTAATATCTCCCAATCAAAAATTACCTTCAAGAACCCGAGAAAAGGAAAAAGAACCACTCAGTAAAGCAGACGAGTGTGGAGACCTTCTGGCTTAGTGAGCCTTTCTGAGCCTGCTCTTGTCTTTCATCCATCTAACGAGCACATGGCATCTCATCTTATTCTCTCTTAGCTCGAGCCCACCCAGCATCATCAGTCAAGCTGTCCTAATACTTTCTTTAAATAAATACTAAATAGCCTGGTATTTGGAATAAAACCCCAAACAACATTACAAAACAAGTAAAGACATGAACCGAGGTCTGAGTGCACCTATTTGTAAGCTGATTATAGAAAAAGAACCTTGCTTTTATGTACTATATCTTTCATGTACTATGGGAAGTGAGAGTGACAAGCATTATTCAGGCCAGGGAAATAGATTCTAGTATGAAAAAGGGGCTAAGTGAAGTGATAAGTGGAGTAGGTCAGTTCCATTATCCCTTAAATACTTTAACAAACTAGTAACTTGTAATTTTATGTTAAAATCCTAGTTAAAAAAAGAAAGTCATAATCACTGAAATCCAAATAAGCTTTACTATCTTGACAAAATTAATTTATATCTTAAAGGATAGGTTCTTAAGATCTTTATTAATAAATCAAAACATAACGTATGTTAATTATGAGTACTAAGTTAATTTTCCCCCTTAAATTCTATGTAGATTTAAATAAAACCTTTATTTTATCCCAGTTGAAAACTTTCAGGTTGTTAGAGAAAAATATCTATTGTCTTTGTGTATGTATCCCAGAAATTTCCTACAGATTTTCATTGTCAGTCATTCAACAGAAGAAACTATTTATTGGAGGGGTTGTTTGAAAAAAACATAAACATCAGGAGGTTATTTACAAACAGATGTGGTATTTTTAAACCACATCTGTATGTTAACCAACATTGCTTGCTGAAGCTGTTTTGTACTCTGGAATTGTGCATAGTAATAGTCACAAACAGACTGAAAGTTGAATTCTGCTAATCTTACCAACAGATTAGGATAGAGCTTAAACCCTTAGCCTTGTTGTAGAATGGTGATTTTTACCTTTTTTGAGATTATGAACCTCTTTGAAAATCTTAATACAGGATATCAAAATATTTTTGATACCTCTCCTATCAAAAATGTATTATGCACACATAAATAATTTTGCATTCCTTTTGAACATTTCTGAAAAAATATATAAGAAATTACAGTGATTGTCTGAAGAGAGAGTAACTAGAAGACAAGAGTGGGAAGGAAGACTTTTTTATATATTACTTTATACTGCTTTGAAGTTTTTAACTCTGGTATCTATCTTACCTATATATATATATATATTTTTTTTTTAATGTGCATTTTAAAGTCACAATGTTAAAAATTTTTGTACACAATTTTGGGATCTGTGATTCTTCTCCCCTACAATTTAAAAAATTAAAGCTTTTAATAGAATATGTATTTAGTCAGTTATTATTGTAGAATATTTTACTCTATTACAAAAAATTAGAAATGTAAATAAATAGTTTCAGTGGCCTAGTGGTGTTATAATGTTTCTATAATAAAACATTGTGAGTTTCTCAATTTTAAAATCTTCTTAAACTTTTAAAAACACTATATGGTAATAATAATTATTTAAAGCATTCAGTTTAAGGATTTTTTTTTTCTTTCAAAGGTAGGCAATAAAGGTAGTTCTGCCCAAGTAAGTTGTTTACTGTGAAGGAAAGAATTATATTCTATTTCAGTTCATACAATATTTTGCTTTATTCCTTTCTAAAAGTCTGTATGAATGTGTGGTGACAGAGGGGCTTTTCCTAAGAAAAATTGCCCTTAGAAGAAGTGATGAAGATAACTAGTTTAGCCTAGTGTCTCCTAACTTTGGAGGTTCTAATTCAGTAGATCTGGTACTGGAGCCAGAATCTCTATTTTGGACAAGCTTCTTCTATGATTCTGAGTGTTAGGAGATGTAGGAATTAGTGATCCTGGGACACACTATTATGCTTTACTGATTGCCGAGACTAGTCATGAGGATTTGTACTGCTGACTTAGTTACTTAGTGTGTGAATGTAAGTCCCGTTTGCCTTTTGAGGGCTTGGAAAAGAGGAAAGTAAAAAGCCAAAGGGAGTTACAAGCTCATCCCTTTGCATTCCCAATAGCTATTTCTGAGGTGTGCTGGGTCCCTGGAGATTACAAATCAGAGGTTGTTTTATGTCCAAATTGACCCAAAGTCTTAAAGCTTATGGAAAAACTTCCAGGGTGGATATGGGGTGCTTTATTTTTTAAAAAACTTTTTATTTTACATTGGATTACAGCCAATTAACCACGTAGTGGTAGACAGCAAAGGGACCTAGCCATACGTAGACATGTATCTGTTCTCCCCCAAACTGAATATGGGTTGCTTTAGAAATGAGGCTCTACTTAAATTTAGGGAGAATGGAAAGCAGGATGGGATTAAGTAGTATGTGTTGAGGTTATGGATTAGTGATTACTAATTATTTTCTTTAAAAATGTTTTAGGATGATTTCAATTTTTACCTTTTAAGTTTAGCTGTTTCAACAAAATGTACTATTTTTATTAAAAAAAAAAAAAATTGAAAAAGGAAGTGATATGTGGAAAAGCATGACCTAGAAAACTTAAAGGTCATCTGGGCCAACCATCTTTCCCAGTTGCCTGCCTTAGAGAAACCTGGTTATTTGGATCATGTGGCATGAATAAGCCCCCCTTGCCCTTTTAACGGCCACATAGAATATTATAGGCAGAATACCTAGGAAGAAATAACTGCTTCCTGAGCAGTAGACCTGTCTGTACACCTGAAAGACTTCCTTGAAAATCTTATCCATTTTGTTCCTCAAAAGAAAAACAAACAAACAAAAAAAAAACAAAAAACCACGCCAAGGCAAAATCCATGAACCAGAAAACCCAAATTATTCACCAGGCTCAAGTGGAGGATTTAAAATAGCAAAAGGAAGTAAAGCCCATCTCTGTGATGTCAAGCGCTATTTTGGTAGATAGCAAAAGAGTTGAATTATAAGTCCCTCAAAGTTAAAATATTAACCAGACCCTTAGCTATAAGATGTGTTGCCAGGCATCTGTATGGAATATAACTGTGTAATCAGACTGTATTGTACTTCTCCACACAAAGAGAACCAAAGCTACTGCTTCTAAAGATTAGGAAACTTTCAGTAGACTGACAGAAGACAGTACAGAGGAAATGGCTTGGGGGTGGAGGAGATGTATGAGAGAGGATGAAAGGAACAGCACTCATACTATCCAAATTAGAGCCAGGATGTTTATGCTCAAATCTTGTCTTGGCTCTGTGTCGAGGGGACTGAATAATGGGGACATGGGAAAGTGTATCTCTGAGATCCCTAAATGAGGCATGAAATACACCAAATTCCTCTTATAAATGCCTCTTATTTGCAGCATTCTCTGCACATTTTTGAATATTGTGATTAGAATCCAAAGCCAGCTAATGCTAATTATCCGTACCTTTTTGTTGTTGCTGGTATCCCTTCTGAAGCTGTTCTTTCATTCTGTTCTTTAGAAGTCACACGCCTCCACAAGACTGTAATCTTAGGAGGAGTGTTTTTACTTATCTTTCATTTGTTCAAACAGCATATATTTATTGTGCAGCTCTTTCATGCTGGGCACTGTGCTAGGCACGGAGGGTATAGTTTTTCACGAGATAGACAGTCCCTGTCCTCATAGAGCTTTTACCTCCCTTAGCATCTTATACACAGTTGGCCTTGTTTGTCAAGTGATGTGGACATTAGATTAACAGAAATCACTAAATTAACACCATTTAAGATAGCATTAAAACATTTCAGGTTCCAGTGTCTCTAATAAATATTTGGCTATTATTAGGACAGACTGAGTAACACTGACATCAGTGGAGTTTAGACTCAAGACTATATTTAGAAAAGTTAAAAGATGTTACTTTTCTTTCTGAAAGAGAATATCTGATTATGGTTTTTCTTTAGTAATTAAAAAAGTTTGATGCATAATTTGCAAAGTACTGGCAAAGGAAAAGAACAACTATTTGTATCTCATTATTGCTGTCTTTAGAACATGTAAGAGGCAGCAGCTGCAACTGCCACAGGTGAAAACAATTACTGTCCTGGGCCTGAATAGAGAAAATCTTGTTGCTTTCCATTGAGTTGGCTTTCTTTACAGGTGTCATACACAAGAAGAATAACACTTTAATAGGAGTTTTAATAGTTTGGGAATTAGGAAACTTAAGAACCTCTGTATAGAGCTTGGGAGCTACGGGTGGAATTTGCCTGGAGCATTGTTAAATTTTGTGACTTGTGTTCTCTGAGGATTCTTTTGCCCGATTTCTCTTGTTTGTGGAGAGCAGAACCACTCTAATTTGAAATTGGAGAAGCTTGGAGAAGGCTCTGTCCGCCCAGATAGCCTCAGTCTCCTGAAGAGTTCACGCATGGCAGTGAACTAGAGTGGAAACTCACTGTAAGATTTTGAATTTGGAGTTTTGATTTGCCTGATTTCATGTTGTAACCTGTGCTTTCCAGTAGAAAAATGAAAATCTTGGGTTTTCCTAATGTAGAACCAATTCATTTTACCAAAGACTGACACAATTTTCACACATGGACAACTGAGTCACACTGTATGTAAGGCTTTCTGCTGGAAAGACCAAACATACTCTGGCATCAATTTTATTGAGATAAAGTATAAATACTATTAGTTCATGTTAATATGTTTTCTAAGCAAAGGAACAACAGACTATCAGTTGGGTGCTTCTATTTTTTTCTATTCCATCAAGAACAAATTATTTCCAATTTGCATCTTAAACTCCCCATTATTTTTTATGCTTGCTCTACAGCTGAATAAAGACTTTTTTTGGGATTTGTGACAATTCTCTTGGCTTGAACTTTGAAGCATGTCTTGCCCTTAGAGACTGTTTATGGTCATTCATACACGTTTGTTCCTTCAAAATGTAACTAGGCTTGTGAGAGTCAATTTTGTGCATTTCAACATTAAGTTCTATTTATTGTGATTTATGGGATGAGAAATTGGGTTACATGGCATCCCAACATCCCGCTAAGTATGTATGGCTTTTGATTTTAAGTGATTTACATTATTCTTTCCCAAGTGGAACTGTCATACTGCATTAACAATTTCTTTCAGAATTCCACTAATAAATCACAGATTTTCACTGCTAGTATTCCATTGCTTATTCCTTAATGACACCCCTTTCTAGTTGGTTTTGCAAGCTCATGGAGTATTTAAAAACAAATTCTCAGAATGCCCTCAGAACATTCGGTTCAGACCAGATGCCTTGGAACTACAGCGCTTTCAGAGTTCTTCCGCCACTCCCGCAATACCAAATGTAGCTTCCTTTAGTGTCTTTTAGGGTTTTCCAGGGCTCCCCTGGCCTCGGGCTGGGAGAGCGGAAAGAGCTCATCGGTTAGTTTGAAGGCAGGCAGGCTGTACAGGCAGCTTTTCCCAGACTCTCCCAGCTCCGGTTTTTCATGCATACCAGCAGAGCCGCTTTTTTCCTCCAGTGATTGAAACCATCTGGACTGCAGGGGCGTCACGTGTGTGTGAGAAAATGACATAAAGTTTCAGACCCTCTTGTGTTTTGCTCCAGACCCAGACAATTCTTGGTCGGATGGTCCGAGGTGAGGGCCGGTCCAGTTTGAGGACCAACTCCTCATCCTGTTCTCCACCCCCATCTTCCCATCCGCAGCGCCCTCCCTCCCCCGCTTTGCGCGCACTCAGCGCGGTTTTCTTGTTCCCTCCAGAGCCTCCGAGCATACCCCTCCGCCGGGCTCCAGCAGCCCACCCTCCCAGTCTCGGGTGGAGGCACACCTCTTCCACGCCCCTCTCCACTCAAATCTGTGCTCCCTCCCTTCTCTCTCGCTTCAGCCCGGCCGCAGCCCCGGGCGCGGATGCCCGCCCGACGACCGCCCTCTCTCCCGGAGCGGCTCCTCCTCCGGGCTGCGCGGCTGCAGACAAGCCCCCATCCTTGCGAGCACCCAGCCCGGCTGGGGGGCTCAGAGGTAAGTGCGTCCCGGCCGCCGCCCAGGCTTTCCCTGCCCGTCTTCCCTCCAGGAGGTTGCTTGCTGGCCTCAGTGCTCTTGCTCCACAGGCCGGGTGGCGGGCAAAAGGGGCGCCGGTTCCGGCTCCGCCGCGCCCTGCCCTGCGGCTGCAGTCTGAGCCCTTTCCCCGCTAGTCACCACTCTGACCGGGAGGTGTTCCAGTTCGGTGAGTATTAGCGATCCCAGGCCTCGGAAAGCGCAGAGGAGTAGGGTTGGTGGGGGCTGCCCTCCGGGCGGTCCTGGCAAGCCTTGCTTCCCGGCTCCGCTGGGGCGCGCAGTTGGGGGTGGGGAACATGGAGCCGAGGGTCTGGGGAAGCGAAGAGCTGGTTGGTGTGCGAGGAGGAGCCCGAGGTCTGGGCGGTCCTGGTAGTGGGCTCTCTGTGAGCCCCTGGATGCGCCCTAGCTGCTCGGCAGCTCTTACCTGCAGCTGTGGTAGTTTGTGTGCACTTCTTCCAGAACACACACACACACACACACACACACACACGCACGCACACACACGGAACTCAAACAAAGGAAAATTAATTTTGCTCTCTATCACTTTATGATTACCTTTACTTTTTTTTTTTTGCTGTTCTTTTGAAGTGCACTAAGTATTGAAAGTGCATTTTTAAGTGACCCAAGACCAAAGGAACACACTTTAGCCAACGTTTCTGCTCCCTGATTAAAGAATTTAGTAGTTTGTAGAATTCAAGAGACTGAACGTTTTCAAGTGTTTATAAAGAGAGATTATTGCATTTTCCTGTGGTCTTTATGAGAATGTGGTTTACAATTGAACCTGTGTGAAACAGCTTCACTAAGAGAATTTCGCGAAATGCTGCCTCAGTCCACCTCTTGCCTTATCCTGATGCGGTTGTTTCTTCTGTTTGGACGGCAGGGTCTTGGGAATGGTGAAGGG
Organism: Bos indicus; assembly: GCF_029378745.1. Classification (NCBI taxonomy): domain Eukaryota; kingdom Metazoa; phylum Chordata; class Mammalia; order Artiodactyla; family Bovidae; genus Bos; species Bos indicus. The sequence goes on from NC_091774.1 coordinate 44,086,280, forward strand.
GTCATTATTCCTTCTGCAGGGCTGTTTTGAGCTAGGGCTTATGTTCAAGTTCCTCAGTTGGCCATCTTAGGATAGGGTCACCAAGTTAAAACCCCAGTAACTGTATTACTGTTTGTTTGTTTGTTTTTCCTCCCAGGTAATATTTTCAGAAGGTGAATCCCTTCGTTGATGAGGTTTTTCAGAAATAGGGGTTTCTAAGGGATCAGAAATAGTCTAATTTCAGAAAGCTAATCAAAGATAGAGACCAGATTGCTCAGTCTGTCTCCCATGGTGAATTAGGGACAGCACAAAGCAAAAGCTAAAAAGAACCTATTGAATGCATGGAGTGAATTAAAGCTTCTTGGACTCTGCCGGCTTGGCTGAGGGTTCCCTTGTGACTACATAGATTAAGGCTTCATTTTCATTTACCCAATAAATATTACCCTTGGAAAAACTCCCCAAGATATGTGGGAGATTTTCTCAAGCGTATATGGAAAGTGGTATTATCCCCTCATTGGGCCAGAAAGGCTCCCATCATTGGTAGACAACCCCAAGGCAACTGTTTCTTCAAAGTATTTTTTATTGACCACTTAAATTGTTATTGGCTTGATGATTGATTAAAAACTTTGCTTTTGGGTTTGTGGACGTGTCCGGGAAAGAGGAGCAACACATAGAGAAGAACAAAAAGTTTAGATCCATTGGCCTAAAATGTAAGAAGCTCAGAGGAGAAAATGATCATGAGCCAGGGTAACTTTATAGAAAAGATTTCAGTTAGGCATTGAAGCAAAGCATGGTTCTGAAATCAGTGGAAAGTTGCTGGGGAGAATTTTCAAGAGGGAAGAGAGTAGACCTTTTGGATTGGAGCTAGGGAGAGAAGTGGTGCTTACTGAGCATCATCGCCTCTGTGCCGTATGCCATGTTCTGTCTTCCATCCTCTAGGGCTATGGCATAGGTATTGCTCTTCTTGTTTTAAAGAGAAGTGACCACACAGATAAGTAACCTGTTCAGGATCGCACAAGTGGTAAGTGGTGGAGCTGGAATTCCTGCTCCCTGTGATCTGACTCTGAAGGTTGTCCTTCCCCAGGGACAGTGGCAGGTTCAGCTGAAGCAGACGGGTCAGCTTGAATTCTGGCTTAGGAGTTGGAACTTCATCCTATTACTCTGTCTGGTTTTTAAAGATTTTTGAGAAAGGAAATGATGGGTAAAGCAGAGTTTTTAGAAGATTATTATGACATCTGTGTATAGGAATGTAACATGCTTATCTTAGGTAACCTGCAAGATGTAGTTCTTAATTGGCAGCCTAAAGAGAGTGAGTGTGGTCAGGATATCTCGGTGTGTAACTTCCTGCCCCGTTCCCCCTACCCTTTGATGGCTTCGTTCACTGGGTGAGAACCAGTTGATTGCACAGACCACAGGGCTGCCAGGGATCAGGGAAGCGCTGGATCTGAGCAGGTGAGCGTTGGCATGGAATGTGTATGTGGAGCTCCACGACTGCTGGTTTGTCCTTTATGTTCCCACGTGGTTCACAGTGCTCCGGTGAAAAGGTTTTCCTTTCCTGGCTACCCTGGGGTATAGATCAATGTTGTAATTTGTTTAAGAGCTTAGGTTGCAAAGTTGAACCCCCAAACTAGGGCCTCTGCCCTAAAATGTTGTTTAAGTTGAGATGCCCTTTCCTTTCAACATTCCCTTGCTTCTTAAAAATGCCAAAATTTAAAACTTGGCACCAGCAAGGTGAAAATGAATTGAAATTACCTTTCTTATTAATAAGACCAGTTAAGAAAAAATGTAGATTTATTTCACTTTTTTGTTATGGAGGAGCAATAGGTTGCATTTGGGTAGTTACTGTGTAGGAATTTAGAAGGGATTGGAAAGCCAGGATTTTGAGATGTGCAAAGCTCTTTCTACCCTGCCACATTTCCTACCAGTTAATTGTGTTGTTCACTTGTTCAGCTTGGGAGCTTGCAGGGCCATCCACTACCCAAGTTTATAACCAGGCCCTTTGATTCTCTGCAGATAATGGGCACAGGAAGGGCAGCAGTGGGTGGAGCCATTTTGCTAGAATTGTCTCCCACTTTGAATGCAATCTCGATTTCTTACTCTTCCTTGTCAACCTCTAGGCCTTTCCTCTGAATGTGTCAGGGCTCTGAAGACTTGGTTCTTAGGCCAAGGGAGATCAGGTAACAGGCGATGAGACAGAAAAGGGCAACTAACAGAAAAATCGCTTGTCAACTGGAGAAGTTTTGTTTTATTAATAAACTCATGTTAGAGTCAACCACGTTTTTTGGTAAAATAAAAAGATGCAAAATGGGCTTCCCTGGTGGCTCAGGGGTGAAGAATCTACCTGCAAATATAGGAGACATGGGTTCGATCCTCCATCTGGGAAGATCCCACTTGCCACAGAGCAACTAAGCCTGTGCATCACAACTGCTGAGCCTGTGCTCTAGAGCCCGGGAGTCACAACTACTGAGCCCACTCGCCGCAACTGCTAAAGGCCACACTCACTAGAGCCTGTGCTCCACAAGAGAGGCCACCGCAATGAGAGGCCCGTGTATTCCAAGTAGAGAGTAGTCCCTGCTCATTGCAACTAGAGAAAAGCCTTCGCAGCAACGAAGACCCAGTACAGCAAAAATTTTTTTAAAAAGTTGCAAAGCTAAAATTTCATCTCAGTTCTCCAAATTCATTTTTACCTTTAAGAGCCTCTAACTGGAGAGCTTGCCCTATTGAATGAGGCTTTGGTTTGTGAAATTCTCACCAGCAGCTCTAAATGTGTCAGGATATGACTCAGTTTGGGTTCGGACCTCCGAGGAATGTGCCCTCTTGAAGTAGGGAATTTAGAGTCCAAAGATATGGGTGAGGTTCCAGCTTTGCCATTTGTTCAGAAGTGTCTGGAATTCGATGTTTCTTAGCTCAGTTTATCTAGTTCTTCTAGATCAGAGTAATCTCCCAGGATGAACCCATAGTTCATGCCCTGAACTATGGGTCCTTGGCTCCTTCTCGCATTTTGTATCTTGTATCACTTGAAAGCCATTTTGTTTTATCTGTGGCCTGTGGTTATAGACGAGAAAGGAAAACTAGGATTTTTCTCCAGAATATGGCAGATCTTTTGGTATGGATTTCTGTGAGAATGCTCTTGAGGTTAGTTTTGACAGTTGGGGGTCTCAAAAAGAGACTTTGGCAGTGCTCTTGTTTAAATGTCAGAGATGTTTTGGTTGCATTTTTGGCTCATTGCTTACACAGTTGTTAGTGTTTTTATATTTGGTAAGCATCTATCATTTTTATAATTTATTAAAGGAATGATTTACATTTTCCAAGATAGCTAAAAGCTTAGAAAAAGAGGACTAGAATATCCTTTGGATAGTCAGATGTAATCTCCTAGAATAGTAGAACCATTTGACTGTTTTAACCCACTCCAACTCCACCTCCAATTATCCTTAAATCTCCACCTCCAAATATTCTTAAGTCTTTCTCAAGAGATTTGCTCTTTCTCAAGAGACTTCACAATCTCTCCAGGAAATGTTTCCTGAGCTTTCCAGACTGATGATCACAGATTATCTCTTTGTAGTTAGCCTGAGCTTTTTTTTTTTCTCTTAGTGTTTCTTGCTTTTACCCTTTTCTCATGCCTCTTAATGCACAATTGTTCACAGAGTGGGCATATTGTCTTTCTTGGACCCTAATGTCAGCTACCAGAAATGTAGATTGCTCCTTCTGTACCCATCTTTTCCTTCCCTTTCTCTGGCTAAACAAGCTGAGTTGCTTTTTAGACCTGTGCTTATATGTGTTGTTTTGTGTGTTGTTTTATGTAGTAAGTCAGTATCCAATATGTTGGCAATTAGAGCTTTCAAATTGAAGGATGCTTTTTGGAAATAAAATGTGCTTTTTTCCTCCCTTATCAGCATGAGTGGTTGTGGAACATATGTAAACACTGGAGAGGATCTTTAAAAAAAAAAAATTATCACCAAAAGAATTTTACCCAAGTCTTTTAAGGACTTAAAAAGAATCCAGCCTTTGTAAGATTGTAGTAAAAGTAACAGACTAACCCAATTAAGGCCTTTCTAGAAGTGTGGGAATCATTTGTTCAAACCAGAATCTAGGACCCCTGAGTAAATATGATAGAAAGAATCTGCTTAACCCTTTATAACAGCATAAGAAAGAAAACCTCTTCTCACGGGCCTCTTGTGATAGAGGGCCTTAGCGAGCGCACGCTGAGAGTCCTGGTTGTCAGTGTTGTGAAAACGGCTTTGAGTGGGCCAGTGTCACTGTTGGTGACTTTCTGTCTTCCTTTGATGTGAATTTTGAATCTTGGGTGTTAATTTGAATATAGTTTGAAGTTTGAATATAGAATATTTGTGAATTTTTTTATCCCCTCTCCCTATTCTTTCCTTTCTTGAAGGCTAGATTGGAGTAGATACAGCTTTTAATGAAGGAGTCAATGTCTGAGGATATTTTGTCAGACGCTAGTCTTCAGGACACCCCACTCCAGTACTCTTGCCTGGAAAATCCCATGGGCGGAGGAGCCTGGTAGGCAGCAGTCCATGGGGTCGCGAAGAGTCCGACGTGACTGAGCGATTTGACTTTCACTTTTCACTTTCATGCATTGGAGAAGGAAATGGCAACCCACTCCAGCGTTCTTGCCTGGAGAATCCCAGGGACGGGGGAGCCTGGTTGGCTGCCATCTATGGGGTCGCACAGAGTCGGACACGACTGAAGTGACTTAGCAGCAGCAGCAGCAGCAGCAGCATCTTCAGGAAGCATTATTCATCCACTCTGGTGTTCAACATTACTGAATATCTGCTATGGACATAGCACATTGGCTAGTGCTTTCAAGCATCTCTTTGTTCTCTTATTGCTTTTCTTCAGTAAACACGCTTGATACAAGGAGTTTGAATTGAGGACTGGGTAGAGTAAAGAAGTTAGATGGGAAGTAATTTTTGGATAACCCTGGTTGGAGTATTGCTATGGGGATCTGATCTAGATGCTGAGATTACTCCTGATAGAGTTTCAACACGTGAGCATATATTTTCTAGTAAGTGAACAGGGTTCAGTCAGTTATTTTTGCTGCTAGTCATGTTTGGTTACGTTTACAGTTGCTGGGAGCTCCACTTAAATGCAGTAGCTCCTGTATTAGGAGGTACCCAATGGGTTAGTAGCAAGGATTGCCTGGAGAAGTTTTTCCTAAAAGTCTGGTCTTGGCACTTGAGCCAGGGATGGATGCTAGGTGCTTAGACCCAAGGGGCTTGTACGCAACCAGAATGATCCTAACACTGGGATCCAAAGGGAATAGAAGCTCCCCTGAAACTTTGTACCACTATAGGAGGGGGATCAAAGCTTTTTGCTTCTCAGTAGATGTTAGAATCTATACACACTGATCTCGGGATGAAGAAAACCAACTTACAAATGACTATATAGACGGGGATTCTGGGAGGTGGGAAAAAAAAACAAAAAAACAAATGACTATATAGTGCTATATAGGCTTAGGAAGAGGATGGAAAAACAGGATTTAAGGTCAAAGTGTTCATTTGAGTCTTTAATGTCCAATTTATCAGAAATAAACCACTGTGAGGGTTTTGTTTTGCTGTTTTTTTTTTTTTTTTTTCCCCCTCTACATCTGTGTTTTGACAGATCACGGCCTTGAATTAGAATAGGATTTAGGACCAAAGTGTTTATACAGAAAGTGATAGCAGTCTTGGGAGATGGACAGAGGCCACTTTGTGTCTTATTTCAGGTGGACCATTTTTCAAACCCCCATAAGCAGCTCAGCAGTCCGCATTAGTTAGCAGTAGCTTTGCTGAAAGGTATTGGTAAAATAACATCTAGCAGCCTTTTGTCTGTTCCCGGTTTAGATATGAGTGAGAAAGCCAGTTTGGGAGCAATTTCATGTGCTCCGCTCTGCCCACATTCAAGTCGCCTACGTGGTTCCCATATCCTTGTCTCTGGTACTGGTCCCTGGGGGGCCAGGGGCAGATCTCAGGATCTGAGGCTCAGACGTGGTTGAAGCCACATCAACAGCTGGTCCTGGTGGGTCAGCCTTATTTTCTGTGGTTATCATCAGGGCTGAGGGTGTGGGGAGGAAGGTGGGTGGGACAGGGAGGACAAACAGAAGGGCATGTAGTTCCTTGGAAACTAAGCAAAGCAATAACCTCTTAGGACTTCTTTTCCCCCTCATTGACTTGTACTTTTGTTCTGTTGGAAACTCTTGTCACTTGAGGTCATTCTGTAAATACTCGTAGTCACTAGCCGAAAGCTCTGTGACGCCTACACAGTGTGGGAGGAGCCCTCCTAGATGGTTCTCTGGATGTGTGTTTGGTCCATTTTCTTTCCCTCTTTTTCACCTAAGTTTTGATGCTTCTGTTTTTGATTTGTTTTGTTTTTAAGGAATAAAATTTGGCTTCAATATCCAGGTTTTTGTTTTTTGTTTTTTTGGCTTATGGAGACTAGGGGCTGGGGGCCAGAGTGTGACATGTTGCCAGACAGGAGAGGCTTTTACACCTAGACAAATCTCCAGGAAAGAAGAGACAGAAAAGTTTCCACATAGAGCACAAGGATTGGAAGTCAGAAGGGAAAATGGCCTGGCAGGTGCTTTGGGTCATTGTGACTATCTCAGCTAAGGTGGGCCTGATGGTTGGATGATGGGATAGTGCTAAAGATATCGTGTGATCCACATCATTCCTTGAAGATTTTTTTTTTTCCTTAAGAGAAAGTACAGTTCATTGACTTTAAAATTTTTAGTTTATGTGATGTGTCCACAAATAAGTTTCCAACACCCTGGTCTGTGTCTGACTCTATGCCAGGCATGGTAGTGGGTATACAAGTATATGAAAAAAAAAAGAAACCAAACCAGTCCTGAACTTAGAACGTATAACTGTTGCCCAAAGATCTCTATAAAGTATTAAATTATCAAGCTTTAAATCGTGAGTCACAAACAGGGGGTTTGTGGCCCTGGATGAGGCTTAGGATATGCAGGTTTATGGAAAAGCCTTGGGTTGAATGGAGGACTTTGGAGATGTTGGAGAGCCCCAAGGGTCACTCCAGCCCCCTTTTCTTCTTTATCTGCCCTTTCCCCAGGTGATCCCATGGCTTTAAAGCACTGGCGTTCATAGAATGTTTACTTTGTGCCAGACTCTGTTCCAAGGGCTTTACACGCATTAGTGTAATCTTCAGATAGCTTTGTGATGTAGGTACTGTCATCCTCACTTAAAGGTGTGGAAACTGAGGTCAGAGAGATGAACTTCCTTGAGATCACACAGTTCATAAACCGAAGAGTCAAGATGTGAGCTTAGTTGGAGACTGGATGCCAAGCCCTTAACTGGTTCTGTTTAACCTTCTAATTGGTCGTGAACCCCTCTATCCCATCCCTTCTCCACATAGCAACCAAGCTGTTATGTTTGTCCCCTACTTTAGCCTTCATAAGGAATCCTGCCCGTTACACTCAGAATTCACGCTTGCAACCAAGTCCTTATGTGCTCTAGTCCCTGCCCTCCCACCTACTCTCTGCCTTCCTCTCTGCGTCTTCTGTCTCAGAGCCTTTGCCCTGCAGCTGACATGCTCTTCTTGAATACTGCCAGTTTGTACTCTCACTTCATTCAGGTGTTGGCTCAAACGTGCCACCTCTAGGAGACTTGACCTGATCATCCAAAGAAAGCTAATCTTAGTCAGTCTTGAATCTGTGCTTTGTTTTTATTCCTAAAATTGCATTACGTGTTTGTGTGTTTTTCCTGTCTGCTTTTACAAAAATAAACAGATGCCATGAGGTTAGGGAGTTGGTCCATCTGTTTACTGGTATCTTTACTTTTCAAAACAGGACATGGAAAGTTTTCTATAAATATTTGTTAAATGAATAAATGGTGTCATATGCATTTGATGTGCACGTTTAACATAACTTTACTTGGATAAAAAGTGAAGCAGAAAGGGGTGTACAGGTGATATACACAGGTCTGGGTCTTACTTGGGAAACCTGGCGTGCTGCAGTCCATAGGGTTACAAAGGGTTGGACACGACTGAGTGACTGAACTGACTGGGTCTTACTTGGCTTTATATTTATTGCCAAAGATTTGCCATAATATCTGGCCAAAAAAATGCTCAGAAAATCTTAGCTGAATGAATGCACTGTTTGATTTGTTTTGAATTCCAGACATAGGAGTTCATGAAGGGAGAGAGTAGTGTGGTCTGGAGTGCTTAGAAAGAATCCATGGAGGACTTACAGACTTTTGAGGAAGAGATGGATTTGGTTGGTCATATAGGAATCATAGAGTAATTTTTCTTAAACTAGGAGGATTGTTAAGATGATCTGGTTCAATCTTTCTGCTCATGGATAGGGAAACCGAGCCTACAGAAGCAAAGGACGTGTCCAAAGGTACACAGCTAATGTATGCCAAAAATGTATGGAATCCAGATATTTTGATTATTAGGTCAATTCTCTTTCCTCTACACAGTGATTTTGGCTTGTGTGGGATAGACATTAGGATGGAAATTAGGCCTAATTGAAGCAACAGGTTTGTACAAGAGATCCATGGGAGATATGATGAGCTGAATAAGGTGAAGACCAGGTCCTGGAGGATCTTGAACGTTATCTTGGAAGACTTTAAATTCAGAATGACAGGGAGGCATACAAAATGCTTTAAGTCTTGTTCTGTCTTTTCGCTCTAGTGAAGGTGATGTAGATATGTAGGTATGGAGAATAGATTGGAGTTGAGGAAGGAAGTGGAACCTTGAGGAGTTTGGAGGCCTTGTAACAGTCAGCTGTTAGTGCAGTTAGGGGCCTAGTTGCATTTCAGTTTGCTTTTAGAAATTTGTAGGGGGTTTTGAAGATGACACTCAATTCTTTGGTAAGATGAGTGTACCCAGAATTCTTAGAGCATGGGAGTAAAAAGCCTGGAGAACTGGCCTTTTCCCTTAATTCTGTATATGGTTGTAAATGACATTTTAGGATCTAAGTGATGATTCCTCTTCAGGCAGCCGAGCCTGGAACGTAGAGGTAGAAGATAACACTATACTAGTGTGAAATAGTGATGGAGGGAGGGGGAAGGGCAGAAGGAGCAGATGGACAGTGAATGGGATCAGCTTCCAAGGAGGGCCTGGACATCTGTGTCGGAGGAGCTATGTTGTGGCTGGGAGTCAGGCCTCCAGGGACCGCAGCCTCACACTGTCGTTTGAGGACTCAAGAGGCCAATGGAAGTAAGATCTGCCTGCTGGACCCACAAATGCTTTGGGTGAATGGGTTGTGCTAAACCCCGGGCCCATGCATGTATCCACATAGATTTTCAGCCAGGGCTGATGAGAATAGATTGATACAGTCCTTACCAGGCCAGTGAATTGGCACAGGGTATGATACTTTAAAAGTTTTTTCCATCCTCAGGAATCTTTTTCCATCTTTAAGGAAAAACTTTAAAAGTCAGCAAGAAAGTGAGAACACAGACCTTCAGATAATATCTCATACTGGATCTGAGAGTTTGGGTTGCAGAAAAAGATCTGGTCCTAGAGTATTCAACAAATACTTACTGAGCAGGACCTGTTAAGTACCAGATGCTATGCTAAGTGTTGGAGCTTTAATCTTTTGATCATATTGCATCAAATGTTGTTGATACAGAATATTAACATTTAGTTCTATTTTACATTAAGTTCTTTAAGCCCCATGGGGACTCTCCAGGCAAGAATACTGGAGTGGGTTGCCATGCCCACTTCCAGGGGATCTTCCCAGCCCAGGGATCAAACCCAGTTCTCCTGCATTGCGGGTGGATTCTTTGCCGTCTAAACTACCAGGGAAGCCCCAGAAGTTATAGAGCTCGGTCCATAAGCCCTCAGTTAGTTCAGACTACTCACTTAAGCTTGCATTCACTTGTTAAATGTGTACTGTGTAATAGGCAATATACTGAATACTGAGGCAGTTTTGAAGAAAACTAAGAATTGGTAAGGGTCCTGAACTGGTTGACTGGAATTTGTTGGGTAGATCTGGCACCTTCCAGTTTGCTGGGATTGCTGGCCAGGAGGAGAGTGCTCTCAGCAGCAGTGTACCCCTTCACTTGTTCTGCCCCCACTGGGCCCTCCCCTCTCTCCCTGCCCTCTGTCCCTGGCCTGACTTTAAATTTAAGAGCAATGAAAATTAGCTTCTTGCATGAAGTGTGGGAAGTTCCATTGGAGCAGCACTTCCTGATGAAACCCTCTAAGTTTGAAGTCTTTCCAGAAGAATTTCTCCTGCTTGTGTAAGCCCAGAGAAGAGCGTTCTCCACGGGGGCTTTGTCCCTTCCTCTGAAAGTTCCTTTGCCTGCAGTGTGGACACAGGGCACACGGCATGTGTTGTTTTTCAGGCTCTTTACTTCTGCCTGCTTCCATGGCTCTTTGGGGATGCTGAGAAGGGCATGGTGTGTTGTTTTCTGAGAACGAATGACAAAAATGAGAGGGAGGCAATCATGCTAATTTTTCCCATCGTTTGGAAAAAAGCAGCTGCTCAGAACAAAAGAAGACAGATGTAGAAGAGGAGTGTTTTTTGTTTTTTAAGAGGGGTGTTTTATTGAGCCCTTGGATTGCTCTCCAGAGTGAAGTTGTTTTCCCCTCTTTTTCTTGGCATCTGGAGCCAGCTTGTATACTGTATGAGGTTTGCTCTGCTTTCTTCATGTCTGTGGACTTCTTTAATAGAAAACTACAAAATATGAAATTACCTTCAACTTTAAATTGGTTCTTTAAAAAATGCAATGTGTGCATTGTAGTCACTGTAAAAAATTAAGTTTCACTTTCCCGACACCCAGAGATCACCACTATTAATATCTTTGTGCACCCTCTTCTAGATCCTTCTCTATGTATATCTATGTACATGTTTGTATTCTTTGCTTTTTACCAAAGCAAGATCATACTAGACATACTATAATTCATTGTTTTATGTTTTTAATATCTCTACTTTTCATGTTCTGTGGATTTGTATTTTAACTAACACCCCGTCCATGTTTCAGATCCCCCTGTTGACCCCCAAGTATCCTATCATTTTTTCCATACTGACATTGAACCTGTAACCTCACACTGTATCTGGTTGTTATATCCTTTAAGGTTCTTTTAATCTAACCCAGTCAGTCTTGTTGAAGAATTGTCCTTAATAGGTTCCTGACTCTGTGACTTGCGTATCGCCAAGAGGCTTGCAAATATCTTGTTTAATTCTTGTGACAACACTAAGAAGCATGTTTTGTTATTGCTTGTTTTTGCATACTCTCTTCCTGTGAGATCTCAGCTATTCCCCAGGGATTCGACTATTTCCTTTACGTCAGAGACTGTATCACCTATATCTCAGTGGTCACCTTAAGAGCCTGAACTCTTGAGCCAAATGGTCTGGGTTCATATCCTTTTTCTACTGCTTATTATATCTGGTCCTGGACAAGTCATTTAACTTCTTCATGCCTCAGTTTCCTCATCTGTAAAATGGGCTACTAATAGTGCCTACCTCATAAGGTTTTTGTGAAGTTAGATGCGTTAATATATGTAAAGTATTCAGAACTACCTGACATATAGTTAGTGTATATAATTATTGCTTTTGGACAGCTGGGTGACCCACAAGCACCTCAGACTTCATGTTTTGAGAAATGGAGTATTTCCTGCCATATCAGTAAACAAGGATGTCACAGTCATCAGAGATTGCAGCCCTCCAAAATGATCTGGTAAGCCCTAAGGGCACTCAGGAAGGAGAAGAATACCACAGATTTAGCCGCCATCCCCTATGGTGAGCCCTAGGTGAAAAACACCGGATTCTGGCCCAGGGTAGCTGAAATGCATACGAAAGGAATGATTTCAGTGAGTCCAGACTCGTGCGTCCTCCCATACAAAGAAAAGTGCTGAATTCCTTAATTTGGGATTTCTGGTTTTCTTTAATTAACAATAATCTTTTGATGTTCAGACTATCTTCACTGTGTTGCAAAACTTCTGTCTAACCTAGCTCCCCCCTCACCTCCTCAGAAGAGTTCTGTCAGGCTTACTTGAAATGCTGTCTCCCCGTCTCGAAAGTCCTAAAATTCCCACCAAATAAAACTCTTACTCTCAACTTTAAGGTTGTGACTGTTTTTTAAGCTGACATTTCAATACATATCTCCGGAAAGCTGCGCTTTGTTCTCCTGTTTTCACCAGCGCCTTCACAGAGTTGTCTCTTGATTTCTCCTCTCTCAGTAATCACACTCATAAAGTCTTGTCAGTCCATTTCCCAAAAGTCTTCCTTGCTCTCTTGCTGCCTCCAATCCATTTAAAGTCTTGACCATCTTTTTCCTGGAATGCAGTTTTAATGTCTCAGAATGCCTGCCCCTGGATGTTCTTCAGTCAATCTCCCAAGCTGCTCCCAGAGTGAGCTTTCTGAAATACAGGTCAATTACCATATTTCCTTGCTAAAAACTCTTCGTTTTTCATAAGAAATAACATACTGTAAAGTGCACAACGAATTTTAAGCCAGCTTTTTCACTCTCCTTTCTCACCGTCATCAAGAGGCTCTTTAGTTCCTCTTCACTTTCTGCCGTTAGGGTGGTATCCTCTGCATATCTGAGGTTGTTGATATTTCTCCTGGCAGTCTTGATTCCAGCTTGTGATTCATCCAGCCCAGCATTTCACATGATGTACTCTGCATAAATGTTAAATTAACAGGGTGACATGGCTTGCTCCTTGGAAGTAAAGCTATGACAAACCTAGATAGCGTTTTAAAAAGTGGGGACATCACTTTAACAACAGAGGTCTTTATAGTCAAGTTATGGTTTTTCCAGTCTTGTACAGATTGGACCATAAAGAAGGCTGAGAGCTGAAGAATTGATGCTTTCAAATTGTGGTGCTGGAGAAGACTCTTGAGAATCGTTGGACAGCAAGGAGATCAAGCCAGTCAATCCTAAAGGAAATCATTTGGAAGGAATATTCATTGGAAGGACTTACACTGAAGCTGAAGCTGCATTAATTTGGCCACCTGAAATTAAAAGACGCTTACTCCTTGGAAGGAAAGTTATGACCAACCTAGATAGCGTATTCAAAAGCAGAGACGTTACTTTGCCAACAAAGTTTCATCTAGTCAAGGCTATGGTTTTTCCAGTGGTCATGTATGGATGTGAGAGTTGGACTGTGAAGAAGGCTGAGTGCCGAAGAATTGATGCTTTGGAACTGTGGTGTTGGAGAAGAAACTCTTGAGAGTCCCTTGGACTGCAAGGAAATCCAACCAGTCCATTCTGAAGGAGATTAGCCCTGGGATTTCTTTGGAAGGAATGATGCTAAAGCTGAACCTCCAGTACTTTGGCCACCTCATGTGAAGAGTTGACTCATTGGAAAAGACTGTGATGCTGGGAGGGATTGGGGGCAGGAGGAGAAGGGGACGACAGAGGATGAGATGGCTGGATGGCATCACTGACTCGATGGACGTGAGTCTGGGTGAACTCCGGGAGTTGGTGATGGACAGGGAGGCCTGGTGTGCTGCGATTCATGGGGTCGAAAAGAGTCGGACATGACTGAGCGACTGAACTGAACTGAACTGATGTGAAGAGCAGACTCACTGGAAAGGCCTTGATACTGGGAAAGATTGAAGGCAAAAGGAGAAGAGTGTGGCAGAGATGAGATGGTTAGGTAGCATTACTGACTCAATGGATGTGAATTTGAGCAAACTCGAGGAGATAGTCAAGGACAGGTGTTCTGTAGTCCATGGGGTCGCAAAGAGTCAGACACAACTTAGTGAGCCAACAACAACAAAAAGTGCACAAATAAGAAGTGTGTAGCTTAATGATCTTTAACATTTGTGTTTGCTCAAGTAACTACTACTCAGATCAAGAACATTTTCAGGGAAGGTTGCTTTTTGTGTCTTCCCAGGGAATATCTGCATCCTTAGCCCTAACCATTCTTCTGTGACCATTTAAAAAAAATCTTTTCTTAATCTTCATGTAAGTGCATCACAAATGTTCTTTATTGAATCTTCTTTGACAGGATAATTCCAAACTCATTTAATGTGACATTAAAAAATCTTTGTCATCTGGCTTTTACTTCACGTCCTCCACACATGGCTTCCCCTTCCTGCCGCGCTGAAATGGCCTGTGGTTTGCCAACACAGGCTCTTGTTGCCCTTCATTTTTGCACTAGATATTCTTTTGGTCTTCTGGCTTCATTCCCTGGCAAATTCAGTTCTTACAAGTGTAGATATCCTTATTTACATTTTCCTAGGGTAGTAAAATGAGGCCCACCCAGGGTCTATTCCTCATACAAGTTTTGTACCTTAGTAGGAGAAGGAACGGAGAAGGCAATGGCACCCCACTCCAGTACTCTTGCCTGGAAAGTCCCATGGATGGAGGAGCCTGGTGGGCTGCAGTCCATGGGGTCGCTAAGAGTCAGACACGACTGAGTGACTTCACTTTCACTTTTCACTTTCATGAATTGGAGAAGGAAATGGCAACCCACTCCAGTGTTCTTGCCTGGAGAATCCCAGGGACAGGGGAGCCTGGTGGGCTGGCGTCTATGGGGTCCCACAGAGTCGGACACGACTGAAGCGACTTAGCAGCAGCAGCAGCAGCAGCAGCAGCAGCAATGGGCAGACTGAGATTAGTGCTGGGGTCCAAAGGTTCTTTTCCCCTCTTGAGAGGAAGTTCATTCACCTCCTTGGTTGAAGCCTTCAGCTTGTGACTTGAAAGGGTGACTCCAGTTTTGGAATTAAAATTTGAGATCCTTGGGCCAATAAACAATTTTTTTTTCTGGTTTGTGATTTGTTTATATGAAAAGCTTTTACAGGTTTTTGCAAATTATGTCAAACAACACATTTACACAATGACCCTTGTTATAAAGAATTCAACTGTGTAAAATTCTATGGTCCTGGAAAAAGTAGCATGTAAGGTCACTCTTCTGGCGCATCTGGTGCTGGGAATTCTTTTGCTTTCATGATGACAGGGCTTCTATTAATAGGGATCAAAATAGTACTATGAAATGAAACTGTATGTGGTCTTAAAAAAGTTGATTACAGTTTTTTGTTGCTTGTTTGGAGCATTTGTTCAGCAAAGTGCTATACTAGAGACCTGATTCAGCTTTTGCTTAGAGCAGATTGAACAAACTCCAAAAGGGTTGATTCGACCCTGTACAGAAACACGAGGCTGTGAGATGAGCGGTTTTTCCACATTTTAATATTTTCCAGGATGACACTGAATGCCTTGCCCTTAGAGAACCCTGAGCCAGTTAATAATTCTTCTAGGCTCTTGAGAAGGAGAAGTGGGAGATTTATACTATTAAATAGGTGCCCAGACCTTTCCAAAAGAGCCTGGAAAGGAATTGTGGAAGAGATGGAATGTAACTAGCAAGGGAAGATAGGGAAAGCCTCATGACTTTTGAGTTCTTGTGGGAAAAGATTGGACTTGTCTTCATTATTTCCAATTCAGAGTTTTCAAAAAACTCTCTGAAAAGCCTTGCTCTCGGGGGATATTAAGAGGGAATGTGTCAAGGAAGAACTGAGTCAGTGCGAAGACCTACTCTGTGCCAGTCACTACTGGATACTTTCATAAATTCTGCTAATTGTCACAAAGACAAGGAAATGATGATGCAGAGAAATTAAGGAACTTTCCCGGGGTCCCGAATTTGAACCCAGGTTCATTAGATTCCAAAGCCCTTTCCACTACATTGTGATGCTTCTTTGTGCTCAAATCATGGAAAATGAGCGATCTTCTGGACTGAATTGGGGAACTCATGGTATCCAGCTAACTGTTCTGAAAAACTCTGAGTGTGTTTTATTTAGAGGTGTTTGGGGAGAGGAGTAGTGCTGGTGAGGAGAGATGTATTGAAGGGGAAGATGCTAGGAGCTCTTCAGACTGTCTCTGTTTCATGTGATGGGATCTTGTGCTGTGCTGTGTGGCATCTCGTCCTTGGTGGTTGGAAAGAAATGGCTGCTAGATTCATTTGCAACCAGTTGTCTTTGTGGAGGAAAATGGGAAAAGACTAGCATACTATAGCTTATTGAACTTCATAAAACATGTTTTTGTTTTGTTTTCATGAGGCCAACATAGAATTCCTAGATTTTAAGATTTTTTTCCCAGGAAAGGAGGCCAAAAATAAACAAAGTCCCCAAGTCTGTCATCATCACGTCATATAAGAAGGGACATGTGAAATCTGGAATAATAAATAAATTTAAAAAAACAATAAAATAGGATAATAGAACAGCTCTTTGTAAGAAAGCACCTTATAATAGTTTGTTAGATTTAAACTATTTTGAGGGCTTTCCAGGTGGCGCTGGTGGTAAAGAACCCACCTGCCACTGCCGGAGACTTAAGAGACTTGATTCAATCCCTGGGTCAGGAAGATCGTCTGGAGAAGAGCATGGCAGCCCACTCCAGTATTCTTGCCTGGAGAATCCCGTGCACAGAGGAGCCTGGCAGGCTACAGTCCATAGGGTCGCACAGAATCAGACACAACTGAAGCAACTTAGCACTTACACAAACGATTTTGAATCAAGAAAAAATGACAACATAAACTTTATTGATATGTTTGTCAGTTTGGAAAGTTTTATTTGATAGCAACCTCAAGCTTGACAGTCCAGCTTGTTTCACACTTTATCACAGCTACAGTTGATAGTGCATTTCAGCAGGCTTGTTGATGAAAACAGCATCAGCTATCAATGGAATATTGAATATGGAATATTCTGGTGAATGGAGAGAAGGGGGTAAGTCGTTAGGCGTTTAATCCTGTGGCCAGGCCAAGGAGAAGCAGAAGTCATAGCTCTGGTGTCTGACTGGTGAGGGCTCCCGGAAGAGCGCTGCCAGCACCTGTCTGCCATGGCTCACGTACCAGGTACGGGACACGGTTGCACAGGAGCCTTGCTGCCCACTGTGGTTCAGGTATGAATTTGAGAGGGTTGCTGAACATGATAAAGACTTGCATCATGGCCTGGGCCAGTATTTAAGAGAACCACTCCTCTAAAGGAATAATCCTGTTTGGTTCTCCAAAATAATCTAAAGGCAGAGACACAGACAAAGGCCCATTGTTTTCTCCTGGGCAGCTGTTTATTGCATTGGTGCTAAGGAAGAGATGGGGAGCCCGCCGGCCTGCGGCCTAGGTGCTCAGACTTGGAAGTGGTTCTGCTGTTCCCTCTGGTTATTTTCTCCTTACTCTCTCCTGTGGGAACTTTGGGCAGGCTGCATTTTTCCTCCAAGCAGTTAAGTGTTAGCTTTACCTTCTGCTTGGTCCCTGTGCCCTAGGGGTTGGGGGGGTGGGGTGGGTGGTTTGTGAACTCTCTGAGTGCCTGGGAACTCAGAGGAAAAAAGCCTGAGTGCAGCCTGGGAATTCCCCAGTGCCCCTAGGCTGCCTCTCTCGTCCAAGGGAATACCTACCTTCTGCATTTCCAGGGCCATGCTGGGGAAGTGTGTGTTTTGGCCTCTCTGGAGAAGGGCACGTTAGCTTCCCTTGGCCTGTTTACATTAGTTTGGTCCTTTCTGCCTTTGATTTCACATGAAGCCTTGGGTGGGGGATTTCCCTGCTTCCGTGGAGCTCACTCCTTCCTTTTGTCTGCCTTGTCAATTTTTCCACATGGGGAAGAGCTGCCCTTGACTTAACTCCTTGTTTCATAGACTTTGCCTAATGAGTGAATCAGTTCATAATCAGGAAGCAATTCCTCTGACTCCTAAAATTCTCTTTTGCTGTATTCTGTGACAATCAGACTTTTTCTCATTTGCCCATCACTGCCTTAGTTGTCAGTACTGTCCTCTAAGAAAGGGAGTAATGGTCTTTCATACCCAGAGGCTCGGCTGCTTATTGGAGCTTGCTGAGCTAAAATGTTGATGCAGTATTTCTTAGTTCTTTGGAATGTGTGTCTTGGCTGCTCAAATAGAATGTAAACCTGTTAAGGTTAGGAGCTCTAGGTTCTTTCTCTTTCTTCCAGCAGGGAGGGTAACCACCAGTGACTAAATTTGCTGGTGAGATTACTTCATCCTTGCTCCGATGTCATCCTGCCTACTGAGCATGCCGGCACAGCCACAGCGTCTCTGAGGTGGACCTCACTCTGTGCTAAGATGACGGCTCACAGGACTTCCCTGGCGGTCCAGTGGTGAAGACTCATGCAGCCGCTTCAGGGGGCATAGGTTCAATCCCTGGTCCCCTGGCTGGAGAAGTTCCACATGCCTCACAGTGTGACCAAAATAGTAATAATAATAAAAAATAGGATAATAGCTCATAGAAAGAGTCCAACACTGTTAGTCAGTCGTGTTTGACTCTTTGTGACCCCATGGACTGTAGCCCGCCAGGTTTCTGTCTTTGAAATTCTCCAGGCAAGAATACTGGAGTGGGTTGCCATTCCCTTCTCCAGGGGATCTTCACAACCCAGAGATTGAAAGCAGGCCTCCTGCATTGCAGGTGGATTCTTTACTGACTGAGCCACCTGGGAAGCGCATGGCTCACAGAAGTGCTAGAGAAAACCTTTTTGCCCCAGGGGCAGTGGTAGAAAGCCTGAGTCAGCCCTCTTTATTCTTTTATGGAAGCTTCCCTTTTCTTTGTGTTCATTTGACACTGTCGAGTGATCCTGTCTGCCCTTTAAAGCCTTTTCTTTGTTAGAGGTTCCGGAAAGCTCACGTGACGTTTCCTTGGGTAAAAATGTTCCCATTCCACAGCTTTCACACTCTTTGGAGAATTTCTCTTTTGGATAATCAGGTAGATTTCTTTTCTTTCTTTTTATTTTAAACCAGTGGACCTAGTTCTGTATAGCAACTTCTTCAGTTCCTCCAGCCTTCCTTCAGCTGCTTGATCTTGGAAGAACCTTGCCTAGGTGCCTTGACCTCCCTTCCATGATAGGAGCATCACCTACCTGTCTGTCCTCCCCTTGAGTTTTGAGGTGCCCCCATGTCATTCCCCCAGATTCCTGTGTATCACAATATCCTTAGTTCTTAGATGACAGTCTATTTACATTCACATTTAGAACCCTACTTTTAAACCTCAACATTAAAGAAAAATAATCCGATTCCTTTGCTCCTAGCTTGTCCTCCGCTTAAGACTGCATTTTCCCTCCTTTGTCACCCATCTGCTGGCCTTTGCAGTGGTTTTCTCTTCAGCTTCCCTGTGTTCTGTGCCTACCTCACTCCCACAGTCTTCCCCTCCGGCACAGATCACAGAGGAAATATTTAGTTAGTCTCTGCCAAACATTCTGGCTGTGTTGTTTTGCTTAAGAAGACATGCAGATAAACTGTTTTGATTCTTGGTCTTGGTGCTCGGGGGCAGATGTTCCTCCTATAACGGAGGTATTGTGGTCAGTTGGAAAGAGTGCTGGACCAGAGTTTGGAGAATTGGATTCTAATCTCTGCTCTGCTACTAATTTGCGGTACAGACTTGCGCAAGCCACATTTCTATGTCTCAATTTCCTTTGTCAAAAGGGACTTGATGATGAAGAAGACACAGAAATCTATGGCGATCGGGACCCAGAGAGTCATCCCAGGGGAGCTAGTAAAGTAGACAGGCTAGAGGCAGAGAACCATGACCGTAACTGTCGTTAGTGGAACCAAGAGGAAACTCACGTCCAAACACAGATAAAATTAATATGTCTGGTTACTTTGAAAAAGTATAAACTGTGCTAAAGAAGTGGTGGAAATTCTGTGACAAGGATGACTTCAGGAGAGGCCTGTCTTGTCCACTGCTGGGCCTGCTGTAGGTGCATACCTGCTTGCTGTCACCCTTGGGACGTGGGAGGCTTGGCCTTTTGCGAGTTCCATTCCAGAATTCTGCCTCCCACCTTCCACCTCCTTCATAAACCCAGACATATTTGAAACTCAGCCCAGATCTTCACCTGGCTTTGATTTCCCCATCATGTGGAGAATGGGCCTTGGAAGTTGTAGTTTCCAGAAACCTGAAATGTTTGCTAACATGTCCAACTTCTGCATTTGTTGATCACTCCTTCTGTGCATGGCTGCGTTCCAGGTCTTGTGCCCTGAAGGTTTGGTTCCAGCAAGGAAAGCGGGGGATATTTGGGGGATCCTATCACCAGGAACTGGGAAATAAAAGTAGACTAAAGAACTCAGAGATACACCCTGCTGTCGTGAGAGACAACTCTTTGAAGAACAAAGTGGTTTAACATCTGCCTGTGTAAAGCATAGCCCTCACACACATACTCAAATAGGCAGAACTACATTTCTTCCTGATCTCTCCCTTCTGAAATGATTCTGGGGGTTTACTCAGGTCTTGCTTCGTTTATACTTTTTCTTTCTAGTTAAAGATTTGCATTGGTTTCCTCCAATGTGGATTTGGAAGGCAGTCTCCAAAGTCTTTTGCTGCCCTGTGGTCCTTTGTCAGGCATAGTCAGCAGAAAAGAAACTTTGGTAAAAGAGTGCAGAGGGATACCTGTCCCTGCAGGGTTAGTGATGAGGACCTGTACTCACTGTCACCACACCCAACTTCTGGAGGCTCTCCTGCTGCTGAAAATTGCTAGAGAAAGTAATGGAACCGAGACTAGTTCTGGGGAGAAGAGTTTCATAATTGACTCTGCATACTTTCAACTGGGCCTTCTTTATTATTCTGCAATCCTTTAGTTTATCTTAAGTCTCTGTGAAATACACCACAGTGCTTTTCTTCCTTCCTCCTTCCCTTCCTTCTTTCTCTCTCTCTCTTATTTTGTACTCTATAAGCTCTGACTCCGTTCTCACCCTATATCAGCAGTGAGCATGCCTTCTACTTTACTGGGACTCTTAGAGCTAGGTGACATGATACTCTGAGATAGTTCCTTTTCTTTCAAGAGCTGCTGCTGCTGCTAAGTTGCTTCAGTCGTGTCTGACTCTGTGCAACCCCACAGATGGCAGCCCACCAGGCTCCCCCATCCCTGGGATTCTCCAGGCAAGAACACTGGAGTGGGTTGCCATTTCCTTCTCCAATGCAGGAAAGTGAAAACTGAAAGTGAAGTCGCTCAGTTGTGTCTGACTCTAGCAACCCCATGGACTACAGCCTACCAGGCTCCTCCGTCTGTGGGATTTTCCAGGCAAGAGTACTGGAGTGGGGTTCGATTGCCTTCTCCATTCAAGAGTTAGGTACTGCTCCAAGAAAACTGCTCCAATTCATCCTGCTCCAAGAAGACAGGCATAAGCATTTCCTGTCGGTGCTATGAATGTGTTTCTTGTGGATGCCAGCATCAGCTGGGTGAAAGGATGGTTTGATTACGGACTCAGTAAGAGTTGTGAGCCCATGTCTGGCTATTTGGTACTTTCCCCCATCCCACTTGTTCTATTTATTTTTTTTTAAGTAAGTAAATGTTTATTTTAAAAAAGGTAAATGTCAAATGTTTATTGATTTCTTTTTTTTTAATTATGAAAGCATAACACATTTACAGGAGACTTGGAAAATATGGGTCAAAGTTACATGTAGTTCCACTATGTATTACAATTATTTTTGTAAGTAGATCAATTAAGATTTTTAGCACTGTGAACCAATTCAACGTAATTAAGATTTATACAATTTTCACACAACAGCAGGATACAAATTCTATTCAAGTTCCCATAGACTATAAATCCCTAGACACTGGAACATATCCAAGGACATAAAACAAGGTGCAAAAATTTCATGGTTTAGGGCTTCCCAGGTGGCTCAGTGGTAAAAGAATCTACCTGCCAGCACAAGAGACTCAGGTTTAATCCCTGGGTTGAGAAAATCCCTGGAGTAGGAAATGGCAACCCACTCCAGTATTCTTGCCTGGAAAATTCCATGGTAAGAGGAGCCTGGTGGGCTCCAGTCCATGGGGTCACAAAGAGTTGGACATGCCTGAGCATGCACACACAAAGGCATTGAAGTCATACAGAGTTTGTTCTCCTGTCACTGCCATCCCACTTGTTCTTAAACCAAGTTGTTCAGGAAGATGACCCAACTGGGAGCAGTCACGTAATGCCTGTCGTGTTCTCCCTCACACTCCAGCCCTGGATAGTAGCGAATGAGCTACCTTCTGTGTCTCTCGTGAGTTCTCCCGCAGGTAGGTGTCTATCAAATCCTACTCACATCCTCTTTAACCTTCTTTCTCTGTTATCATTCTCTTCTACCCACTTTTCTTACATGTCTCAAGAAATACCCACCCTGTCCCCATCCCTCTTTTGATTGTGGTGTGAAAGCTAGCGCCTGGCATAGCTGATGAGCGTGACACTATGAATACTTCACTCATTTGGGAGTGAAATGAGGTGATGTGACGAATCACTGCTATCTGTCTTTTCCTTGTTGAGTACCTTTTGAAATCCTTAAAAATACCTATCTTTGAACCAAGGACCACATTTTGGAATATGTAAAAATTATTTAATTTTACTTGTCTTATGTTTTGTTTTATTGCAAGTATTTGTTTACCCTGGTAATTTTTTCGGTGTCTTTATAGAAACACCAAATTTTAGCCATGTTGTTCAGTAATGAGCCCATTCGAACATACAGCTACCATATCTAGTATTGTTTCTTCAGGAAAACATCTTCAGCTTATAAAGGTGACTGACTGACAGAGGAGTGTTCAGTGCAAAAACAGTCTCGCCTTGCGGCCCGCAGTGGTGATGTTGCTGTAGAAGGCCTGACTTCATTCCTGTCATATGGCGAGGAAGAGGAGTGCTTCCCAGGGATGACTGGAGCTCAGTCGGGAAAGCTGGGTCCTTCCTTTTGTCTGAGTCTCTGAGTGGAGATGCTGGAGTGTGCCATGCCTGATTAAGCTTCTCTCCCTCCCTCTCCCTCTCCCCTCCCCCGCACCCCCATCCCGCTCTGTGTAACTTCAGGAAATACTTTAGCTTAAAGCCTGAAGACATCCTCCACTTGGAAACTCGTGATCCGATTATGACAGGACCTCATTCTTTAAGCATGTTGTGTAGTGGAGTTAATTGAATTATCTCCTAGTTTTGAGTAGGAAATAATACATTCTTGTTGTGATGCTGTGTCAGGTCTTAAATGGAAAGCTGCTAGTTTGAAGCCATGTCTGTTTCCAGTGGGAGCAGTCTGCTGCCAATTTACAAAAACTGATGCGATCTCTGTGCTGTGTGTGTAAACTGTAGCATCTTTTTGTGGAATGAACGATTCAGGAAAAATGGAACAATTTTTTTGAATAAAATTCCACTCTGTACTAGGTTCCAAGTGCCTGAGAATTTCCTGTTAGAGTAGGAAAGTTTATCCATATGTTTTTGCCTGGGGATAGTATGTGTCATGTAGTTTTGAAGAAGTACGTCCGTAGTGGATTATCTCTTTCTTTGTCTTTTCTTTCCATGGTGCCCAGAGATGGTTTGAGCTCATCTTTGGTCTCGTCTCTTTGCAAAAAAAGTAGCGTGTATTTTGATCAAGCTATGAGAGTAAATCCTATGGCCACAGGGCAGGGTGAAACTAATGGTTTGTGTAAGTGGCATACCTTTCACCTTTGTCTCTCTGGTACCAAGCTGTAAGTCACTGAACTAACTAGCTCCAGACGCTTATTGTGCAATTTTGAGGTGAGGATGGGCAAGATCCCAGAGGCCAGGAGGCAGACATGCGGCTACCAGAGTGGTGACGTCAGCTGGTTTACTGGTGCTGAGGAGGAAGGGGGGATTCCAGGTACTCAGCCTCCTTCCTACATGTGGGGATATCTGCAGCCACCCCCAGTCCTCCTGGCAGCCAGGATCTTCCCTTGGGAACAGCCATTGTCTAACTCTTGCCTCCTGCTGTCCCATGGGGACCTGAAATTGGAAAGGCTTTCGTAACCTTGGCTCTGGGAACAAAGCTTTGAGGAATGGGCAGGCATGTGTGTCTCTGTATATCTGTGTGTATTCTGTGTTAATGCTGAAAACTGATGAGGGTTTCCAAACTGGGGGTTTTATATGAGAGGAGAAGGGGGAGCGTTGTCTAGGTTTTGGGGAATCTGGATTAGGAATTGCCTTGGAATTTTCTTGGAAGGGAAAGCAGTTTATGATTTAACCCATTTTAAAAAAATCATTTGATTCTTTTCTTTTGATATATTTAATGTGGATGCTTAGTGTACAAAAGGAAATTATGGATAATTTCCTTTCTGTGTTCTGCTGCTTCCTCCATGCTTGTCCTAGAGCTGCTAGGTCG
The DNA here is from genome assembly GCF_029378745.1 of Bos indicus. NCBI lineage: Eukaryota > Metazoa > Chordata > Mammalia > Artiodactyla > Bovidae > Bos > Bos indicus. The sequence continues at coordinate 44,110,220 of NC_091774.1, forward strand.
TTTCCGTCGTGTCCGACTCTGTGTGACCCCATAGACGGCAGCCCACCAGGCTCCCCCGTCCCTGGGGTTCTCCAGGTAAGAACACTAAAGTGGGTTGCCATTTCCTTCTCCAATGCATGAAAGTGAAAAGTGAAAGCGAAGTAGCTCAGTCGTGTCTGACAGTCATGTCTGACTCTTTGCGACCCCATGGACTGCAGCCTACCAGGCTCCTCCGTCCATGGGATTTGCCAGGCAAGAGTACTGGAGTGGGGTGCCATTGCCTTCTCCGATGAGAAGAGCAGAGCCTAGAGCAGAGCCTCCTAGAGCAGAGCCTCACAAAGCCGTAATATGTGACACATTGGAGACAGAGCCGTAATGTGTGACAGTTGGAGAAAGCACTTGTGTATGGAACAGCTTCATTTTTGCTCAGCTTTGCCTTTGTATGGGCTTCTGGGAACTGTGGTGGGGCTCCTTGGGAAGCCCACACCTCACAGTAGGAATGGAAAAAACTTTGTATCCTCCGTAGCATGACAAAGAGAACCAGAGCTGGGAGGCATTGGAGCCCACAGAGCCCATCTGCTTACAAGCTTTGTTTTCAGATGTTGGGGACCTGCTCTGGTTCACCCTCCTTCCCCAAGATGTGGAAAAAAATGAAGCCTCTGCATGGAAGGCAGGTGGTAAGGCCACCAGCAAAAGCTTATACTAAGTGGTTCAGACATTCCCCATCTTAGGCCTGCCTTGGGTTTCTTTGAGGCTATCAGTAGCTTCGGGTTTCTCTAAGACTCTTGCTCACATTCAGCAGAGCCACTGCTTACTGGAAGCCATCTGGGGCCTGCCCAGGCTTGTTCTGTCCAGGCGTCTTCCCACCATGGTGCTTTTCTCTCCTTTTGGGCTCTCAGATGCGAGGACCATCAGGCTCTCTGAGCTGCTGAGAGCCTCGTTCCTCCCCTCTGGACCCAGGAAACTGTGGGAAGCTCTGGGTTTCCTCCTCTGCTGGGCACTTCTGGGAAGCTGTCTGCATTCCTTTCTGCCCAGCTCTCTGCCTCTGGGGCTCTGTGGGGTGCGGTTGCATCGTGCCTCTGTAGTACAGAATGCTAGGGCAGTTCCATGGATACCAGCCCTTGGAGATAACCAGGAGCTTGAATGTGGAGTTGCCCTTTCTTGCAATCCTGGGACCAGGAGTTAGCTTTCCATGGGATGTGGTGTGTATTGATTCTTCTCAAAACCTTCTCTGACTCGCTTCCCTGTCTCCTTGCCACTCTGGAAGGAAGCGGGTGAGGAGGGAGATCAGGGCTCAGTTTCTTGTGATCTCTCTTTGGCTCTGGGGATGGATGCAGCCATTTGTGAAGAAGGAACTTAGAGGAGATCACCTGTCCTCTGGGTGTCTTTCTAGTCTGGCTGTGTTGACACTCTGGGTGGTGACAACGCATGTTAGCATCCCCTGGCAGGGATGGCCAGTCAGAGCTCCCACCTCCAGTTTGCTGGCTCCCTGAGGATGTTTGCAGTCCTCAGTGGCGTGGCCTGTAGAGGTGTCTCTGCCCGGCCAGGTTTCAGAGCCTTCCCATGATTGTCCTGCCTCTTGGGGGCTTGAGAACAGATGGGTCTTAGTTAGAAGCAGACCTCCCTCAAGGGCCCAAATCTGAAACGTATATTACAAAAATCACTGCTAGTTTTGGCTCTTCTTCCTCCTGCATTTCTTTCTTGCCTTTACATTCCCGCTGTCAGGGATTGTAAGCAGCTGCTGCTATCATACAGGCTAATCAAGATGGATCAGGGTTAAGGATGGAGCTAAATATAACTAAATATTACAGAACATACTGCTCTGATGTGTTCAGACTTGTCCTCAGGGAAGGAGGTTGATTTGAACCTGTGATAGAGAGAGCCTTTCCACCCCAAGCAGAATAGGTGAAAGTTGGGAGGAAAAGGTGGGAAGGTACTTTTGAAGTTGGGGGAGTATTGGTTCCACCTTTTCCCGTCTTCCCTTCCCCCACCATTTCCTGTGAATGGTCAAGAGCAAAAGATATTGCTTTTCAGCCATCAGTCAGTCCATAGTACTAGCTAACATTTTCAGTTTAACCAACATTGCGATTCAAATATTATGTAAAGCTTTTTTTTTCCCTCAGTGAGGGAATTTGATAATGGGAGACACAAATTTTGTTAAGCAAATAGAAAATGTGGAGAACTTAGCTGTGTTTGGTTACTAACTGTGAATGTGTTTAGAGTTCAGAAATAGAAGATTGTGTCTTAAAACTAGAGGAAAACTTTCTTGGGAGAGGCAGGATCTTTTCTGATCTCTGAAAGTTGGATGGACTTCATATAAGCACAGGAGAGGTGGGGAGTGTTCTGGTTGTGAGAACAGTAGGAACATAGAGAGAGTGTGAGTTTCCAGGGTCCCTGTGATGATTGGCCTCAGGAGTGGTGGGTCTGGATTCTGCAAGTTCTGCCTTGGTGCTCAGGAGATGAGAAATGAAGCAGTGAAAGTAGAATTTTGTGAAAAGAACTCTTAGAGAAGAGAGTAGGCTAAGTTTGAAAAGGACAGAGATGGGCAGTAAGGAAACCCACCAAAGAGATATGGGTCGTCTGTGACTGGAATAGAGAGGAAGGGGGTGAATCCTAGAGAAGATGCAAAAGTAGAATAAGCAGGACCTGGACATAGAATACTAAGAGTAAAGTTGAGGGGTACGACAGAGGATGCCGCATTTCTGCCCTGTGAGAGCTGACCATTACGATGCTTTGTGTTCATGAAGTGCTTTTCAAAGCACTTTTTCCCCCCATTCAGTAAGTATCTCAGAGTTGTCTGGGCTCTTAGAGTTCGTCTAAAGACTGGTTTAATTTTCCAGATGGGGAGATGAGGATCAAAAAAGGAGTGGGTACTATTCCCAGCTCACACAACTGTTTAATGTCGAGCAGGACCTCCCATCTTGGCCTTCTATCTCCAAGGGGAATTTTGAGACAAGAGAACCATGGAAGAAGGAGTGTGGGGTCAGAGAAAAGTCCTGTCTTGTTGGGTGACTTTAGGTGATTACCAGTCTCTCTCAGCAAAATGAGGCTTCAGTCAAGAAGATTCAGACTAGATCAGTGGTCCTACTACTAGAATTCTTTTAGAGAATCACTAGGCAAGGAAGATGGGTTTCTTTGGTTCTCCTAGTCTGAGATTCTTAAGAGTATACAAAAGTAATAGAGTTGAAAAGTATTGGGTTTCCTCAGAGACAGTGGCTGGTTTCCAGTGTGGTGCCTCTCTAAGGGAATTTCTAGAGTAATTTGATTCCACGTGATTTTCACCTTAAGTGCTGACCCCAGAGCCTAACCACCGAGGAGGACACACTCTGCCGTTAGTAGGCTGTGGCCAGTATTTGAACTCAGTATTTGCAGAGTCGTTACACTCAAGGCTGTTTGTGTCTTCCATGTTGTCTCCTCACCTCGTCTTAAAATACACACACTCACACATGCACGGACTTCTTCTTCCATACCCCTTCTTCTTTCTCCGACCTTTCATTTTTTATTGTCTCCTTCACTGTTTTTCTTGTCTCATTCACCTTCCTCCATCTCTGTTCTCTCCACTCTTGTCTGCCTTGTTGTCTAAATAGCTCCCTATGTTGGAGCAGCTTCCTTTCAGTTAAACTGAGACGTGACTGCAGCAAAGCACCTTGGGATATTCATTTTATCTGTATTCCCTGATGTGGTGGCAGGCGCTCAGGGGTCGAGCCAGAATCTGGGAGTCACTCTGGCCTGTCCTTCACTTCCACAGTCAAGTCACCCCTCAAGTTTTTACTTTCTATTCAAAGAGCTCTTGCTCTCCCTTCCAGTGTTCATTCTCACTGCCCCACACAGCAGGAGACAGAGCACAGAGAGAGAGAGAGATCATGGTTGAAAAAAGAAAAACAGAATTGAGGGTCACCTTCATTGTCCTCAAAAAGATTTTGTAAACCCTTAAAGCCCAATGTAGAGTCTCCGTCTCACAGCGCTCACAGCTGTCTCTGGGTCTCTGACCCTCGGTGATTAGCTGGTGACTCTGTTTCTGCTGGCTTGTTTGGAGAAATCCTTCTGCTGGCTTGTTTGGAGAAATCCCAAGTCTGAAGCGGAACACTGACTTAATAAGCAGTGGTTGCTCTCTTGGAAAGGGCTTCCCTGATAGCTCAGTTGGTAAAGAATCCGCCTGCAACGCAGGAGACCCCAGTTCGATTCCTGGGTCAGGAAGATCCGCTGGAGAAGGGATAGGCTACCCACTCCAGTATTCTTGGGCTTCCCTTGTGGCTCAGCTGGTAAAGAATCCACCTGCCATGCGGGAGACCTGGGTTTGATCCCTGGGTTGAGGAGAATTCCAAGGACTGTATAGTCCATGGGGTCGTAAAGAGTCAGACGCGACTGAGCGACTTTCACTTCGCTTTCACTCTCTTGGAAGCACACGGACGCAGCCATGCCTCATTTTCTTGGCGGATCTTCCCTAAGTAGACTTCCCCTCCTCACTCCTGTGGGCCTCTTCCTTGGAGGAGGTGTGTCCATGCGTTACTGACTGCAGATGTTATCTGCATCTATGAGAAGTGGTGCAGTCTGTCACCTTGAGGACGCTCACATGGTTGACTCCCAGTTATAGCTTGGGGAGTCCCACAGCTTGTGAGAAAGTCTCTTGCTGGTATCTGCTATTCTGGGAACAGTAATCCCTGACCTTTTGTGTGTTTTTGGGTTTCACTCTGCCTTCCTCTCCCTAACAATGCTGTCATTAGCAGTGTTAGCTAACCCTTTATCCAAGGGGTATAGGCAATCAGATTCACCCATGTAAGGAAAATAGGTTTTCTGAATTTTTTTCTTTCCTTCACAGGCTAAGTGATACTCAGATGTGTTCTTTGACATCCCAGCGAGTAATACTCAGGAATTCCCCAAAGATTTGCTATTCTCATACTTCCAAACAAGCTTCCTCCTGTTTCTGTCCTTTAGGATCTTAAACTGCACTCTCCTTTCCCTCCACATTCCTGTTTTTCCTCTCATCATCTCACCCGTCTTCCCTTTCTTGAAACCTGGGTCTGATTTTTTTCCCTATTGAGTAGGTTTCTCTATGTTGATCTCTAAGTCAATGAATGTTTATAAGCACCTCTTTTTATACAAAAGGCAAGCTAGCTCTGTCTGTTTTACATAAAAAATGGGATATACCTAGTGCATGCATCATTAAGGAAAGAGCTAATCATTGTATAAATTAGAAAACTTCTAGGTTCCTGTCCTTGGGGCAGAAGAGAAGGAAGGGTCCTTCTACTATAGGACACTGAAGTTTATTTAGTATGATACTCACCCATGGACCAGGGCCGCCATCCATGCATGTTTCTAGGATAAGAACTGAATTTTGCTCGTCTCTCCTCCTCATTCTTCTTCAGTCCTTAGAAGCATCGTAGTTTCTCGTTATGGGAGGTAACGCTGTTATGTATATACCCAGCAGTGCCTGATGGAGCTGAGCTGCTACAGTCCTCCTGTCTAATGTTTCAGTTACAACAATTAGAACCGAGTCCTTGCTCAACAACAGCTCACTATGGCAGGTTAAAGATTCACAAGAATTCACACTGATAGTTAAAAATATCACTTTGTAATTTTGATCATGGTGAACCTTGATTTGGGGAAATGACAGGTAAAAATTGGATTCCTGAGTTTCTCTGTGTCCTCACTAGAGCCTGGATGGTCAGAGACCCAGATGAGAGGCTCTGATACGAGTCGCGGAAGGGCCATAGGGCAGATGAGATAGACCTCAGCTATCTTTTCTTTCTGTGAGTTTTTTAAATCTCATCTCACCACTAGTTCCCAGAGATGACTCCATGACGATAAGTCATGGCATAGTTTTGTATCTTCCTGTAGGAGGACTTAACAGCTTCATAAACCAGACATGTTATCTTATTTTTCTATTTAAGAGGCTCCACAGACTTGATTTTCTTTGTTCCCTTCAGCATAATTAATTGCCTGTGATATTACTGCTGCTGCTGCTGCTGCTGCTGCATCGCTTCAGTCGTGTCTGACTCTGTGCGACCCCATAGACGGCAGCCCACCAGGCTGTGCTGTCCCTGGGATTTTCCAGGCAAGAAAACTGGAGTAGGTTGCCATTTCCTTCTCCAATGCATCAAAGTGAAAAGTGAAAGTGAAGTCGGTCAGTTGTGTCCGACTCTTAGCGACCCCATGGACTGCAGCCTACAGGGCTCCTCCATCCATGGGATTTTCCAGGCAAGAGTACTGACTCCATTTACCCATGGGCCTGCAAATATAGGGCTTCCCAGGTGACTCAGAGGTAAAGAATCTGCCTGCTAATGTAGGAGCCGCAGGATCCCCGAGTCAGGAAGATCCCCTGAAGAAGGGAATGGCAACCCACTCCAGTATTCTTACCTATAACATCCCATGGACAGAGGATTATAGTCCTCTGGCGGGCTATAGTCCATGAGGTTGCAAAGAGTCAGACACGACTGAGCAAGTGAGCACGAAGGTGCGCACTGCAAATACGTGTGTGTCCCCTAGATACACTACTTTTCTAACCAGAATGAAGCAAACGAAGACTTGGACCTTGTTTGACCTGAGGCTCTGTATTCCCGTCAGTAAACTCAAAATCACATTGACTCATTAGTTGACTCATACTGAACCATTCCTTAAGTATCTTTCACTTATACCATTTTCATCCTGTTGTCATGCAGGTGTTTTTTTATAAACTTGTGTAAACTTATATCTTTTGTCCTTTTAAAATTTCATCTTGTCATACTTAACCTATAGTTCTAAGTTTGTGGAGGCCTTTAAAAAATAATTAACCTCTAAATATTAATTTTCTCTCCCAATTAACTTGTTACATGCATTTTTTATTATTGTGCCTCGTCTGAGTCTTTTATAAAAAAAAAAGAGTGACCAAGAGAGCGTCTAGAACAGATGGGAATGTCCAGACTTCTAGAAGTTCCAGAACACTCCTTCTTCGTTGATACTGATCCATCTTGCACATCCATTTGGACCCAGCTCTCCTGAGTTACCAGATTGAGCTGCTGCCAGTGCCTATCTGTTTTATCCATCACATCAAGAGGGATTTTTCTGAAGTCCAAATAAATTGTGTCCCAGCATTCTTCCATATGTGTGCGGATTTGTATATGTTTATTTATGTGATACATAATATATATACCATATACAAATATTTATCATGTAAGTATGTGTGCATATTATTTTTTAAACTCCTAGCCTATTTTTATAGAGCACTTGCTTTCTATTGCTGAGAGTTTTACATACATTATCTCCATTATTCTCTATTATAAAGTGAAGTGAAAGTCGCTCAGTTCTGTCTGACTCTTTTCGACCCCATGAACTGTCGCCTGCCAGGCTCCTCTGTCCATGGAATTCTGCAGGCCAGAATACTGGAGTGGGTAGCCATTCTTTTCTCCAGGGGATCTTCCCAACCCATGGATTGAACCCAGGTCTCCCTCATTGCAGGCATATTCTTTACTGTTTGAGCCACCAGGGAAGCCCAAGAATACTGGAGTGGGTAGCCTATCCCTTCTCTAGTGGATCTTCCTGACCCATGGATGAAACCCGGGTCTCCTGCATTGCAGGTGGATTCTTTGCCATCTGAGCCGCCAGGCTCATAATTCTATGTTAACTCCACTTAGATAAAAAATACTTTTTTTTAGCATGACCTTATGTAATTCCCAGTGATCAGTGCTTCCATCTCTGTGTCCTTGCTACTTTTCATGTTTCGTATACTCTGTTCTGGAGTTTTGCATGTGATATTGCCTATTTATTAAATACTTATTAAGCATTTGCTGTGTGCAAAGAAAACACTGTATTACAGCCTGTTGGAAATTCAAAGATGAATAAGAAATGGCCCCTGGGCTCAGAAGAGCTTATATGTGATTAAAAATATGAAAGAATAAACAATGGCTTAGTGGGGGGGAAAGGGAAAGCAAAGAACATACCAAAAAAGAGTCCTGAGTGTGAATGGAACACTGAAACCAGCCCACCTACAAAGTTCTAAATGGAAATCTTTAGAAGCCAGGTTCTAACATGTTACAACTTGTTTACAAAAATCGAAGGTATCCATTTTAAATCCTAGCCCAACACTTTGAGGAATGTCTTCTTGAATTTGAGGGTGAGGAGAGGCAGACCTATAGAGAGGGTCCACTTTTGCAATCATTTATTTAAAAAATGCTATTAAAAATATAGAGTATATGATTTTTATGTGTACACTTTAAATGTGAATATTCATGTATCTACCACTCAGCTTAATAAAGAAAACAGTACCGTTAGCTTTGAAATCTCCTACGTGACCTTTCCAGTAGTTGCATTAATTTTAGAAAGTAAATTTTTGCCTTAAATTGTAGAATAGCAACAGTGTGGAGTATTTAGAACTTTGCTGTTGTTGTTTAGTCACTAAATCGTGTCTGACTCTTTTGCTACCCCATAGACTGTAGCCCATCAGGCTTCTCTGTCCATGGGATTTCCCAGGGCAAGAACACTGGAGTGGGTTGCCATTTCCTTCTCCAGGGGATCTTCCCGACCCAGGGATCAAACCTGCATCTCCTTCATTTGCAGGCTATTCTTTGCTAGTGAGCCACAAGGGAAGCCCACATTTAGAACTTTGTAAGGAGGAAAAAATTGCTAATATGTGATTATTGTTTTGGCATAATTTCCTTTTTTACTTGTATGTGTTTTTACATTTTAATGTGGTTATAGCTTTCTCATGCATAATTTGGAGAAGGCAATGGCACCCCACCCCAGTACTATTGCCTGGAAAATCCCATGGATGGAGGAGCCTGGTAGGCTGCAGTCCATGAGGTCGCTACGACTGAGCGACTTCACTTTCACTTTTCACTTTCATGCATTGTAGAAGGAAATGGCAACCCACTCCGGTGTTCTTGCCTGGAGAATCCCAGGGATAGGGGAGGCTGGTGGCCTGCCGTCTATGGGGTTGCACAGAGTCGGACACGACCGAAGTGACTTAGCAGCAGCAGCAGCATGCATAATTAGCATTATCTGATACTGTTAAAGTCTTCACAGTCTTTAAATAAGTAATACATGTATGTATTGCAAATTCAAAAGGTACAAAAAGGTATACAGTGAAAAGCAAATCTTCCTCCTACCTTCTTTTCTCTTTTCTTTCCCTTGACCTGCTTGTTTTTTATAGGTTTGTGGATTATAGTCTTTCTTTTAATGGCTGCACAACTGTCCATTTAGTGCAATGTTTTTCTGACTTCAGGTCATAATTGGTGAAATGCACAATTAATTTAGTGGGGCTCCACAAGCCTTGCTTGTTTTTTTAATGAAATAAATTAGGATAGAAAACAACAGAGAGCCTCACACATAGTAAAGATAAATATTGTTTGAAGAAACTTGGTTTGGTTTTGTATACATACACATGTGCGCCCACACTCTCATACATGCACATGCTGTTTTACCACGTAAAATGTAATTTTTTTTTTACTGTGGGTCATGGTCAAAAATGAAGCACGGCCACCTGATGTGGAGAGCCAACTCACTGGAGAAGACTGTGATGCTGGAAAAAATTGAGGGCAGGAGACGCCGGCAGCAGACACCAGCAGCAGAGAATGAGATGGTTAGATGGCTTCATTGAATCAACAGACATGTGTTTGAGCAAACTCCAGGAGATAGTGAAGAACAGGGAAGCCTGGTGTGCTGCAGTCCGTGGGATCACAGAGTTGGATACAACTTAGCCACTGAACAACAAATTGTCAAAAAACACTTGAAATTTACCAATCTAGTAATGGCTGAAGTGGAATTTGTTTCTCATTTTCATTATTATATATAATTTGGGAACATGCGTTTTTTTTCCCTCATACTTTGAAATTTTTTTAAGACAGCTTGGCAGAAGTGAGGCCACTGAGTCAAAGGATATGAAGATTTAATTGATCTAGCCAAGATGCTTTCCAAAAACCATATCCCATTTACTATTTAATAAATGCCTTCTTTACTTGGTTCAGGATAAGATATTTTTATTTCAGTACAGACATTTTTTTCCTGTGCAGCACATATGTGATATATGTATGTATTTTTTATAACAAAAATGGGATGATTACTTTTAATCTAATATAAACTGAACGCTTCCCAGTTTTACTAAATATTCTTCTGCAGCCCTGATTTTTATTCTGGGGCAGCCTTCCTTGGATGTAGGTGTAAAGAGTGACCACTCTTGCTTCTCAGACTTGAGTCATTCTTAACCATCTTTATGATTTGTACCATATAAACTTTTACTTATTTATCTTTAAATTGACTTTTAAAAAACTTTTAATTTAAAAATAATTTTAGATTTGCAGAAAAGCTGCAAAGATAATACAAGTTCCCTAACTTAACATAGTTCTGGTACAATTACCACCTAAGAAATTAACATTGGTATAATGTAAACTATAGACTTAATTTGGATTTCATTCGTCTTTCCCATTAAGGTCTATTTCTGTTCCGCGGTGGAACGTAGGATACCACGTTACATTTAGATGTTGTGTCTTAGTCTCCTCCAGTCTACGGCAGTCCTTCAGTTTGTCCTTATCTTTTATGACCTTGAAATTTTTGAGGAGTACTGGGCAGGTGTTTTGTAGACTGTCCCTCCAGATGGTTTGTTTAGTGTTTTCTCAGAATCAGATTAAGCTTATGGATTTGAGGGAAGAACACCACAGAGGTGCAATGCCCTTCTTAGTGCTTCATGTCAAGGATACGTGATGCTGATGTGTTTAATTACTAGTAATGTTAACTTTGATCACTTGGTTAGATATGTCTGCCAGGTTTCTCCATTGACAAGTTCTTTGTAATTGGTACATATTTCTGAGAGAGATACTTTGAAATTGTGCAAGTATCCCTTTCTCTTTTAAGTTGTTACCCACTAATTTTAGCAAGACAAAACTAAAAGCAAACAAAAAAACTATACTTTCATAAGCATTGGCCTAGTCAATGAGATCAGTGAAAAGGAGGTTAATAGCTGGCTATCTTTTTTTTTTTTTTAATACACATTATGATAAATATAAAAGCATTAAAATTTTTTAAAAAATACCACTTATACCACTTATAATCATCTTATAGACACAGCATAAAAACCTTGGACCGCTCTAAGGTGCTAATGAGTACGTGGTTTAGGTTCTATGGTGATATTGTTGATCCCTTATTAGGATCATGTAGTTATAGCATCGTCATTGGTTACTTTAGTTGGTTGGTTTCTTTAGTTCATATGTTAACAATTTATTAATTGTACAATGTACAGAACCCTAAACTAGGCTTAGGTTAAGACATAGGCTAGTAGGAGAAACGAGCTGAATGAACCTTGGTGCACTAAAATACAAGGCAGTGAACACAGCAGGCACTGGAGCTGTAGACTGTTCTAAGGAGTACAGTGGGTGGAGTAGAGAATCCAGTCGAATCTGGGAAAATCAGGGGAGACAGCCTGGAGGAGGTGATATGGTCTGGACCCACGTTTCCCACTGCTTTGCCCAGATCTTATTCTGAGGGATACTCCTTTCTGAGACTCAAAGGTTTTCCTTGGCTACATCGTGGAAAAGCCATTTGAGTCCACATTCTTCTTATTCCTCTATCTCTTTTTTCCTAACTTTGTACCCTGCCTCTCCCATCCTGACATTTCAGTCATGACAGATAAGATCTTGGTTGAGCTTGGAGTTCTGAGCCAAGTAAACACGGGAAGCCCATTCTGGAAGGGTAAATGTTTCTTCCAGAGTGGGTGAAGGATATTGCCTCCTTGGTCGTTCTTGGCCCCAAGACTGTGTTTATGTGGCCCAGTGTTAAAGTGCTGGGACTTAAGGGGCAGTGTTCAGGGGCCTGTGAATTTGAGAGATTCCAGAAATTAGCCCATGTATAGGCTCTCCAAGAGACTAAGAGATATTCCAAAAGACTGGATCAACGCACTTGAGTCCTTTGTGTCCTGGGGATCTGAACCTTGAGCTTCATGTTGAGGATTGTGAGCTGAGTGGAGATGGACGAGGGCTGGAAAGCTGGCGCGTGGACCTCAATCCAGCATGAAGAGGTCCAGTAGCCACTTCACCACAGGGTAGTGGAATCTAGGGTCACTATAGACTGCACCCACACTTTCCTAGTTCAGAGCCTTGGGGTTAGAGGGGTGTGGGTAGGCAATGGGTCAGAGGCTGGTGGGATTAGAGCAGGAATAAGGACCCTTATGGCAGAAAGTGAAGAGGAACTAAAAAGCCTCTTGATGAAAGTGAAAGAGGAGAGTGAAAAAGTTGGCTTAAAGCTCAACATTCAGAAAACTAAGATCATGGCATCTGGTCCCATCACTTCATGGGAAATAGATGGGGAAACAGTGGAAACAGTGTCAGACTTTATTTTTGGGGCTCCAAAATCACTGCAGATGGTGACTGCAGCCATGAAATTAAAAGATGCTTACTCCTTGGAAGGAAAGTTATGACCAACCTAGATAACATATTCAAAAGCAGAAGTATTACTTTGCCAACAAAGGTCCGTCTAGTCAAGGCTATGGTTTTTCCAGGGGTCACATATGGATGTGAGAATTGGACTGTGAAGAAAGCTGAGCACCAAAGAATTGATGCTTTTGAACTGTGGTGTTGGAGAAGACTCTTGAGAGTCCCTTGGACTGCAAGGAGATCCAACCAGTCCATCCTAAAGGAGATCAATCCTGGGTGTTCATTGGAAGGACTGATGTTGAAGCTGAAACTCCAGTATTTTGGCCACCTCATGCGAAGAGTTGAGTCATTGGAAAAGACTGTGATGCTGGGAGGGATTGGGGGCAGGAGGAGAAGGGGATGACAGAGGATGAGATGGCATCACCGACTCGATGGACATGAGTTTGAGTAAACTCTGGGAGTGCTGTGATTCATGGGGTTGCAAAGGGTCAGATATGACTGAGCGACTGAACTGAACTGAACTGAAGGACCTGGAAGAATTTCTTTACATAAAATGCAGGACTTGAGCAAAGAATGGATATTTCTGTTTCCCCAGGAAGGCTGTGAAGCAAAGTATGTGCAGCAGTGGCTTGCACACGAAACATCCTGCCAGCTATGGTTCTTAAGCAGAGGAGGGCTGGGGTTGCCGTCTGGAGGGAGACATTTGTTTTGTCAATTCAAAGCCCTGGTAGAGCTCATGAACAGACTGCTCGATTGGCAGTAAGCAGATTGCCTTCCAAGAGAAATTAGATATTGCCAGTTCTTCTGCTTTGTAAAGGCTGCTTTGTCTCAGACTGGTGGCTAGGAGTGAGTCCCTGGCAGAGCTACAGTTTTCCTCAAAGCATTTCCCAGGCCCTTTCCTAATTTCCCCATCGGATGTTTGGTGTCTTTCTTCTCTCTCCAGCTCTTCTTAGGGAGGAAGCCTGAATATCCCATCTTTCCCTCCAGGAAAGGTCGCCTTTTTTTGTTGGTGGTCTTCTGTCTGATCCCAGGCAGATGACTCTGCTAAAAGGATTAGATGAAGACTTTGTAGCCCCTGAAACAAGAAGTCTTTCTGCTGCTTTGGACTCATTCAGGAAGCGAGGGGACTGGGTGACTAGGATAGAACAACAGGTCTGGGTGACTGCCAAAGAACAATACGGTAGAACATTGACACTAGAAGGGCCCACTGGAGAAGCGCTAGTTCCAACAGCCCGACAGCCGTCTCACTATATGCAGGAAAAGGCAGAGGTCCTGTGGGGCACAAGGACTTGCTCACGGTCTCACCGCCCTGTAACCAGGACCTGATGACTCTCTCTGCTCCTGGATTTTTAGTTTTTCCCTTCTTAATCACATTGCCACTCAGAGTTAGAAAAGGATAATTGTAAAGGCTTGTGGAAACCTGCCTACTCACGTGGCAGCCACAGCCCAATGTCGGAGAATGGGTAGGACACGTGGGTAGAACGGGGTGTCCTCTGTGGACATGCTGCTGGAGCTGTCTGGTGGGCATTGGGAGCTAGGCTCCCTAGAGGCATCTGAAGTTATACTGCATCTCTTAGGCATTCTAGGATCCAACTAGTAATGTTGAGATTGTTGTTGTTTAGTTGCTAAGTCGTGTCTGACTCTTTTGTGACCCTGTGGATTATAGCCCGCCAGGCTCCTCTGTCCATGGGACTTCCTAGACAAGAATAACGGAGTGGGTTGCCATTCCCTTCTCCAGGGGATCTTCCCAACACAGTGATCGAACCCATGTCTCCTGCATTGGCAGGCAAGATTCTTTACTGTTGAGCCACCAAGGAAGACCAATATTGAGATAACAGCAGCTTTCTTTTCTTAAATTCCAATGCTCCCAAAGTAAAGACTGACTTTAAAAGATTTATTCTGCTCCTGTGTTTTCACATTTGGCGTTTCAGTTTATAAAGGGACAAGAATAGAATATCATCTCTTATAGTGACCAAATCTAGAATCTAATGCTCATATACATATATATATATATACTTTTTTTTTCTCCTCTCGAATTCTTCTCTCAAATTCTTTCATCTTATCGAGGGGACAGCTGTTTCTTCTTTTTGTTTCCCCAGGAGTCTTTTTAAATTATTTATTTGACACTTTAATTCATTGCCTACTCTGAATGAAATATGAAAGTGGGTAGATTTCAAGGGGCTCACGACTGTGGGGGAGACAGGAGTGCAAGTAACAGTGATAAAATTATATAAATACCATGATAAAGGCATCTTCAGACTGCGGTGGGCTTCCAGAGTAGACAAACAGATCCCGCCAGGAGATCAAGAACTGTTTCACAGAGGAGGTAGTAACTGAGTTGGGCCTTGAAGGTAGTTGGGCAATGAGAGGCACTCAGAAAAAAGGTAACAGTGTGAGCAGTCGGGGGAGGAAGAGAAAAAAAATACAGTTTTCAGAGCAGCAGGCAGTGTGCTGTGCTTACGCCTGTATTGGAGTGGTAGTGGTAGGGGAGTATGGCAGATGAAGCCAAAGGGATTTCAAGTTTTGGTGGTGACGTCTGTCATGGGAGGGGTTTGGACTTAGTCACACCGCTGTTGCCGTTAGTTAGGTCTTAATTATTTTTCCCCCAGAGAGTAGTTTTCAGTTTCTTTTTAGTAATGGAAAAACATTTTTTTTTTTCAAAACAGTATTTATACCCATCTCCAAATGATATAAAACATAGGATGGCTTTTTAAAGCAAATGTGTATTTTCAGTAAGCATAGTGAGCTGCACAGTGGAGGTGAGAGAAAGCATTTTTGGGCTTGAATGGAGCTGACCCGAGAGAACCTTCTCCTCTGTGGGCGCTGGGCCGTTCCCGAATCCTGCACGGTCTGGCAGTGACTGCGGTGGTGGAGTGCCTGTGAGTGGGCTCTCTGGGAATGGGAAAGACTGTAAAACCCTGGAGTGCGTCCCCAGAAGACTGACCTTACAAGAGAAGTTCTGGGAAACAAACCGCAGGGAGACTTTACAGGAATTTTTGGTTGAGCCCACAAGCAAGGCACATGAGGAAAAGAGATGTAATTATAGTTTGTAAGTCTATGAAAAGATGCAATGAGTGACATGAAATAGCCGTTCTAAGTTTCTTCTTCCTGTTGGACAGGGAGGAATGGGGTTTTATGCATTCATTCAGCAGATTTTTACTGCGCGCCAGCTGTAAGCTGGGCCCTATACTAAATGCAGAGAATAGGTGGCTAGCAAAACAGTCAAGGTTCCTGCTCCTAAGGAACCTGGGGGGAAGCACATGATGGCACAAGGGAGCAATTACAGATTATGGTGAGTGCCATGGAGGGTAAGTCCTCATTCAGACTGGAGGGTCGCAGACTTCTCTTAGGAAGTGAGAGGCAAGTTGAGCCAGGCAAAGACTATGGCGTAGGGGGGCATCCAAGGCAAAGGGGAACAGCCTGGAGAAACTCTGACACTTTGGGGAACTAAAAAGAGGCCCACGGAGCTGGCACCCAGAGGGGGAGGGCAGGAGAGGAGGCTGGAGAAGAGTCATACAGGGCCTTATAGGGACATGGGAAGATTTTAGATTTTACCCTGAATGTTGGGGAGCCATTGAAGTGTGTTAAGCAGGAAATGACATGATCTAGTGTAAAAGGGTGATTCAGACACCTCCGTGGAGAATGGAGCTGTGAGGGCAAGAGTGAAAGCTGGGGTGGTCAGGAGGTTTTCGTCACAGTTAAGGGGAGAGATTAGGGTGGCGATGAGGTGCAGAAAAATGAACAGATGAAAGATATATCTAGGAAGTAGCATTGTCTGGAGTCGGTAAGTGGATTGGCTGCGGGCCAGAAAGAGGTAGGGATGCACAAAGGTATCTCCTTGTCAGTACAAGCCTGCACGGGGACTCCCAGCAGACCACACAGGTTACAGGTTCCTGTCTTTCGGGAAAGGTCAGGTAGGATTGATCTGAATCCAGCCTTGCAGAGGCATCAGGATTCAGCTGACCTCTTGCTCTGCCCAGTTCAAGGAACTTACACACAATAGCAGCACCCAGCAGAGATTCCAGTTCTCCCAGGAGTAGGGCACTTACTGTGTCCCTATCTGGGCCCCTCCCCCGACTCAGGGCAAGGCTCTAAGGAACCAGTATAACCCCAGTGTGCCACTAGGGGGCGCATGGCCTGCATTCTGTGTCAGGTCTGGTCTGGAGGGCTTTTTGAAGTTTGCATTAGAGAGAGACTGAATTGTATCAGCTTTAGTAATCCACCTCCCCTGACCCTTCATGCTCCTTAGAAGAATGCCTGGTATATGGTATTTGTTGTTTAGTCGCTAAGTTGCGTCTGACTCTTTGCCACCTCATGGACTGTAGCCCGCCAGGCTCCTCTGTCCATAGGATTTCCCAGGCAAGAATACTGGAGTGGGTTGCCATTTCCTTCTCCACGGGATCTTCCTGACCCAGAGATCAAACCCAAGTCTGCTGCATTGCAGGTGGATTCTTTACTGCTGAGCCACCAAGGAAGCCCACTCAATAAACATGAGTTGGTATTATAACTGTGATTAGTGTCTTATTGTAGAAATGAATGGGTATTGCCTCTTGTTTCTCAGTATGGAGACTGGGCAGGTGGAATGTGCAATTTAGGGATCAGGAGAAGAACAGAAAACTGCCTGTTGGGAACGGGACAAGAGGGAAGGTGAGTGATTTGATGGTGTTGCCCTTGCTCTTTCATCCTGTCCTCCACGGACGGGGAACACTAGGGACACTAGGAATTCCTTTGAGGAATTCCTGAGTTGGTACTTGGGTCGGGGTGTTGGATTGGGTATTTTTAGTGGCTGGTTGAGTGTGCCCTCTTTGACACTCCGGTTGCTCCACTGAAGCAGCAGTGTCCCCCCCGTAGGGTTGGTGCCACCCTGTTATTTCCTGCTGGATTTTGTGATGCTCCTCCTACCTTATCTCCTGCATATATATACCTTTTAAACTAGAGTGAATTAAAATCTTGTTTTAAGAAATTTGCTATAATACTGAAGGTTAGTCAAAAACACAAAGATTCTGCATGGGGTCTCTGCATTAAAGATTCCATCAGGATCTCTCTAGCACTGCTTGAGGAAACAACATTGAAAAATACGGGGCTTCCTTGGTGGTTTAGATGGTGAAGAATTTCCTGCAAGACAGGAGACCCAGGTTCGATCTCTGGGTTGGGAAGATCCCCTGGAGAAGGAAATGGCAACCCACTCTAGTATTCTTGCCTGGAGAATTCCATGGACAGAGGAGACTGGCAAGTTACAGCCCATGGGGTCACAAAGAGTCGGACATGACTGAGCAGCTAACACATATTGAAAACTTTCTTACTTGAGGCTCTGTGTCCTTTTCTGGTGGGCATACCTACTGCCCCAGGTTTTTGTCTGTGATGAAGAGCAGCTGAGATGAATGACATTCTTAGCTCAGTGCCTGATTTAAGGAGAATGCCTTCACACACATCTTTTCATGCTTATCCCAGACCTGTCACTTGCTCAGGGGAGGGGTTTTATGGGTAAAAGCTGGAAGGCTTGGTGACTTCCCAAGGGCATATGGCTGCCACGGAGCCCAGCACTGCCTGGTCTTCTGACCCTGGCTTTGTCTGGTGCCCTTGGAACTGCTCTACTTAGTACACAAAGAGAGCTGAGAGGCTTGGGTATTATTTCTAGATCAGATATCTTCTGGTTCTGTGACCTGGGGCAAGTTATTTAACCTCTCTTTTAGATTAAAAAAAAAATCTGTTAAATTAGTATGATTACAGGAATCCTAACTCCAGGTCTTTTGGGTTTGAGAGATGAGCCAAGATTTGTGAGAGTTTTTTTTGAAAATTGTAAGGTAATCTGTGCACCAGTATGTTTCACATCTCATAGAGGTTATCTCCGAGTCTTCAAGGCTGAAAGGATGATAATTGAGCCTATCTTATCATGACTCAGAAGGAGTCTTTATCTTCCCCAGGGAATCCAGCCTTGTATCTCATGACTGGCTGTCAAAAAAGTTGTTTGTAAGATCAGATGGCAGTGTACTTTAGAGGAAAGTACCAGGCTAGGGGGCAGCAGATTGATCTCTACTGTTAGTACTTCGACTGCCAAACTAACTTTGTTACTGTGGTCTAAACATTTGATCCCCTCGAGCCTCAGTTTTCCCATCTATGAAATGGTGATAATAATGGTGGTTCAGATGATAAAGAATCTGCCCACAATGCGGGAGACCTGGCTTCAATCCTTGGATAGGGAAGATGCCTGGAGAATGGAATGGAACCCACTCTGGTATTCTTGCCTGGAGAATTCTGTGGACAGAGGAGCCTGGTGGGCTACAGTCCACAGGATCTCAAAAGAGTTGGACACGACTGAGCGACTAACACAATATGACAATATGTTTCAAAAGGTTTTGAGGATCAAACAAGATAGATCCTGTAAAAGAATATTACACAATAGAAATATGTACCAGGGAATTAAACTTTGAGGACTTGTGGTTCCAGGCACTGTGCTAGCTCTTGGTCAGGACCGATACCATTTCTGACTTTGACAGCAGCTTGCAGAAAGCCCGGGCTTTCTGGATCTGTGTCGCATCTGCTGCTCTCTGGATTGCCCAGGATGCTTCCTGGTGCTGACTGAGCCTTTCCTCTCCATCGCAGGGAGATGAGAGGCTGCTTTGGCACCGGCGCTAGCAGCATGTGTCCCTGCACTGGTTGAAGTCGTCGCCCCAACCTGGGCAGGCAGCAAGGTAAGCAGAGGGGCCCGTCCAGGCGAGCTCCTGAGACGTGAGTGCATTTCCGCCTCAGCCCGCTGCCCGGAAAACCCCAAGTGCACAAACAAGTCAAGGCAGGGCATCTGGGTCCTCCCTACCCTCGCTCCAGGACCCAGAGGAAGGGCTGGCTTCCCCTCCAAGCGTTCAAGCTGACTCCCTCCCCTCCTCACCCCCCTCCCCAGCCTGGACTCTTCCAAGTTATAAAAAATGAGACACTGGAGGGGAACAAAACAAGTCCACTCACTGTCTTCTCCCTTCTCCCTTCTGAGCTGCTGAAGCCAGTTCCCAGGAGCAGCCCAGAGCCCTTGTCTGGCTGGAAGGGAGGTAGGAGGAGTGGAATGCGTGCGGAGCCCGAGCTGATCAAAAGACAGTGCTGTTCCGTGAAAGCCTCCCAGAACTGAGGGAGAGAGGGGGAGACCGCGGGGTTGGGGTGGGGGGGGGGGTGGGGGGAGGAGAGGGAGGGAGGGAGAGAGGGAGGGAGGGAGGGAGGCAGAGAGGGAGGGAGGGAGGGAGGGAGATCGGAGCAAGCGCCGGCGAGAACAGGGTCTCCATGACGACTGGCCTGGCCGGCCAGCAGTGCTCCGCTTATTTGGCTGGAAGGAGCGCCACGAAAGGTCAGAGGAAGGAGCTGTGGGAAGCTCGCAGCAGGTATCGGAGCCGGAGCGAGTGGATTTGGGGGCCCTGGGCTCCCTAATAGACTGTGGTGTGAGCCAGACTCTGCCGAGAATGGAGTGGGCAGGAAAGCACCGGGACTTTCAGGTAAGTCAGCTCCCGGCTGGGATTGTTTTTCCTCCTTTCCTGGCCGTAGTCTCGGGCTGTTTTCTGGGAGGCCGGCGAGTGTCTGTATGCTCTGCTCTGCTCAGGGTTTGGGGCTCAGGAATGATGTCATGCTCCAACAGTTGGATTCTATTAGCTTACGGAGGAGGGAAGCAGCCGGTTTTCTTGACTTTGCAAATCTAGCTGATCTCACTCTTGCTGAACCTGAGGTGTTCAGACTTCACTACAGGAATCATCATCTTACTTTTATTTAGCACAAAGGCTCAGGAAATTTTACGGGAAGAGTCTTTCATGTAGGGGAAAAAAAAAAGAATTATCATCACTCCTGCAATGTGTTTGTAGTTCTTACATGGAAACTCCAGTGTCTTTTGAGTGGCTGGGTTTGTTCTAGGGAACACTGTTGTCTTTTGGTGCTGCTATGTCTGACCTAATGAAAAAAATAAAAGCTAATTAACTCAGCTGGGAGCTGCAGTGAGCTCCAAGTCTCTCTGGGGTAGTTATTAGGAGAGAGGGGCTGTCCTACGGATGTCTGAACCAGGGTCAGTCTCTCTTCTCTCTCTGTCCCCCAGGTAGCCTGGTAAGAAGCAAGCTGTCCTCCTTTATTATTAATAAAATCCATCGCAGGTTTTCCTAAACAAATGTATGGGGTGGAGGCAGGGGGCGTCTGGAGAAGGGTGGGACCTGTCAAGGTTCCTTATCCCGGTATCTCTGAGTAGATTGCTGCTAAGAGCTGGCTTACCTGAGGAGACCTGAAGTACTGTGGTTTGCTGAATGGATTCCCTGGTTAACGTTTGAATCAAGTCTCAGGGCATGCGGTGTCTATGCCATGTACTCCTACACTGTAGTCCTGTGTTTCGGTAAAACTTATCCTGACCTAGAGGACCGGTGTGTGGTGAACTCAGTATGGCCTTGGAGAGGAGATCATTCCAGAAAGGCACTTGTATAGGTGTTGAGATCGCTAAGGTTGTCAGTGATCTCAGCAGGAGGTTTCATGCGGTGGACACTCCCTGCAGTGGAGACCCCTCAGGAGATGTGCTTCCGCTTCAGCCATGTTATGTCTTAAACTTACTCCTGGGCCTCAGGAGGCTCGGTGGCTGCTTTTGGTTTCCCTGTGGGATGAGGGAACAGCTGCGGTCCTAGCTCTTTGGTTTTTCTTCTTGAACTTTCTGAACAGAATGTCTTTTGTACTCTGGCACACAATGAGGGGGCCTTCTGATTAACTTCGGGTCAGCTTGCCAATGAAAGCACTGGCCGTGTCTCGAATTGGGCTCCCTGAACGTGTACATGAGTGCATCAGTGTTGTGGCCTGAGGCTCCACAAGGGTGAACTCAATGGCCCCGGACCTTGGATGGGCCACTTATAAAGTAGTGTTTCCTTTTATTCCATTCTAGGGCTCTTCTGCTTGGTTGACACCTTGATTAACTGGGGGGATGTGGCTTGGTGCTGTTGGCTGGGACTCAAGTCAGGGGATATGAAGAGGAGTCAGTGGGCCCTTCTGTGGGCAACACAAATCCAGGATCTCAGTTCTCCTCTATTTGTGTGGATGTAGTTGGGCAGCTCCTTCAATTTTACGTCCCTTGCTCATGTGAAGCAGAGAAGGCACTGGCGACCCACTCCAGTACTCTTGCCTGGAAAATCCCATGGACGGAGGAGCCTGGTAGGCTGCCGTCTATGGGGTTGCTAAGAGTCGGACACGACTGATGTGGCTTAGCAGCAGCAGCAGCTCATGTGAAGAGGGTCAGCAGATGCTCTTTCTTCTGGTATAGCAGAATGATAATAGCTTGGGGTTTAGGAGACTTGAATTGTGGCTAGGTCATGCTACTCACCATTCAGGTAGCCATTGGCAAGACTCTCAACTTCTACAACCTTCAGATTTATTGGCTGGTGAGATGGAAGTAATGATAATAGTTCCTCCACAGTAGTGTTGGGAGGAGCAAATGAAACAACTTCCACAGAAGAAATTTAAACCAGTCAAGATCTATATAATGTAAGATGTTATGAGTTGACCCTTGAAGAATGGTCTCTCTCTGTTCTGGAAAGTCACTTTGCTCTCTGTTCTGGTTATCCCATTTATAAAGGCCCCTCTTCTTTTTTGCATTTATAAATAAAAATGAGAAAAACCTTTGAAAACTTCAAGATGTTAAAGGAAGCATACAGGCAAGTTTAGTAAGAGTGATGTTCACTGTAGGCTTGGAGCCTCGTAAATGATCCTTGAGAGATGAAGCTTTCCTGGTGTCCCCTGATTGACGTGTTTTCGTTCAGAGGAGAGGGATTTCAAGAGACCCCTTGGCTTTTCCAGTGTCCCACAGCTAGCTGCCTGGCATTTACAGAGTCAGGTTTTAGGAGCTGGAAGGGAAGCTACTGGTTGCTAGGGCCCATTCCTCATCCTGTTAGGTTGTGCTGGGAAAACTGTTTCGAGGGAGCCCAGAGGCCTTCCTCCTCTGTCCTGGGTTTTAAAGGCAGGGTTCTAACTGGCAGGAAGAGTTATTGCTCTGAAAAGTCCTTGGGGGCTGGGCAGCTCTCTTAGGAACCTGTGGCTACAGCTTAGAGGGAAACCAGAAAGAAAGAAAGAAATGAGGAAGTGGGAATTCCAAGGGCAGAGATACTCGATATGCCCTGGGACTGTGCCAGGGAGCAGAATCGCAGGGGAGCGGGAAGCCTCTGGGCGAGGGCGTGCCAGCTCTGTCCTCGGGGACACCGGGAGGCTCCTGGGTACCAGGCAGGAACACAGAGGGGGCGCTGGTACCCCACCTGCAGCCGCAGCTCTTGTTGTAGGGCAGGGGCACCCCTGGCAGCCAGGCCCTGGAGTGGTGCCTAGGAAGAAGCCCCTGAACAGATTAAAAAAATAACAACAAACAAACAAAAACAACAGAGCCTTTTTTTCCAGGTGAGTCTTGTCACAGCAGCCTCTCTAGCCTGGGGGAAGCTGTCCACAGCTTAGCGCGGGTCTGCAGCTGTTTCCCGCTCCTTCAGTCCAGCTTCCCAGAGCTGAGTCACAAATTGGACCCCTCCATGTTCCTTAAGGATTAAAAAGGAACATTTCTGTTCTCGCTCTCTCTCTCCCACTTCTTCTACTACTCTTCCTGCGCTCTCCGGCCCTGGGCTCCTTCTGTCTACAAAATTAGAATTATCAGTAACTCGGGGAAGTTGAAACTTTGAAATACCCTGGAAGACCGACCAAGGCCATCCTCAGTTCTGCTGGCTCTGCCCTGTCCCTGGAATGAAGGGCTTGGGGGTACCGTTTGGAGTGGTGCCCTGACTCCAGATATCATGGCCATTCTGCTGGCCAGGAACTAGGAGGGGTGTGCCCCACTCCCCACCTCATGGGATTCAATGAACTATTTCCGGGAGACCCACTGGTCACCGGAGTGAGGTGGAGGGTCTGAGTCCTGGGCCTTCCAAAGCGCCTCCCTGTGGGCTCGTGGGACTGAGAGGCTGAGAGCATGTGGTCTGTTGCTTCTCTTAGCTGTTACCTGTCAGTGCCCTGGAGGCTCCTGATGTTTTGTGTGGGGCCCAGGAGGGTTTGCTGAGACAGCCAAGCAGAGGGAAAGCGTGTGGAGCCTGGAGGAGGCGTGTGGAGCCTGGAGGAGGCAGAGGGCAGGCAGCAGCCCCCAGGGCTTTGGCTTGTCTGCCTTCTGTGCCTCCACCTTCACTGGGGAGAACGGGCTGCGGGTGGTGGGAGGGCACATCTGCTGACAGATGAGTGAGTTCTTTGATTTAGAGGAACCATGGAAAGTGGAGAAGGGGCCAGGAGGGCATGAGAGAAGGGGAAAAAAATGACCATCTGGCATGGTCTGCAGAGATCGCTCTCTCTGTGGGAAAATATGCTTTAGTGAGTGGCTTCTTCTAGGGGTGGGGAGGGAGACCCTGTGCTCTGCTGGGGCGGAGGTGCTCTGTGCACCTGTCCCGGTAGGTGTTGGGGGTGAAATGCTGGGTAAGTCTGTCTAGGGAAAACATGCCAAGTGATATTGTCTGATAGAAAATATCGAGGTTGGGATGGAGGTCCAAGAGGAAGGGGGTATATGCATACATATAGCTGATTCACTCCACTGTACAGCAGAAACTAACACAACATTGTAAAGCGACTCTATTCCCAAAAAAAAAAAAAATCCAAGGTCTCTGTTTTTAGCCATAGGCCCTAGAAAGACTGGCCTGGGTGTGTGTTGAGCAGAGAGGAGGATGCCAAATGAGTCGAGACTACCTTATTGAAGGATTTCTCCAAAGATCCATTGTCTTATTTTTTTTGACCCTGGTAAACTGGTATACTGTTGTTGAGGGGGTGTGGAAATGATCACAGTACTCTTCTCATCTGAAAGCTGCACTGTCTATATCAAGGGTGAATTATATGCAATCAGGATATGAAGCCTTCTTAACCAAAGCTGACTTGTCCCTGAGAGTTTGTCATGAAACTACTTGTTTCTCAAAGATCCAGACTATATTTCTGTGTGACTTGTCGTCACTGAAGGGGATTTGTGTGTGAGTTGGCGGTTGGCTAATAGGAAACATCACAGTGAATGAAGGACTGTTTGACCTGGGTAAAATGAGATGGACATAGGGTTATGGAGACAAGCTCTGAAGCAGTAGGAAGACTACTGGAAGGAAACAGGAGAGAGGCCCTGTGAAGCGGACTGGGGAAAAGGTAGTTCTCAGGTGGTAGAGGGGGGACCTGGACTAACCTAGAAGGCCCTCACGACTTAGCAGAAGGCTGGTTTGCCCCCGGGGGGTCAAGGAGACAGCTTTGTGTAGGTCCTAACAGGCACTGGGAGGGCAGGAGTGGGTGGGGGTGGCTGGCACTGGGGTCGACACCCCTGTTCATTTGCTCTTGGACTCGGAGACATCCCTGGTCTCCACATGTTCTCTTGGTCTGTTCACTCATTTAGTCAGTGAGTCTAGAGGGTCTGGGCCAAGACCTGGGAAAGATATAAAAAAAAAAATCAAGTGTGAGATTTATCATACACACACACACACACACACACACACACACTGTGTTACATGATTTATTATGCTTATTTCCTCCCCAGTGTGAGCCTCTGTCCATGTGACTGAGAAGGAACACTGACCTACTAAAGTTTTAGGTTTTGATGGTAGGATTAATGACTAGCTCATGCTTTAGACTGGGCAAAAGGAAGAGGGTCCAACTCTTAGACTCTGATTTGAAGCACTATTTGAGTGATGGAAGAGAGCCAACTAAGGACTGGAAATAGGAGGAGGGTGAGGGTTCTAGGCCTGGGTGGCACTCTGGGAGTGTCGGACGACGGGGTATGTGTGCAGGGGGTGGGGAATGGGAAGAGGGAAATGGGAAAATTGGAAAGAAAACTACAAAGTCAGCTAGTTTCTAGAACTCTTTAGCTTTGTGTGCTCATTTGTGTCTTGGAACAGAGGCTCCCTTATTGAGTTCTAACAACTGAGTTTTATAGATTGCTTTTAAGTGAGTCAACCTGTACTGTGTATGTTCAACTCTCAGTGACTATTACGCGCCCAGTGAGGGTATGGTGCTGCCTTTGAGCAGCTCTGATGGAGCTATTTACATATAATACGAGAGTATCTTATAGGCAGTCTGGTGAAGTGACTAAGGGTTGGAACCCAGGGATCGTAAATAAATCTAGATTTAGAACTTGATATTACTATTTGTTATCTGTGTGACCTTGGGTAATTTATCTAATCTCTCTGAGCCTCAGTTTTCTGTGAGGCATCTGTAAAATGGATATACAGTAAGTCCCCTGTATATGAATGAATTCCATTCTGAGAGTGCATTTGTAAGCCCGATTTGTTCAAAGTCCAACAAAGTTAGCCTAGGTACTCAACTAACATAATTGGCTGCATAGTACCGCATGCTGCTGCTGCTGCTAAGTCACTTCAGTCGTGTCCGACTCTGGGCAACCCCGTAGACGGCAGCCCACCAGGCTCCCCCGTCCCCGGGATTCTCCAGGCAAGAACACTGAAGTGAGTTGCCATTTCCTTCTCCAATGGATGAAAGTGAAAGTGAAGCTGCTCAGTCGTGTCCAACCCTCAGCAACCCCCTTGACTGCAGCCCACCAGGCTCCTCTGTCCATGGGATTTTCCAGGCAAGAGTACTGGAGTGGGGTGCCATTGCCTTCTCTGATAGTACCGCATAGGTTTATATATATATATAAACCTATATTTATATAGGTTTATAGTACTTTTCACACAAATAATACATGAAAGACAAACAGAAAGTAAACATTTTTAATCTTACTGTATAGTACCTTGAAAAGTACAGTACAGTAGCTGGAATCCAGGGGCTGGCCTACAATTCCATCAGGTCTTCACAAGGACTTCAGTGAAGTCATCCTCTTGTAGATCTAGCTTGAAATAAATATACTGTACTAAGATATAAGCATCTGAATGCAGAGTTCCAAAGAATAGCAAGAAGAGATAAGAAAGCCTTCTTCAGTGATCAATGCAAAGAAATAGAGGAAAACAACAGAATGGGAAAGACTAGAGATCTTTTCAAGAAAATTAGAGATACCAAGGGAACATTTCATGCAAAGATGGGCTCAATAAGGGACAGAAATGATATGGACCTAACAGAAGCAGAAGATATTAAGAAGAGGTGGCAAGAATACACAGAAGAACTGTACAAAAAAGATCTTCACGACCCAGATAATCACGATGGTGTGATCACTCACCTAGAGCCAGACATCCTGGAATGTGATGTCAAGTGGGTCTTAGAAAGCATCACTACGAACAAAGCTAGTGGAGGTGATGGAATTCCAGTTGAGCTCTTTCAAATTCTGAAAGATGATGCCGTGAAAGTGCTGCACTCAATATGCCAGCAAATTTGGAAAACTCAGCAGTGGCCTCAGGACTGGAAAAGCTCAGTTTTCATTCCAATCCCAAAGAAAGGCAATGCCAAAGAACGCTCAAACTACTACACAATTGCACTCATCTCACATGCTAGTAAAGTAATGCTCAAAATTCTCCAAGCCAGGCTTCAGCAATACGTGAACCATGAACTTCCTAATGTTCAAGCTGGTTTTCGAAAAGGCAGAGGAACCAGAGATCAAATTGCCAACATCCGCTGGATCATAGAAAAAGCAAGAGAGTTCCAGAAAAACATCTATTTCTGCTTTATTGACTATGCCGAAGCCTTTGACTGTGTGGATCACAATAAACTGTGGAAAATTCTGAAAGAGATGGGAATACCAGACCATCTGACTTGCCTCTTGAGAAATCTGTATGCAGGTCAGGAAGCAACAGTTAGAACTGGACATGGAACAACAGACTGGTTCCAAATAGGAAAAGGAGTATATTGTCACCCTGCTTATTTAACTTATATGCAGAGTACATCGTGAGAAACGCTGGACTGGAAGAAGCACAAGCTGGAATCAAGATTGCCAGGAGAAATATCAATAACCTCAGATATGCAAATGACACCACCCTTATGGCAGAAAGTGAGGAGGAACTAAAAAGCCTCTTGATGAAAGTGAAAGTGGAGAGTGAAAAAGTTGGCTTAAAGTTCAACATTCAGAAAACGAAGATCATGGCATCTGGTCCCATCACTTCATGGCAAATAGATGGGGAAACAGTGGAAACAGTGTCAGACTTTATTTTTCTGGGCTCCAAAATCACTGCAGATGGTGACTGCGGCCATGAAATTAAAAGACGCTTACTCCTTGGAAGGAAAGTTATGACCAACCTAGATGGCATATTCAAAAGCAGAGACATTACTTTGCCAACAAAGGTCCGTCTAGTCAAGGCTGTGGTTTTTCCTGTAGTCATGTATGGATGTGAGAGTTGGACTGTGAAGAAGGCTGAGCGCTGAAGAATTGATGCTTTTGAACTGTGGTGTTGGAGAAGAAACTCTTGAGAGTCCCTTGGACTGCAAGGAAATCCAACCAGTCCATTGTGAAGGAGATCAGCCCTGGGATTTCTTTGGAAGGACTGATGCTAAAGCTGAAACTCCAATACTTTGGCCACCTCATGTGAAGAGTTGACTCATTGGAAAAGACTCTGATGCTGGGAGGGATTGGGGGCAGGAGGTGAAGGGGATGACAGAAGATGAGATGGCTGGATGGCATCGCTGACTCGATGGACGTGAGTCTCAGTGAACTCCGGGAGTTGGTGATGGACAGGGAGGCCTGGCATGCTGCGATTCATGGGGTCGCAAAGAGTTGGACAAGACTCAGCGACTGAACTGAACTGTACTCTACACAGTACTGTAAAGTATACAGAAGTATAACCACTTGTAAAGGATGCACACATGTGACAGTGAACACCAGACACGTGAACAAACTTATATGACTGGACATGTGAACGCACATTCCCATCTTCGAAAGTTTGCACCTTGAAGGTTTGTACATAGGGGACTTCCTGTAATGATAGTTCTTAGCTGGTTAGCGTTGTGGTGAGGATTGAATGAAATGATGCATGTAAAGCTCTCAGCCCAGTGCCTGGCCCACAGTAAATGTTCAACGCTTTCCATTATTATCATCAGTTTAGAGCAGCACTTTGAAGAGACTGTGGCTGGCATCTCTTAATCAGGTTGGGGTTACTGTGTTAGGAAAGTCAAATCAGATCCTTTTTTTTTTAGAAGGAGTGTAGACTTTGCATTTTCTTCCTCTTTCTGTCAAGACCTCAGGAGAGTTGCTGAAGTGATCCTCTTGACCCAGCTTCACAGGCTCAGCTTTATCCTTCTGAAGGAGGCTTACCTTCACAGCCAGAGGAGTCTAGAACTGCTTTTTTGCCCGCCCCTCTCCTATAGGCCAGCCCAGGTGGGACCTTGAGGTCCTCTTTAACCCAGCCCTGGAGGCCCTGTCCTATCTGCTGCCTCCAGTGCTCTGGACACTGGCTACCCTGGCACTGCTCACCTCTCTTCCGTGAATTCTCTGTGTCCTTCAAAACTCAGCTTAGAACACGGGCTTTGAGGCTGCCTCTGGAGGTTCACAGTCTGGCACTTCCTCTTCCTACCTGTGGACCCCTGCAGTTAACCTCTATAAAACCTTAGTGTCTTCATCCGTGAATTGGGAGTAATATTACCCATCCCAACGATCTGTTGCAGGAGTTAATTTGTATAAAGCACTTAGTTTCTGGCACACACATGCTCTCAGTAAGTGCTAACTGCTGCTGTTATTGGAGATCTCTCCCTCCTAGGAGCGTCTCTGGCTGCATGCAGCAGAAGAAAGAGCCCTGGCCTCGTAGTAAGCAGATCTGAGTGTTAGTCCTAGGCTTCGAAACTTCTTCTAGCAAGGGGGGATTGGGATTGGGTGTTTTCGTTGACATTCTTGACACATTCATGACTTGACACTTGAAATGCATCTTATCTTTCCAACTGGAGATTCCCTAAAGTCTTATGAAACTGAGTATAGTAGTTGATATATTTTATTTCCTCAAATTGACCTACATATGTAGTTTATGCTTTAAAACATATTTGAGTTAACTTTTTAAAAAAACCCCATCAGCTGGATTCTGGGAAACATTCCGAGTTGGTTCTTTTAACTTGGAGACTGGGAACGTGTTCTCAGCTGCACAGGGCTTGGTTGCAACAACTTGCGAAGAGGCTCTAGCTGTCAGTCAGCTAGAAGGTCTCCCAGGTCAGTAAGAAATAGAGGTGGTGGTTTCACTTAGTGCCTCTGGAACAATTTTGGTCATTAGATGTTTGGGGTACTCCTGTGCTGCAAAGACTTAGACCAGCTCTGTGAATAAATTCTGTCCACGCTGTTTCCCTCTGTCAGTGGAGAAAACTGGCAAGTGTTTTCTGATGGATCCTCTCTCCTGTAGATCCTGGAGTGAGCCGCTTGTGCTCAGAGACAAACCTGAGTGTTAGGGGAAGAGCCCTCCAATGAAAGAGTGATGTCCAGAGCCAGGTCAGGCTGTTGTGGTTCACATTCAGGCTCTGCTGCATCCCAGCTCGGTCACCGTGGGTAAGGCACTCAGCCTCCTAGGACCCAGTCCCTTGTCTGTAGAATGGATGTGGTAATAGTACTATTTTCATAGGGTCATGGTGAGGTCTAAATGTCAAGGGCTGAGAATAGCACCTCGTATCTAGCACTTCATGCAGTGTGAGCAATGACTGTTATATTTATTATTCTCTCGTAAGTCAAGCAGAGTTTGATTCTGAGTGCCTAGTCTCTCTGGTTTGTTCTGCTGAGAAATGTGAGGTGCTACCCACTTCCTCTATGTCTTGGACAGATATCTAGTATCAGCAGGGCAGTGACACGTGTCCCCTATCAGTGCATGGACTTCCCAGGTGGCGGTAGTGGTAAAGAACCCGCCTGCCAATGCAGGAGGCTTAAGAGACGTGGGTTTGATCCCTGGGTCAGGAAGATCCCCAGAAGGAGGGCATGGCGACCCACTCCAGTATTCTTGCCTGGAGAATCCTATGGACAAAGTAGTCCATAGGGCTGCAAAGAATCAGACACGATGGAGGTGACTTAGCACATGCGCTCATATCAGTGCATGGGTCATAGCTCCTTTACCTTGCTTTTGTAAAGAAATATGTAAGCTAGAGGGGGAATCTGGCTAAACAAAGGAGCATCTAGGTTGAAAGGGCCCTCTCTGACGAGTCATGCGTGTTCTGTAGCAGAGCCCTGGGTGAAAGAGTAAGATGGGAAGTGGGCTGAGGGAGAATGTAAATTCAGGGGCAGAGAGAGCTTGTGAGTGGTGAATATCCCCAGGCAGGTGGTTGCGGTTGAGACACTGAGTTGTAGGAGAGGCTCTTGGCACTTTGTCTTCCAGGAGACAGGTTGCCTCCCCAGCCCCAAGGTGACACTTGTCCCCGCACTGGACTCTGAGACCAGTCTCAGAGGAGCGGTGGGTTGGGTCCAGGAGGTTCTAACCTGTTCCTCACAAGAATGAGTAGTTCCAGTAGCTTGGTGCATCTTATCTACAAGTGTAATTATAAAGAGATTGCCTTTTTCAACGGCAAGAAATGGGAACTTTTGCTGCCAAATTTAGCAGCATGTTTTAAGTCCCTCAAATCTCCTTTGAGTGCTACCAAAGCTCTCAGCTTTGTTGTTATCTCTTGTTGAAACAGTCTGGGAAGGTCACATCAACAGTGCCAATTTATGGGCCTGCTGAACCCAGGCTGGCCTGGGGCAGAATGGGGAGTTCCTGGGAGTAGGTGCTTCACAAATTTTCCCTTTGAGTGAGGCTGTTTATAATTTAAGGTTCCTTTTGCTTCAGAAGACCAAACTGCGGATTAGGGTCAAACATCTTATTTCTTCCGCAGTCTTACTTCTGTAGGCTCCCAGAGGCAGGAACTCAAACTCTGCAGTAGCTCCCTATATACACTCAGGGGAAGCTCAGTCTTGATAGTATTTTCAGCTGCCTACACTATGCCCGACTCTCCTTACCGGAGGTAAGTTTTCTTGGTGCAGATTTTGTGCCAGACTTCCCTACCTCTTTTAGTTTATTGGCAATTTTTGACCTCCCGTGTGTTATGAAGGAGTGATTAAAAGAAGTGAAGACCAGAGGGCGTAGAAACCACACGTGAGGTTTCATACTCATTTGTAGAGATCTGAGAATAAGAAAGTCAGATGCATGTGTGCCTAGACTTTGTCTCTTGGCAAATGGATGCAAATAGGGAAAGGAAGTGAAAGAACCTGACTGACCCTGGCAACTCTCAAGAAGTGTGGTGTTTGAATGCGAAAGGAAAATACCTGGGATAGCTGAGTTGAACTTGGCAATGGCAGTGGCCTTGGTTTGCAGTCTGTGACTTGACTCACTCAGAGAAATGAGACTTTGGAATCCAGAAAGAGAGCCCTGGAGTTTATTTTCTTTGTTCCTCTCTCACCTCCAGATTTATTCACCACTTTGGCTTCAGACATAAATGGAAATGCCAGATAAATTGCTGTTTTTGAGATGGCTTGAGCAGCACTGTCCTCTCTGGGTCCGGGCTCTTTGGGTGGATCATCACTGCTACTCAGGGTAGGGTCACTGCTCAGATGTGCTGGGAGAGCCGGCTGTGAGGGTGCTAGTGGTAAGAAGGACTGTGGGTTCTCTTAACGCTGAATAAGTGCCCAAAGGGAAGTGGCAGGGGCCAAGTTAAAAAGAAAACAGTGAGGCACAGCTAGAAAATTGTGTTGTATTTAGACCTCATTAAATACAAATAGACAAGTTTCTTCTTGAAACCCACATCTGTTTGGTAAACCCAGGTGGGTTTTATATGCAATGCTACCCAGACTCCTTTTCACCTGAAAAATACCCAAGGTCAGATGTCTACATAGCTCTGCTAGAAAAAGTTGAGCCCTGGGAAGCTGTAGAAACTAAAGGATAAGACCGTGGAGTTGTGTGCATTCTACCATGATAAGAAAAGTTAGTGGAGGGAGAAGGCAAGCTGTGAAGATTGCAATACCTGTGACATAGTCCTGGCCAGCCATAGCAGTTAATGTCAGTGGGGGAGCTGGGATGGCTTTATCTGTTTGTGTTCCCTTAGAGTTTATTTCTCCTCAGCCTTTTCTCTTTTTAATTTGCAGTCTTTCCCTGAGATCCCATGGAGGGCAGGAAGGGTGTCCAAATGTGCCTCTCTTGTTTAGAAATGTTATTTATTCATTCATTCATTCAATATGTCTTTATTAAGTGTCCATCCTGTTCTTCGTTTCTTGGGCTTCCCTGATAGCTCAGTTGGTAAAGAATCCGCCTGCATTGCAGGAGACCCCAGTTCGATTCCTGGGTTGGGAAGATCCGCTGGAGAAGGGATAGGCTACCCACTCCAGTATTCTTGGGCTTCCCTTGTGGCTCAGCTGGTAAAGAATTCTCCTGCAATGTCAGAGACCTGAGCTTGATACCTGGGTTGGAAAATAGGGAAATGCCAGATAAATTGCTGTTTTTGAGATGGCTTGAGCAGCACCCGGCTCCTGGAGATTTCCATGGACTATTCCATGGGATCGCAAAGAGTCAGAGGCCACTGAGTGACTTTCACTTTCACTTTTATCCCGTTCTAGGCACCATTCTCTATGCTGCAGAAAGTGAAAAGTGAAAGTGAAGTTGCTCAGTCGTGTTAGACTCTTTGCGACCCCGTGGACTGTAGTCTACCAGGCTCCTCCGTTCATGGGATTCTCCAGGCAAGAACACTGGAGTGGGTTGCCATTTCCTTCTCCAGGGGATCTTCCCAACCTAGGTATCAAACCCAGGGATCGAACCTGGGTCTCCCGCATTGCAGGCAGATGCTTTAACCTCTGAGCCACCAGGGAAGCCCCTGTCTATGCTGCAAACGTAGAGATAACTACTGACACATCAAAGTCCTTGTGTGGTGGAGCTTTAAGTAGAGCAGGGGTAGGGGCAGGCAGTAAATAAGCAAACAAATCACAAATAAGATAAAGATAGTGATATGAGCTATGAAGGAAATAATGGTGATGTAAAAGAGAGGCACAGGAACTTGAGAACTATTTTCAAAAAAGAAGTTCGAGAAGGCCTCTCGGAGAAGATGACATTGAAGCTTCAAGGACAAGAAAAAGCTGTGAATGTGCAGATTTGGGGAAGGTACCTTCCTGGACATCCCTGGTGGCTCAGAGGTTAAAGTGTTTGCCTGCAATTTGGGAGACCCGGGTTCCACCCCTGGGTCGGAAAGATCGCCTGGAGAAGGAAATGGCAACCCACTCCAGTATTCTTGCCTGGAGAATCCCGTAGACGGAGGAGCCTGGTGGGCTACAACGACTGAGCGACTTCACTTTCTTTCACCTTCCTGGAAGAGAGAACAGTAGAGCAAAGTCTTTGGGGGTAGAAAAGAGGTCGGCTTGTTGAAAGAACAGAAGGAAAGTCGTCATTGTTAGAATTCAGGGGGCAAGTAGATTGGAAGTAGATGGTGGAGGCTAGTTCAAGTGCAGCCTTTTGGCCATGGTAAGGAGCTTGGAAAACTAGTATGAGGTGTCCATATTCTAGGTCTGTGGCGCAACTAGGGCTAAGTTGTCAAAATTTGAGAGGGATGATTGGCTGAGAGGAAGATTGAATTTGAAAAGAATCAAGAAAAAAAAAAAAACAAGGGGAAAGAGAAGGGCTCTGGAGTGGGGGTTGGCACATAGCTAATTAACTAAAGGAAGTTGAATAAATGCAACTCAATTCTGCATAGTTCTTGGGATCAAGCAATATGTTTTAAAGATCCCTGTAGATTTTAGATTTGTGGTGCATCATTAGCAGAATGCATGCTTACTTTCTTCTACGTATTGTGTTTTACTAGGCATTTTCACTTGCATCATTTTAGCAAATTCTCACGACGACTGTGAGTGAATTTGTTGATGCTCTGGTGTCTCCAGTTGAGGAACGTAGACTGGCGAACTTGCTTAAAATCCAGATCTAAGTCTGTACCATTCCAAAGGATGTGCTCTTTCTATGCCCTCTTATCTAAAACAGTTAATGAGCATTTTCCCCCTGAATTGTTCTGTGTTGTTTCCCATCCTGTTCTCCTTTCTATCCACTGGAAATTAGGATAAGATTTTGGATATTTGTGGGTTTCATCTTTTTCTGAAAGGTGTATCTGGTTGAATGTTGAGAATACCAGTCCATATCAAAAATTGGGCAGGGTAAGGGTGTGTGGCAAGACTTGGAAACAGATAGTCTGAATCACCTCTCTTTATCTGGTTAGGAGGAGTGATCATCTTTCTCATTAAACTCATTAACTACTTGTGGAGACAAGTAGTTAATTAAATGTTATATTATGATTCCCTCTCATTTTACAGTAAGAAGATAGAATTTGTTTTTGGAAGATTTAAGTAATATGTCAGTAAATTAGCATTTGTAAGTAAATTCTGATTTTTTAGTCCACAGGTCTCTTTTGGAGTCTTCAAGTTTGTTGGCAATGTTTGAGGAAAGAAATTTATTAGGCCATAACTTTCACTCGCTGGAAATGGAACATTGGCTAGTTTCTGTTGATAGATACTTCTTTTTTGTGGGACTGATCCTGTTTGGATTCTGTAAGTCAGGGGTTAGGGTTCTGAAATGAAAATGTACAGGGTGTATCAACTTCCAGTCCTTGGTGTTCATGAGATCTGTGTTCAGCCTTGGTCCGCCGGCTAGATGGAATGGTCTGTGAAAGGCAGAGAAGGTGAGATTGAATTTCAGGTTTAACATAGATTCCTGACACACAGAGGAATTTCTTTGGTAAGTAATGGGACTCTACTTTTCTGCTTGCCCTACCACTGTCTGTTTTAGACTATTTGGCTTCTGAAGGAAAAGCTCTGTGATTAGGAAAGACTCCTTGAGAGGGTGCTTTCATCTCCAGGACCTCTTCACTGAGTTTGCACTAGATGGTCACCACCATGAGCTGGGACACACAGATGATCTAGTGGATAACAGGAAAGAGCTTGGTTGAGGTCAGAACTTGAAGTGCTTGAACCCTCTGGAAATTGTTCTTCTGAAAGCAGGAAAGGAACATACCTGGAATTAGTTGGTAAAAAAGAATAAAGTGGTAAAGAACCCGGCTGCTAATACAGGAGATGTAAGAGATGTGGGTTTGATCCCTGGGTTGGGAAGATCCCCTGGAGGAGGGCATGGCAACCCACTCCAGTATTCTTGCGTGGAGAATCTCATGGATAGAGGAGACCAGTGGGCTACAGTCCATAGGGTCGCAAAGAGTTGGACGTGACTGAAGTGACTTAGCATGCATGGATGCACACAGGCATGCAAAGAAACCTATGAGACCACATGGAAGATAGAATTAGAGGGGGAAGAAACATGTCTGTCTTATTGGGTGTAACTGGAGAGCCTGATGGGCTGCAGTCCATGGGCTGCAAAGAGTCAGACATGACTGAGCACAGCACAGAGAGGTAATATTTTGGTCCCTCAAAATTCATTTAAAGGAGACTATAAGGGAAGTCTGGGTGGTAGGGAGGGAGGGTCTGACCTCCAGATGACAGAGTTCTCTAGGGCCTTTAGCAGTGGTTTTCAGACTTGAGCTGCTCCCAAACTCACCAAGGAAGCTTGTTTCCAGTTCAGTAGGTCTGAAGTGGGGCCTGAGAATTTGCATTTTTAACAGGTTTCTAAATTGCTGCTGCCACCACTGCCTGGGAGGCATTGCTTCCCAGGTTCAGCAGCTGAGAGTCTGATGTCGGTGAGAGGGCCAGATCTAAATAGGTGTGCCTTCCTTTCTAAACTTGGGCTTCCCTGGTGGCTCAGACGACCTGGGTTCGAGGCTTGGATCAGGAAGATGCCCTGAAGAAATAAATTGGCTACCCATTCCAATATAAGTGCCTGGAGAATACCATGGACAGAGGAGCCTAGTGGGCTGCAGTCCATGGGGGTCGCAAAGAGTCAGACATGACTAAACGGCTAACACTTCCACACTTCCACTTCCTTCATTTACTTGGAATTTCATGTCTATACTTTACAGTCTCCTGGGTCGCTAACCCCATAACATCAGCAAAGCCTGGTCAAGGTTCCTGTCCCCAGTCTCTAGAATTCTTCTTGCAATATCCCTGTCACCTCCACATGAGGTTTCCAGCTGTGTGCTCGTCTGTAAACAACTGTTGACTGATTTTTGGAGAATGCCCTTCTCGGGCACTCTTTTTGGGCAGGTGACCTTTATGCCAGGGTAAAGTCTCCCCTGCCCTTCAGCACGGCCTGCTGGCTGGCAGGACTGTTTTCAGGGACTGCAGGCAGGCTCTACACTGCCTGTGTTCTGTTGATTAGCCAAGTTTACACAGGACATGCCTGGGAGATTATCTCTTTAGCCCAGGAGTTGAATTTCAAGGGCAAAGTCCACAGTTGGCACCTGATAGGCTGAGAACACCTGGACAGGAGGATTTTACGTGGCTTTCACTCAGCCAGCCCTCTGTGCCTCTTCTTACAGAGGTCAGGTTTTCTGCTTGTTTGCTGCCCAGGCAGGTGACTTCAGAATGCTTCTCCCAGAGCCTCATGGTTTCAGGCATTGCCCCTTGCTATCTCTTCAAGGGCCTGCAGCTCTAGGTGAGACACTCGACTTAGTAAATAAACACGAGCTGCCTTCTCTTCTGTGGAGTTCTGTTCCCCTGGATTCCTTGTCTGTGCTTGCCTCTCCCCTGGAGGGAGGATCTTCATCTCTCTTGCATGGTCAGTGACTCTTCGATTTTCCCAGGACTTTTCTTTGTTTAGCTTGCCTCGTTATTCCAGGATTCTGTTTCGGTGTGGGAAGGGATGTTTAAAGGTTACCTGATTTTCCTCTGCCCAACCTTTGTCATATCGCTATAGACATGGAAGATGATGAATTTTGTAAGACGCTTTGGGATAGAGGAAGAAGGCTGCTGGTAGCCCTGAGCCCTGGTGCTGCCCTGAGGGTTGAAGAGGTCTGCTGAGCTGTAACCCATCCTTGGCATACTGATCGGGAACTCTGATCCAGTCCCAGGTGCAATAGGGTAGAAGTGGGAAAACTGAGCGCCCGAGGTGGCCGAGCTAGGACTGGACTCAGATCTCCACTGCTGCTGATTCAGGGCATTGCTGTCTATACAAGACAAGAACTGTGAAGTGTTAACATTTCAGATTAGCAAGCATGCACGAAAGTCTCTCTCAGCCTAATTTTTGTGTAAGATTTGTTTCCCCCTCCTTTTTTTGGTAGCAAAAGTAATATATTTATTCTAAAAACTTTTACAAAACAGAAAAATATATAAATCTGAATAGGAACCCATCCTTTAAACCCATGCACCAAAAAATATAATCATTGTTAACAGTTGAGTAACAATGGATTTTTTTCTACATTTGCATATACACTTATTTCATCTTTCAAAAAACGATGATACTGTAATAAAAATAAAAAGCATTGATGACAGTGTGGAGAAAGTTAGAACCCTTATATATTACTGGTGAGAATGTAAATGGTGTAGTTGTCAAGGGACTGAATTCTTTTGGTTCCTCAAAAAGCAAAAACTTGCCTAATGACCTAGCAATTCCTCCCAGGTATAAACCCAACAGAAATGAAAACAGAAACTCAGGTACTTTATGCCAGTGTTTGTATCAGCATTATTCACTGCCTCAAAGGTAGAAACAACCATGTTCATCCACACATTAATGAATGAACAAAATGTGGTATATCCATACAGTGGAATATTAATCAGCCATGAGAGGCGTGGAATTCTGATACATGCTACAACATGGATGAACCTGTAAAACACTGTGCTGCTGCTGCTGCTGCCAAGTCACATCAGTGGTGTCCAACTCTGTGCGACCCCATAGACGGCAGCCCACCAGGCTCCTCTGTCCCTGGGATTCTCCAGGCAAGAACACTGGAGTGAGTTGCCATTTCCTTCTCCAATGCATGAAAGTGAAAGTGAAGTCGCTCAGTCGTGTCCCACTCTTAGCGACCCCATGGACTGCAGCCTACCAGGCTCCTCCGTCCATGGGATTTCCCAGGCAAGAGTACTGGAATGGGGTGCCATTGCCTTCTCTGAAACACCGTGCTAGGTGAAATAAATCAAGATATAATAGGACAGATATTGTATGAGTCTGTATATATAAAATACCTATAATAGGCAAATTAATAGAGACCAAAAGCAGATTGGAGGTGGAGAATTGGGAGGTGTTGCTTAGTGGTTACAGCGTTTCTGTTTGAGAGAGTTTTGAAAGAGTTTTGGAAATGGTGGTGATGGTTGCACAATGCTGTGGTTTAATTAATACCACTGAATTTTAAACTTCAAAAATGCTTAAAATGGCAAATGTTACATATATTTTAACCCAATAAAAATGGTTGAAATTTCCTCTCTTGATAATTTACCTAGGCTATTTTTTTCCATGTCTGTACATTAATTTTAATAGCAGTGCTGTGTTTCTTCAGGTGGATGTATCATAATTTATTTAACCAAACCTCTGTTGATGGACATTTGAGTTATTTCCAGTTTTTCCTATTATAAACAGTGCTGCAATAAACAGCTGAATATAGCTGACTTTGCCCCGGTGGGCTAGTATTTGTATTACCCTAAGCAAAATTCCTGGAAGGGAAGATTCACTGATCAAAGGTTATGCTCGTTTATACTGTTAATAAGTATTGCCAAACTGCTTTCCAGACAAGTTGTGTCAGTTTAGTTCTCATCAAAAGTATATCATGAAAAAAAAAAAAAGTATATCATGATGCCTGTTTCCACCATGCCTTTGCCAAGTGGGTGTTGTAGAGTATTTCAATCTTTGCCAATTTGATAGGTGAAAAAAGATTTCTTATTGTTGCTTTATTTAGGGTTTCTTTAATTTTTAGTGAAATTGAACACCTTTTATGCTCACTGGCAGTGGTACTTATTCTTATGTAAATTTTCTTTTCAAATACTTGGTTCACTTTTGTGTTTGGTCATTATTTTTTCCTTATAGATTTGTAAGAACTTTTACATACATATTACATTAGAACTACTTGCCGTATGTATTGCTGATATTTTTCACTCTCGGTTTGTTTTATTTTAATTTTTGACTTTGTGCTAATTTGTCTTTCACATGTTTTAAATTTTTGTGTAGGTCAATGTATGATCTTTTCCTTCATGATTTTTTTCCCCCCTTCATGGCTTTTGAGTTGAATTTTGTGTCATGCTTTGAAAATTTTTCTTCACTCATTAAAATTATAAACATAATTTATTAATTTTTTTCCTAGTGTTTTTATGGTTCCAGCTTTTACATTTAGATTGTAATTAAGTTTGTAGTATAATAAAAAACCTAAAATAAAATTTTTCCTATTATTTTTGTAGACTTCTGTTCACTTTAGTGTGTTTAGTGAGTGGGGCTACCTATATTCAAATCTTGTATTTCTTATTTATTATGTACCATAGCCATTGAAAACGTTTTTCTGCACCATTTATAGAGGAACGTTTCTGATTCAGTTTACCAAAAGAAAAGCCTTTAGTGGGAGACTCAGATCAATAACTTGTACCCAGGTCTTCTGATTCCCTGGTGACTCAGATGGTAAAGAATCCACCTGCAGTGCGGGAGACATGGGTTCGATCCCTGGGTTGGGAAGATCCCCTGGAGGAGGGTATGTCAACCCACGCCAGTATTCTTGCCTGGAGAATCCCCATGGACTAGAGGAGCCTGGTGGGCTATAGTCCATAAGGTCACAAAGAGTCTGATATGACTAAGCAATGAAGCACTTCTGATTCTCAATCCTGTCTGTTTGTTTTCTATTATCCTTATATAAAATATCCAGATTCCTTTTCATTATGTTTTGAAATAATTGCCTCACCCCACTTCTGAAAACTTGACAGTGAATCTTACATGCAATTGAATTTGACATGATAGACCAGGGTGGTATGGCGTGAAAGCCTCTCTCTTAAATTATAGCTGGTGTGATGAGCTTAGCCTGGCTCAGGTGGGGGCCGGGAGGCAATTGCCTGTTAAAGAAGTGCAGGTTGGCGCTGAGGAGATTCAGGGCCAAAGTCAGAAGGGATGTTGAGACCCAGGAACCATGCGACTGCTGGAGGGAAGCGATAAGAAGTAGTGTGAAGAAACTTGACTGCTTAGAAGACAGATTAAGGAAGAGTTTTGAAGTGAAAGAAGGAAGAGGAATAATGTTTATTCCTCAGTAAACTTATGTCCCAGATATTCAACTAGTAGTTCCCCCCAATTGTGTTTTAAAAGTCAGCTTTTAGCAGTTTAGGCTTGCTGCTCCTCAGGGTCGTGAACCCAGGAAAGAAAGCCTTATTCAAAGGAAAATCCTGGGAAGGGAAGTTAGAGTGCAAGACAGCGAGAGCAGCATTGAGCCGGCATCACCTCTGCTCTTGTCAGCCAGAAGCTTAGATGGAAATGTTTTTAGTGAAGTAGACTAATAAGGAAGCAGAAGGATAAACTACTTCAGACCAGCAAACACTCCTTAGCCCTGCAGGACCAGCTGCACACAGACATACACTCCCTACCCCTAAGAAACTTAATAGTTTACCACGTAAGACATATACAAGGTCCGAATACTACAGTGAGATTTACGCCACCAGCCAAGTGGCTCTGGGAAGAAAGGATTAATTCAGTCACTGGTGGGAAGACAGTGAGGAATATACAGGTAAAGTTTCACAAAGCTTCACATTTTGAAGTATGAATATACTTTTTTTTTTAAAGTTTGTTGCTTTTTGACACTATGAATAGTTATTATTTAACTGGCCAAGTCAAGGAGGGGCATTCCAGGTAAAGGGTTAGCATGTGCAAAGACAGAAGAGTGAAGCAGTATATGCAGAGTCTATGTGCCAAAGCTACTAATTGGTCATTTTTCTGTACACAGTAGGGAGAGTGAGCAGCGTTAAGATGAGGCTATAGGGCCAAAGAATGGATAAGTGAGCTAGAAGATAGAATGG
The DNA here is from genome assembly GCF_029378745.1 of Bos indicus. Lineage (NCBI taxonomy): Eukaryota > Metazoa > Chordata > Mammalia > Artiodactyla > Bovidae > Bos > Bos indicus. The sequence continues at coordinate 44,151,206 of NC_091774.1, forward strand.
TGGAAATAACTGCTGAAGAGCAGAATAAAGGGAAAAGAATTAAGGATAGTCTTAGAGACCTCTGGGACAATATTAAACACACCAACATTTGAATTTTAGGGGTCCCAGAAGAAGAAGAGAAAAAGGAATGGAGAAAAATTTTGAGGTGATTATAGTCGAAAACTTCCCCAACATGGGAAGGGAAATAGTCAATCAAGTCCAAGAAGTGCAGAGAGTCCCATACAGGATAAACCTAAGGAGAAACATGCCAAGACACATACTACTCAGACTAGCAAAGACTGAACACAAAGAATATTAAAAGCAGCAAGAGAAAAGCAACAAGTAATATACAAAGGAAACCCCATATGATCAACAGCTGATCTTTCCGCAGAAACTCTGCAGGCCAGAAGGGAATGGCTGGATATAGTTAATGTACTGAAAGGAGAAGATGAAACTATAGAGACATAAAGTACTGAAAGGAAAAGATGAGACTATGGAGATAGGCCTCGGGGAATAGCTCTTGGAAGGCTAGACCTACCTCTGTGCACCAGATCACCCCAAAACACTGTGAATGTTTAAGCAATAATTTTATTATTCTCTTTCATGTTTTTAAGGGTCTTGCTTGGGGTCTTCTCATGTAATTTTTTTTCAGAAGGTGGTTGGGCTGGACTTATTCAGAAGACTCAGTCACTCCTATGTGTGGTGTCTGAGAGGGGAAAACTAACAGCTGGGGCCACTCAGCTCTCTGGCTCCTACCACCCCATTTCCATTCCTGCTCTCTGTGGTCCCTCCAGCATGGTGGCTCAGGACTGGGAAGCCAGTGTCTTGAGAGACTGGTAGGGGTCACTGGCCCCATCCAAGCTAGCCTTGGAAGATCAGTACCTTCACATGGGCCCATTCTGTTCCTTGAGGTAGTTATTGAGGCCCTTCTGGTTCAAGGAGAGAAATAGCAAACAACTGGTTAGCTTCTTCTGAAGTCACCACAATCATACAGATTAATTTGAATTTTATGCTGTAGGGCAGTTTTCCCCAGATTTAATTCATTGCTTACCATCTTCACAGTATTATCATGACCTCTCCAAACTATTATTTACATATTTAAGTCAGCTAACTTTCAAACTTAAATTTAAGAGGAAAAGTTATCTCACTTTTGTAAAGTGGAAAATCAATATAACTTGCCATGCACAGCAGATAAGTTTTAAAGTAAATATACGGAAGCAAAAAACAACGTTGAAAAAATTTTGCCAGATACTGCTGGCTGTGAATGTCTCCTCTCCCTCCCCCCACCCCCCAACCCTGCTTGCTGTTAAAGAAGCAAGTGGAGACTTGCTTCTTAATCTAGTGAGCTCTGAAAGACTTACAGAGTGAACGACTCGATCACCTTGTGATTTCATGCCATTTACTTCTGCGTAATATGATGTTGAGTTCCTGCCATGTAGTTCCTTACCACATTTTGGGAAGCATTGCTGTGAACAGTGGAGCTGCTAAAAGAATTTGAGCACTGGAGCAATATAGCTGCTAAATTTGCATTTTAGCAAGGTCACTTTGGCTGAATCATAGAGAGGAGATTTGAAGAAAGTAAAGTTGGGAGCAGGGAGATGGTTTTTGGAAAATTATTGCAGTAAGTCAAACAATCAGTAGTAAAATCTGAGTCAGAGAATGGTGGGGGAATAGAGGAGGTGAATATAAGACATTAAGGAGATGGAATCTGGAGGACTTGGTGATAGATTGAACTAGAGTAAGAAGGAGAATGTAAAGTCAAGGATGACGTGTAGAAATGGGTGGCATTGTGGAAAAAAGTACAGGAGGGGGAAGTGTTTTTATTAGAGGTAGAGTGGGAAATGAGTCCAGTTTTAGGTATTCCTTTTTCTTAAGTATTTTTAACATGAATTTTCTTGCCACTTTATGGATTTGTTCCTCTTTCCCCTGTATTTTCTGTAAACTGTAAATTAGATATAGAGGTTTGGTTAGATTTAGGGTAAGCGTTTTTGGGGAAAAAACTATAAATGATGAAGCAAATCAGAGGCATATAACTTCTGGTTTCCTCACTATTATTGATTCTAAATTTGGTCACCGCTTAAGGTAGGGGCAGCCAAATTTCTCCATTGTAAAATTATAGCTTTTATTTTATAACTAGCGGATAGTCTGTGGGTGACCTTTGGCACTACTCCCCATCAATCTTCAACTTAAGTGGTTTTATTTTTGGAACTTTTATTATAGAAAATGTCAAACATACCAAAAGTGGAGAAAACAGAAGACAAACACCCATGTATCCATCATCCATCTTCAACTGTTATCAGCACTTGGGCTAACTTGTTTTTCCTCTGTCCTTGTCCACTACCCTTCTTTTTTCGCCTGTGGATTTTTGCAAGTGAATTCCAAGGATTATACCGTTTCATCCATAAACACTTCAGAACATACCTGTCTCAAGAGACCTTTCAGACATGTTTAGCTGTATTGATTTCTGGCCAGCAGTTTTTAGTTGCCTTCACAAAAGATCAAGGAATACCGATGATTGAATTGATCCAGAATTAGGCTTTAAACTCGGTCCTTTGTATTCATGGGTTCTGCATCCATGGATTCATTCAACCACAGATGGAAAATATTAGGAGAAAAATTCTAGAAAGTTTCAAAAAGCAAAACTTGAATTTGCCACACACAGGCAATTGTTTACATAGCATTCACATTGTATTTACAATTATTTACACATCATTAACATAGTACTGGGGTATTGTAAGTAATCTAGAGATGATTTAAAGTACATGGGAGGGTATGTATAGGTTATATGTAAGTACTACATCGGCCACATGAGAGACTTGAGCATCTGTGGATTTTGTATCTGTGGTGGGTCCCTCTCTCACTGGGGCCAGAGTTTGAGGGTGTGATGGATCATGGATTCTTGCCTGGAAGGACAGAAGGTAAATTCGGAAACAGGAGAAGGGCTCAAGGGAAGAAAGACCTGACCAAGGTCAAAGAGCAGTTGCTGAATAGTAGGAAGACTCAGAGATAGGCAGGAAGGGGAACTGTGGTCAGGGAGTAGGATTTTGGAGGACAAGATTGAGATGCGTTGTCTCAGACGATGCCAAGGTCTGAGGTTTGTCCCTAGGGATGGGTAACGAAAGTAAAATCAAAGTCAGGGGGTTGGTCATGAGACAGGGGTTTTGAGTGGCTCCATCCACATCAGTATTGATGTTGCCAGGGTGAAGAAAGTGCTGTTAGGGAGAGCCTGGTCTTTGTTAGGGCAGGAGATGGTGCATAGATCTATGAAGAGTTGGAGGTTATGGGATAGTTGTTAGCTGAACAGCAGTCTATAGAGCAGATTGGAGGCACAGTTAGCAGAAGGCAAAACCTCATTTTAAACAGTGTTTAAGTTTGTGTGATCTAGTACAGGGGTCCCCAGTCCTCAGGGCTGTGGACTGGTACCAGTCCACAGCCTGTTAGGAACCGGGCTGTACTGCTGGTGGTGAGTGGCTGGCCAGCGAGCAAAGCTTCATCTGCTGTTCCCCATCGCTCGCATTACTGCCTGAACTATCCTCCATCCCTCTTGACAAAGAGCCTGGGGCCTGCTGCTCTAGTAGACATTGCTGTCCACTGGTTGAGGTGGAAGGAAACCAATGGGGTGGGGAATTAATAACGAACAGGAAAAGAATTATGATATGTGGGTGGCGGTTGAAGCAGGAGCCCTCCAGAGGAGACACTCTTGATCACCAAAGCAGTGCTGATATTAGGGCAGTTGTCCACTGAGTCCCTGCTCTGGTTTATCCCTAACAGATCCCTTTGTGAAGTAGCCCTTGGTGCCTTTTGATTGAGTCTTACTTAGCTAGTCTTTGTGAAGATTTGTGTTGCATGCTTTCAGTTCAGTGCACTTGCTCAGTCGTGTCTGACTCTTTGCGACCCCATGGACTGCAGCACGCCAGACTTCCCTGTCCATCACCAACTCCCAGAGCTTGCTCAAACTCATGTCCAGTGTGTCAGTGATGCCGTCTGTTACATTTTGCTTGTAGAATTTGGGTGGGAGCAGGTAGAGGGGATGTGTTTTCTTGCTGCTGGTGACCACCAGTTTCTTAAACTTCTAGAAAGCCATTCATGCCTGAGGACTAGAGGTGGAGGGTCCTTTTTTCTGTCCTTGGCTATTCTGAACTTTGTCTCTGATATACCAGGGAGAGCACATTTATCTCCCCTAGGTCATGGCCATCAAGGTTATAGGAAAGAACCAAATTGTGAGTTTCAAGAGTTTTGAAGAACTTTGAGCTAAAGTCATGGACTTGTGGGGACCTCCCTGGCAGTACAGTGGTTAATATTTCGCCTTCCTTGCAGGGGTGTGGGTTTGGTCCCTGGTTGGGGAGCCTTGTGGCCAAAAATCCAAAACATAAAAAAGAAGCAGTATTGTAACAAATTCAATAAAGGCTTAAAAATAAAAAAGAGTCATGGATTTGCGGAGGAGTCAGAAATGAAAACTCAACACCATGATTCCTCCTGGCAAAGATAATGTATCTTGAAATTGTGCTTTTAGGAAGGTCATCACAGGAGAGAAGTTTGGGAGGAAATGGAAGAAAAGAAGGCCTGCTGCTGCTGCTGCTAAGTCACTTCAGTCGTGTCCGACTCTGTGTGACCCCAGAGACGGCAGCCCACCAGGCTCCCCCGTCCCTGGGATTCTCCAGGCAAGAACACTGGAGTGGGTTGCCATTTCCTTCTCTGAAAGAAGGCCTAGCTGACTTAATACCAGCATCTCCTTAATTCCAAAACAAGCCGAGTGTGTCCCCAGGGGAGGCTAAAAGTGGGATGACTTCTCACTATCTTGCCAAACACCTATGTTTAAGGGAGTAATTGGACCACATGCTTCCTTGGCTTAATGAGTTTTAATGTTGAAAGAAAAGTTTTCCTGTTGGAGTGTTCTTGGAGTTCACTTCCTGCTGACTACTGGTGTGCGTGTGTGTGCGTGTGTGCGCACATATCAGCAGAGATGTCAGCCTGGCTTTCTACATCTCCTGGAGGATAAGGATAGTTATTTACATTTAAATAATAACTTACAGCATATAAAATATTTTTATGTACTCTCTTTCATTGGTTTTATATTCTGTCTTTCACAAGAGGAATTGAGGTGGCTAGCTACAGAAGACATAATAAAAACAGCACTTGACTGTACTTTTCATGAGATAGTGGGAGAAACAGGAACTTTAGTTAGACCTAGTTTGAATTCTGGGTTTTCCTTTGACTAGCCGTATGACCCTGGGCTGTAGTTTTCTTGTTGGTAAAACAGAATTGATAACATTTACCTCCTAGGGTTGTTTTTGCACCTTAAATTAATGAACATAGTTAACACTTGGGGATGGTGCTTGGCACACAGTGGATGATGGATGAAGGGAGGTTTCTGTAACGTGGAAACAGATCATCAACATCAAAGAAAAGAAGAGCATCCTAATCTTGAAGGTCCTAATCTTGTTAATTAAGATCGTTGCTATGAATGGCCTTGCAGTTTGACTCCTCGTTCTTTGGCAGTCTGGGAAACTGACCTTTTGACATCTTACCATAAAGTAAGAGGCAGACAAAGTCTTACATTTTAGTGAAATGTTTTTTTTAATTTATAGAGAAATTTTGTATGTGGATGTATTTGTTGGAGATGCTGAATGATACAAAAGATAATGATCCTTACCATTTTTAAATTGAGAGGTATGTTTTTATTTTTTTTCCTTGTTTTTACAACCATAGGCAATTTTTTTTTTTTTACTGTTTGTATAACAAATACTTATGTGATTTCAGTTTCCAATAATTCTCATATAGTGACTGCTGATAAAATACAAATGGGTTACATGAGATTGCAGCTCAGTGAAAACCACCCTGTAAGGAGCTGAGCTAATTGTGTATGTATATAGCTTTCCAATGATTTGATAGAAACATGGAGCTTAAAATACCCAGGGGTGTGGCTATTCATCACACCTCCTTAGATGGTCTTTAAATATCACTTTTTAAGAGTTTCTAAGAGTTGGACAGGAATCAGTTCAAGCCCCTGACTTCTATATTCTTGACTTACTTCCAAATGGAAGCAGATGTGTGGTGTTTGGAAAACAGATGCAAGAGTTGACTTCCTATAAGACAGAGCCATACAACTTACACTTTTGCCTGTATTAAGATATTATTTCGTTTGACTTTTATAATAGCCCTGGGAGGGAATGGGACTGACCAAATGTTTAATTCCCTCTGAAGTACCAGGTCTTGGGCTTTTCCTCTATTTACAAATGAGAGGCTGACTCAAAGTCTTGAGAGATCAGGTGAACAAGCCCATTGTCTTTTTCCCTTCTCTTCCTCATCTCCTGAGTCATAAATGCTAGATAGGGGATTGTCCTTTGCTTTATCTCTGTGACTATTGCTGACCTGGAAATGACTGTCATCATTTTTAGATAGTACTGGGAAATTGCGGAATGAAGCTCACATCACAACAAATCATGGGGTTATCATGACCAGGGAGAGATTCTAGCTGGGAGTGGGTGACTTTTGCAGAAGCTGAAAAACACCACCAGGGCAGACAGGTGACTGCCTTCCGCATGCAGGAAGTACCCCTTACTCTGTGTCATCCTTGTTGGTTAGAGGTAGAAAGAGGGGAAATTGAACCACAGAAGATTTTGCGTGTGTGTTCTTTTATCCTTGTGTATCTTTTCCTCTTTGCAGCGGTGATCCTAGAAACCAGGAAAAACAGCTGTGATCACCATCAATTATTTATTTATATATTTATTTTTATTGAAGTGCAATTGATTTACAATGTTGTGTTAGTTTCTGGGGTACAGAAAAGTGAGTATATACCTACTGAAAAGTGGTTCAGAGTGATTGAGACTTCATATATTATGTCGTCTTTTTTGTGTTCTCTTCCTTATGGTTTATTATAGGATGTTGAATGTAGTTCCCTGTGCTGCACAGTAGAACCTTGTTGTTTATCCCTCCTGTGTATAGTAGTTTGCCTCTGCTGGTCCCAACGCGTGTCCTTCCCTCCCCAGCCTCTCATGCTCCTTGGCAAACACAAGCCTGTTCTCTGTATATCTGTGAGTTTGTTTTGTAGGTGTGTTGGTTTGTGCTGTATTTTAGATTCCACATGTCAGTGATACCATATGGTATTTGTCTTTCTCTGTCTGACTTACTTCACCTAGCATGATCATCTCTAGATCCATCCATATTGCAACAAATGGCATTATTTCATTGTTTTTTATGACTGAGTAATATTCCATTATATATACATGTATATGCCACATCTTCTTTATCCATTTGTCTGTTGATGGACCCTTAGGTTGTTTCTGTGTCTTCAGTTCAGTTCAGTCGCTCAGTTGTGTCCAATTCTTTGCGACCCCATGGATTGCAGCACATCAGGCCTCCCTGTCCATCACCAACTCCTGGAGTTCACTCAAACTCATGTCCATTGAGTCAGTGATGTCATCCAACCGTCTTATCCTCTGTCGTCCCCTTCTCCTCTCGCCTTCAATCTTTCCCTGCATCAGGGTCTTTTCAAATGAGTCAGCTCTTCGCATCAGGTGGCCAGAGCATTGGAGCTTCAGCCTCAGCGTCAGTCCTTCTTACCTATTGTGTATAGTGCTGCTGTGAACATTGGGATGCGTGTATCTTTTTGAATTATAGTTTTCTCTGAATATATGCCCAGGAGTGGGATTGCTGGATCATATGGCAACTCTATTTTTAGTTTTTTAAGGAACCTCTATACTGTTCTCCATAGTGGCTGCACTAATTTACATTCTCACCAATTGTATAGGAGGATTTCCTTTCCTCCACATCCTTTCCAGCATTTTAATTTGTAGACTTTTAAATGATAGCCATTCTGATCGGTGTGAGTTGGTACCTCATTGTAGTTGTATACAGTCAGTTCTTAATGGAAAGACATGCTGATGATGGTTTTTCATTGGCATAGCCCAAATTCAGGATTTGGGGACTGGGTGGAAAGCTTGACTGCTGTGGAAATGCAGGCAGCTGACTCCTTGAATGAAACCCACAGCGTGTGCCAGCGCAAAGAGTGGCTTTGTTTCACCATATACTCCTGGAGTCTCAGAGGTTGTACCTTGCCATGCCATGCTTTCTTAACAGTGACTTGACCCTCTGGGGGCTTATGTGACAGAGGTACTGCACCCAGAAGGAAGATACACATAGCAAGAGAACGTCTGTGTTGGTTTGTAGGTGCTCTGTGGCCAGTCCCTTTTTGGTTGGTTTAGGGTGTAGATGGTTCACGTTTACCTATATGCAAGCCTGGCTTGTGATTACCCACCTTGCCCACCAGCCCGCTTTTCTCATTCTGTTCCTTGAGGCTTCCTTGCCTTTCTCACTAATTTTAGAGAAATAGAATTCCTGGTTGTGCAGACAAGACCAAGGTCAGGCCACTGTGAGGCCATTGCTTTTGTTGCCTCAGTCAGCCTCCTCATCACAGATAATTCAGTCATGACTGGGTATGTCCTTAAAGCTGAGGGGGTATGAGGGGTGGGAGTGTGGGTGAGTTGAATAAAGGAAAGATAGTTTGGGCTGAAAACTCCACTCTTCAGGGATCTGTTCTTTTTTTTTTTTTAATTATTTATTTAGCTGTGCTGTGTCTTGGTTGTTGTATGTGGGATCTAGTTCTCTGACCAGGAATTGAACCCAGGCCCCCTGCATTCGGAGTGCAGAGTCTTAGCCACTGGATCATCAGGCAAGTCCCTGGGGATCTGTTCTTATGATGGACTTTATACACAGGAAGCTTAACCAAGAATCTTCTTTCCATTAATCGAGCTACACCAAAAGAAGCTAGTCTCCATACCAGATTCAGAAACTGTGAAATAGAGAATGAATAATTATCAACATTTTGTGTAGAATTTGGGAACTGTTAGTTTTCTGTGACACATACTCTCTGCCCTTTGGTTACAAAGAGCTATCCCCAGCTGCCCACCTCCCTCTTACCTTCTTCCTCTTCTTACTAAAGATTCTTACCCTGGATGAAAACATCTGAGGCCTGCTCTCTCAACACGTTCACTTTTGTAGAGCTTTTGTTACACTTCTGTCTTCAATATCTCCTTCTTTTTCTCCTAGCCTCTTGAATTATTCCAGGTAAAATCCCCCTTCTATTGACAGACCCAACTCCTTCCTCCTTTTTCTATTCTTTTGTGCAAAATTAATTAACTTTATTGATTTTTTAAAATAATAAAAGAAATGCATGTTCATTGCAGAATATTTTACATAACAAAAAATATTAGGAAGAAAGTAAAAATCACATATCATCCCTTTACCAGAGATAGCATAATTTAATTTTTTGGTATATATCCTTTTGGATCTTTTTTCTTACATGTTCTAGATACACTTTTTCAAAATATAAACATAGCATTGTTATTTGCTTCCTTCTTTGACTAATAATTGGAGAAGGAAATGGCATGCCACTCCAGTATTCTTGCCTGGAGAATCTCATGGACAGAGGAGCCTGGCAGGGGATCGCAAAGAGTCGGACACAACTGAGCAACTGACACTCGACTAATAATATCACGTGGGTATCTTCCAGGGACATAGATAGAGCTAGTTTGTAGTGTTTAATGCTCCATAGAGAATTCCATTGTATGGATGAATCAGTATTTATTTAATCTCCTGACAGTGGACTTTGGGGTTATTTCTTTTATTTTGCTGTTCAAAGCTACGCTGGGGCTTCCCCTGGGGCTCAGTGGTAAAGAATTTGCAGGAGGCATGGGTCAGTCCCTGGTTCGGGATGATCCCACACGTCTTGGAGCAACTGAGACTGTGCGCCCCAACTCCTGAGCCTGTGCTCTAGAGCCTGGGAACTGCAACTATTTGAGCCCACGTGCCGCAGCTACCGAAGCCTGAGCGCCCTACAGCCTGTGCTCTACAACAGCAGAAGCCACCACAATGAGGAGCCCATGTACTGCAACTAGAGAAGAGCCCGCGTAGCAGTGAAGACCCAGCACAGCCAAAAATAAGACATAAAGAAGTAGAATTATTTTTTAAAAAGCTATGTGGTAGTAAATGTCTAAATATCTATCCCTGTTTGTATAATTTCAGGATAAATTTCTAGAAATGGAATTGCTATATCAAATAGTATATAATGTACATGAACTATTTAATAACATCTTTAAAATTTTAAGTATATTTTAAGCAAAAGAAAAAAGTTGATATAATAAAAACCTGTGTGCACCCATCATCCAAATTTAATAGATTTAACATTTTATCATATTTGCTTCAGGTCTCTTATTTAAAAAATTTTAATATGACAGATACGATTAAGCTTTCCCCAGTCCTTTTCTCTCAGAAATTGATATGCCTCATTCCCATGTGCATCTTATCCTTTATATGTATATATATGTTCATAATTAATGTATAGTATGGCATGTTTTAACATTTTATACACATGACACCATTCCAGCATGCAGCCTTTGGCAGCCTGGTTTATTTCATTTACTATTGTTTTTGAAAAGTATGCATGTATAAAATGATTGTTTAATTGGTATATGATGTGCCATTGCATGATAGTGAGAGATGAGTAAAGTCTTTCCATTTTTTGTGTGTTACAAACAAGGCTGTGATGAGCAGCCTTATACAAAGAATGCACAAGAGTTTATGTATAGCAGCCACCTGTAGTGGGTATGTGATTCTTCAGCGTTGTTAGGTTGTACCAGATTGCTGTCGATAGTGATTGTATGCATTTCCAGCAATGTATACAGATTTTCATTTCCCTAAATTTTTGCTAACACTTGGAGATTCTGTACTTCTCAGTATTTTCCAGTTTAATTAATATGAAATAATATCACATTGCTTTAATATGCATTTTCCTGACTTCAGAGAGATTGAGCATTGTTCCATATTTTATTGGTTATTTAGGTTTCCTTTCCTTTGAATTGTCTATTCATATCTTTAATACCTGTTTTTCAGTTGGGTTATTTACCTTTTTCCTATTGATTTTCGAAGTTAATGTGTTCTCATTTTTAGTCTTTTGTATGCTTTTCAGTAATTTCTTCCTGGCTATGGCTTGTCTTTTAACTTTATGTAGGGTATCATTGTGAGCGTATATTTATCAGAGTTTATGTGATCCTAAATTGTCCTCCAGAAAGGTTGTGCTGGTTTCAGTACCTCCACCAGGTTCTGAGAGTGCTCCCGTTCGCCACCCTCTGCCTGACTCTGGGATTACTTTTATCATTTGATTGCCTGATCTGATAGGCAAAAAGTGGTATTGCCTCTTGTTTTCTACCTTTTCTTTGAGCCTTCCCACTTGAAACCTGGCTTTTCCCTGAAGATGTCACTTCCTTTGTGACCCTCTCTAATGAAGCAGCTTCCTCTCCTCCACTGACTTTCACTGTCTACTCCCTGACCTTGCTTCCAGCCCTGCCTGGCAACCTTTTCCACTGGAAGTCAGTCTCTCCCTTCACACATATCTCCTGTCCTCCTCCTTGGCGCTGACTGCCTCTTGCCTTCCACGTTAGTTGCTTACAACCTTCTTCACAGGTCTCCTGTCTGCTATAATAGGACTTGGGACTTCATGCTGAGAATCCTTCAGTGCTCTGGCCTCAGAGTCCCTCAGTCTTTTCAACTCTAAAGACTGTATTTTCATTCCTCTTAAGGTGCTCATAGCCCTGGCCTCATCACTTGGAGCTATTCCACTTTCAGGATCCTAAACTCTGAAATTCCTGTTCCTCCCCAAGCCCCTGAATACTTACAGCTCTTTCGGGGCTCCCTCTGGCCCTTGCCCCACCCTTAGGACTGCCCGCTTATTGTTCTGTCAGCCTGAACCTCAAAGACAAGAATTCCAGGCATGTAATTGATTACCTGAGCCTCCTCCCTCTTATCCTCACTACAGCCTTCAGTCCTGGTGGACTACAAAAACAGACTTCCTCTTGATTTCTTTCTTTTTTTTTTAACGTTTTATTTTATATTGGAGTATAATGGATTAGCAATATTGTGATAGTTTCAGGTTTATAGCAAAGTGATTAGTTGTACATTTTCCCATTCAGTTTGTTACATAACATTGAGCAGAGCTTCTTATGCTATTCAGTAGGTCCTTCTTGGTTATCCGTTTTAAATACACTGAGCCACAGGGGAAACCCCAACACAGCTCTGAACAGCAAAATTAAAGAAATAACTCAAAACTCTAGATCCATCCATGTTGCAGCAGATGCATAGCCCCTAGATTTCCGCATGTGGCTTCATCATTCAGAAGCAGTTCCTGACCCATTATTCCTTTCTCAGAATAGTTCCTTGATTTCCCAGAGAAAATACCCTTAATTTGGTTCTCAAAGGCCTCTAAGATCTGGGATTTCCCTCTTTCCAGCTCTCCTCCCTGGTATACTTGCCGGTAAGTTCCCATCAGACTGAACATCTTATTGTCCTTTGTATGTCTTCTACTTTGCTGCCTCTAAGACTTTGCTTATATAGTCCCATCTGCCCAGGGTCGCCCCTCTATCCTTTTGCTGTTTGATCTTCCAGGACCAGTGCAAGGGCAGCCTTCTCTATGAACCCTTTCGGCTTCTTTCACTGGAAACGAGCCCCCTTTACATTTCCGCAGCCTTTATGTCTCCACTGGCACTTAAAGTGGTCTTCCTGGCATTTGTTGGATTTATGTGTCTTTTGTATCCACCTTACTGGAATGTCAGCTCTATGTGGATGGCCCCATGCTTGATGGATTTTGGTGTCCCAGCCAGCACTAAGTACATTAGTTAACACGTGGTTAGTCTTCAGTATATATTAGTTGAATGTAGGAATGATTGTAAGTGTGAATGGAGAGAGGAGAGACTGTTGTCATGGCAAACCAGAGATTGTATTTAAAATTTCATCCCCCTTCTCCTGCTCTCGAGTGAAGAATCAGACTTAGCTTGACCTGGCCCAGAAGAACAGTAGACCCAGCTCCTGACCCATTGAAGTTTGTCCTGTTGTGGAGGCAGGATCCTTGAGTACCAAGAATTCCACCTAGGTGTTTTCAGTTTTAGGGAGTTGGGCTGGCTGTGTTCTGTGCACTCTAGGCAAGAGGATTTCAGAGGAGTGTAGAAAAAGGAAGCACCGAGCGTGCTCTTGGCAGAGGCAGGAGCAGAGGGACAACAGGGTATGACGACCCTGAGGGGAGCGTTTTATTTTTGTTGTCAGGCTATTCTCTTTCCTCCTTACCTCCCAGGGCTGCCATTCTTCCTGCCTTGGGACCTTGAGTCATAGTCTGACTCTAAATCTCAAACAACCTTTTGTCTCATTCTGTCCAACTACTCTTTGTCCTTTAAAATTTGTCTCTTTTTTCGTCTCCCACAGAAATCCTTTCATGAGCCCCTCCACTCCCACCCGCTGTGCTTTTGAGCACTTTTAGTCTGGAACTCACATTTGAATTATTTCCTATTATGTCTTGCTTCCCTGAGTTAGACTGTGAGCTCCTTGAGTTCAGGAATCACATCTCATGTTTATTTGCTCTCTGCTAAAAACAAAGCAGTGATCAGTGACCAGTGACTACTGTTGATTTTATTGAGGAGGTTGATACTAGAACTTGGAAGTTTATCAGTAGCAGAAAAACTGAAGATGGTAAAGGATATGAAGGTAAAACTTAGCCTTGGGTCACTTCTCTAGAGTCTGGATCAGGGGAGTCAATGCCTGTGCATCTTTACAGTCTCCTGGTGTACAAGGAAGGAGGGTGGGCTTCCTGAATTCTGGCTTTTGAAGGTCTGCCTGCCAGCAGTAGTCAGCATAGAGGCAGGTCAGGTGTTCAGGGTATGGCTTCCAGGGGAGAAGAGGGAGGGTGGGTGGTTGGGGCCCCACACTGCTGTGATTGACTTGGGGGTGAACAAGCTCCATGCCAGCCCCCCTGGTACGAGGGAGCTGTCAGCCCACATGGTCGATTGGAGCTCGAAGGATCCCTTACAGCCTCTTCCCTGAGCTGGAAGCAGGATGGGGAGCAGCAGGCCAGTTGGCTGGCTTGCCTTTTCTGCCTTAAAGTACTTTGTTTCTGTTGCTAACAACAGACATGGGTAGTGTAAATAAAGTGCAGACACATAGACACATATGTGGAGACTGAAAATTGGAGTTGTCAAGGACAGGGGAGGGGCTGAGTGAAGGGGGACTGGAAATGTGTAGCTAAGTCTCTAAAGATGTGTAGTGTGCCCTGGACCCTCCTCCCTTCAGCCTTTAGCAATGGACTGCCCTTAGAGGGCAGGCTGGGAGGTCAAGAACTATATAAGCAAAGTCTTAGAGGCAAGAAAGTAGAAGACATAATTCTGGATGCCACAGGTTTCAGAGACTTGCTTGTTTCAGTTGAATATAGCTTTGCTCAGGCACACACGCCTTTGAGCTAGGTGCTAGTGATCCTCGAGGGCTGACGACGGCAGCTTCTTCCTTCCGTCCTGCCTTTTCTGAAAGGCTTTGCTCGTTAATCCCTTGTTGCACCCACAAGTGGTGTACATGGATCAGCAGCAGCCATGGCCTTTCTGGCAGCCCTGACCTGTCAGAGCCCCCTGAGGTTTGCACACCCAAACACATGACTGGTGTTTTGAGTGAGCTTCCTTAGAATGGTTCCTGATGCCAGTTCAGCCTGGCTAGGAAGAGTGATCTTACTAGCTGGAGCCTGAATCGTTAGCTGTTACAAGAAGTAAAAGTTGAGTCTCATGTGAGAGGAGCTTCTTTGGAGACATGAGGTGTAGATGGACTGTGATGAGGATGGTTGAGGAGGAAGACTGTGAGTTTCTCCTGCTGGAACTGTAAATTGGGGCAGTTCGGTGTTCTCTCTTCCTTCCTCCTTGAGTCTAAGAGCATGTCTGGAGAGCCTCTCCTGTTTCTGATTCAGGTGGAAAGAGCTGCTGCGTTGATATGATATGTCATGTGGCGTTACTCCATTTGTTACTGCAGAAGTTAAAGGACCAGGGTACATGTGAATAAGTTACCTATTTTTATAATTGAGAAGGAATGTGGGATTATTCCTATAATGATAGCAATCTCACTCCCATTCAGTAACCTTTCTAGAACAGGAGAGAGAGGAGTGAAGTTATTATTAGGGTCTGAGAATCGCACACCACCCTGGAGTGCCTAAGGGGTTGCCCCCCACTGGCCCCCAGTAGCTATGCAGTCACAGTGATGCAAAGTCTGGGAACTCCCAAGGAAAGGGTTGGTTGCTTTCTTTCTTTTCCCTGACTTACGGTAGGGCTATGAAGCTGAGTATCTGGTCCTTGGGAGGAGTAGTTGACTAAGGTTTTTAACTGAATGAGATTGGACTCTGCTGGCCTCTGAAGCTGATAAAACTCCAAAGCAGGGCAGGAGACAGTGCTCCCCAAGGTGGGCAGAAAGAATGATGGTTCTTGTGCTAGCGTATGTTCTAAACACCATGCCCGGTGGAGGGGTAGGGGGAGCTCCTTAGAAAGGCTGAAGGAGAGGTAAGTCCACCTCACCCACCTGGAATTCTTTTCCCACCCCCACCTTTGCCCCTGCAAATGTTGCAACAAGCCGCCTCTGAGGTCTGGTTCTTGACTCCCCTACCTGCACAGTTCAGGTGAAAAGGGAGGTTCGTGGTGAGGCCCCTCCCACCAGTTAGGAGCATGGAGGGTTGTGTTGTTTTCTTTCCCCTGCCCTTAGTGAGTGGCCTAGTGCCTAACACATGGTTGCTCGTTGTTTGTGGATCTGATGGTCTCCCAAACTGAAGTTTGGGAGGGACCTTATACTGGGCTATGGAGCATGGGTAGGATCTGGATAACAGGGAGGAAGGAGAGAACTCCAGGCTGGAAATGGTTTGAGCATAAAAACACAGCTGCAGATGCAGAAATGGACATGTATGGAGCAGGGAGGTGTCCTACCTGGAGATAGAAGTGCATTTGTGTGTGTGTATGTGGAGGGGGTGTATGCAAGTCTGTGTGTCTTTGCATGGAGGGGAATGGAGGATGGTAGGGGAGTGGTGGTGGTAGGGAAAGAGGGTAGTTGAAAGAGCAACAGGGAAGGAAGAAGAGGGAAGCGAGATTGGTTGGTAGCATTTCACAAGGTTCTGGAGGACCCAGAGGAGTCTGGATTTGGTGTGATTGGCATTTGTGTGTGTGTGTGTGTGTGTGTGTGTGTGTGTGTGTGTGTCACTCAGTCATGTCCAACTCTTTGAGACTCCATAGACTGTAGCTCACCAGGCTGTTTGATCCGTGGAATTCTCCAGGTCAGAATACTGGAGTGTGTTGTGATTCCCTTCTCCAGGGCATCTTCCTGACCCAGGGATCGAACCTGGGTCTCCTGCATTGCAGGCAGATTCTTTACCATCTGAGCCAGCAGAGAAGCTTGTGATTGGCAGTTCAGTTCAGTTCAGTTCAGTCGCTCAGTCATGTCCGACTCTGTGATCCCATGAATCGCAGTACGCCAGGCCTCCCTGTCCATCACCAACTCCTGGAGTTCACTCAAACTCACGTCCATCGAGTCGGTGATGCCATCCAGCCATCTCATCCTCTGTCGTCCCCTTTTCCTCCTGACCCCAATCCCTCCCAGCATCAGAGTCTTTTCCAATGAGTCAACTCTTTGCATGAGGTGGCCAAAGTACTGGAGTTTCAGCTTTAGCATCAGTCCTTCCAGAGAATACCCAGGGCAGTTAAGGAGCCCCAAAGAGCAACATGATGATGATACTGAGATTCTAGAATTCTTAGTTGTTTATGAGCAGGAGGAGATGGAAGAAGAATGGGAACTAGTAATGATACTGGTAACACTTCACATTTATATATTGCATCCATGGCTGGCACTCGGTAAAGTGCTCTTTAGGTAATCAGAGACCATTGTAGTAAGCTTGGTATGAGGTGATTAGCTGGAGATAAATTGCACAGCAGATGACATAGTTAGCTCCTTCATATTTGGCTATATTTGGCTCTTATTTGGTTAAATAAGAAATAGCTCCAAGGACATCTTCTTCCTGAACTCTGCTTCCCAAAGTGTGTCCTTGAAGCCTCTGGAGCTGGGGCTGTTGTCTGGCTCAGCTGGGCTGCTCAGCGCTTGCACACTCGCTGCCAGGAACTAATGTCCTTGGGCCTCAGCTGGGGCGTGTCCCCAGTACAGCCATCTGGAAGGTCAGAGAAATTAGCCACTAGAATGTACCCATTAGTGTTTCAAGAGGTTACAACCTGTCAGTGGAATCCCAAGCCTGGGAACTGCTTCTCTCACAGGGCTTTTCAAAGTTGGAACAAGCTAACAGTTCTCTAGCACTGACTGCTCCCTTATTTGGACACTAAATTTTCAGGGTGAGATTAGACTTCTCCTTTGTTTTAGGAGAGTTTTTAAGGACCTGATATCCCTGTGAGTGATTTTCAGAGAGAGAATGTGACATCAGAGCCATACCTTTCCTCCCTTTTTTCTTTCCCTGGCCTCCAGCCCACCCATTTAGGAGAGTGGGAAGGGGCCCCTGTCCACTCACCTCAGTCTTGGAGGAGGAAAATGGACAGCACATCCTGGAACCAAGAGTCATGGAGTGGCCTGGCTGCAGGGCTGGGGGGCAACTTCAAGCCCCGCCTGAGGGCTTGTCTCTTGGCTTTGGGGAACTTACTATGGCCACTGACTTGGCAGAAATGTAGTTTATCAGTCCAGCTTCATGTGAGGGGCTGGGGATGGTGGTGCTGCTGAGGGGTGAAGAGTCTTCTGCGGCAACTTTGAGAGCATACTTCTTCCCCTGCCAGCCTCCTAACATGGACGGCTGATTGTACTGCAAGCCCAGCTCTGCCAACTTCTGCCTTTCCTTCTGGTTGACCCCCGTGAACCTCATAGAAGTAATTCAGCTCCTGGCAGTGACATTGGATCCTATTGGAGGAAGGGAAAGCAGGAAGGAGAACAACATGTTTCTGTCAACAAAGGTGTGCTCTCGCTAGTTGGAACGCGCTGTGAGGTGGCTTTCAGCCCTTGGGTGATTACTGTGGGCTTAAATTGTGATGCCGTGTGTGGAAAAGGCTGTAAATCATAGAGACTGTAGGGCTGTGGAGTGAAGGTAGGGCCTCCAACTGCAGTCGCCAAGAACCCAAGGTGAAAGCTGGCCAGAAGGCTGGCCAGACTGGAGAACTGCTACTGCCCAGAAAGAAAGCACTTTGGGCAGTTGTAAGTGCTTTGCTTGCAGTATCTTATTTAATCTGCCCAAGAATACTTCGTGCTTGGAGCTGTCATCCCCACCTCAGAGTTAAGGAAGCTCAAGCCTCGAAAGCTTATTCACAGCTTGGTAGCTAGTAGAAATAGAGTTGGAATTCATACCCCAGACTACTCTTTTCCCATTATTCCTTACAGAGGAAACAATGACTAACCACTAATTTTAATAAACATTCTATATCAGAAGAGTTACAGATTTGCAGAAAAGTTGCAAAGATAATATATAGAGTTTCTGTCGGCCCTGCAAGCCATTCATTTTTTTCTTCCTCTTCTGGTCCATTTTATGAGGATTCATGGGGGTGAAGTACAGATTTGGAATAAGGACATTTTTTCCCAAAGATTCCAGCTTAGTGATTTTTCAGCTAAAATTTTCGAAAGTCCATTCTAACATATTATTTCTTCTCCAGTTCTACTCTGTCTCAGTCCTGCTGGAAGGGACTAGCCCTGGCTTTGCCATCTGGTTTCAGAGTCAAACACCCTACTCTCTTGACTGTCTCAATAGAGGTGGATAGCAGCTGAGCTTCTCAGAGGTAGGGAAGGCAGGTGGGTGTGGGGAGCATTCGCACCAGCTTGGCTTCTGGACCTTCTGCCTGACAGGGTTGTGACGTGGGTGTTAGGAGTTTCAGCTGACGTTTCCTGGCCTGCAGCCAGAGCCCTCCCAAGGGACATGGGGAGAGTCTAGGCAGTGAGGCCTGTTTGCTTGGATGCTCTCCTGAAAATCTGTCCTTGTACGGTGCAGAATGGTTTGTGGTGGTCGCTGCTCTAGGCCCAGGCCTCAGGGTGCAGGCAGGAAGGCTGACTGTGGGCAGGGTAATACCCGTGGGCAGCTGGTGTGCTTTGCTGGGTCCCAGGCATGTTGTCCATTTAAGGGAAAGGGGTCTGCGATCTCCTTGGCTCTGGGTGTGAATGGGCTGGCCTGAAATTTGCTCATGGCCTTTGCTGGATGTGCTTTTTCAATGAGATCATTCCAGAGTTACATTCCTATGAAATTATATTTTGCTCAGGACGTGAAGCTGGATTTGTGTAAAAGCATTGGCACTAAAACTCCGGGCTCAGAGTGGGGCAGAAATGAGAATTGAGATAAACAGACCTTTAGAAGGAAGGGAAGACAGAAGGAAAGAGAAAACAGTTGTTAAAGGATTTTGCATTTAAAATTGGTGCACCGTAAGCATACCAAGGAGTCGGGATTGCCACTCAGACCATGGAAAGGCGGAGGTGACGTGTATTGTCCCAGCTGCCTGCTGCCCCCAGGCAGTGTGGGCTCAGCCTCCGACGTCTCATTTTTCGCTCTTTGCTTTTTCTCTTTTTCTTTGTCTCTGTCTGTCTCTCTTGCGCACACATATACAAATGTATACACATACAGCCCCTTCATGCTGGCAGCGTGAAATGACCGTATTCTGTATAATTTAGCCTTGAAATCCTGTCTAAATGCTGTTCTCTTGGCTCTGAATGTCCTTCTCTCCCTTTGCCCAGGTACGTCTAGTCACTCTCATTTGGACGTTGCTTTTCTAAAATCCATTGTGCTGCTCTCAGACAGTTATTTTCTGGTACCTCTGTGCTCTCACTCCCCTTGTGTGTCCCACTCTTCCCGTACTTCTCATTTGGTATTGGAGGGCAAGGAATATTACCCTCCCCGGTGCCTGCCAAAGAATCAGATACTCATTAACTGATTGTAGAAGAGAGGAACCAAATGAGTGAAAAGTTGGCAACTGCAGGGAAGGCAAGCCACAGAATGTTGGCTAACATAGCATACGTGACCTTGGAGGCTGAGAGACTAGAGAGTTAGACTTGCAAAAAGAGTAGTTATATGTGTGCATGCAAGTGTGCACAAAAGCACGGGGAAGTTTGTGGAATGGTAAGATGGAAAGCCCGGTAAGTTCCAGATTCCACAGGCAAACTGCGTGGTTTAGACTCACTCAGGTTAGATGAAGCTGCCCCCTGAGTAATCCTTGTGAAGTTGCACAAGGACAGAGAAGAAGGAGCTTTAGGTTTGAAATGGGAGGGTTCTGGGTGGTGATGGTAATAATATTCTTAATAATAACAACAACAGCACCAGTAATAACATAGTCCTCACACTGGACCAGACGTTATTCCAAGTACTTTTCGTATTTTAGCCCTTTGATCCTTACAGTAAGCCAGATGAGGTAGTTAATTATTAACATACGAAGAACTGCATAGTAGTTTTAGACCTGGTTCTGTACCTACGAGTTGAGTGACCTAGGGGGCAAGACAGCCTCCCTGAACTAGTCTCCTTTGTTAAATGGAGAAAATACCTTTTGCATTTAACCACTGGGGTTTGTTTGGCAGACTCAAATGAGCTAGCAATGAATGTTGTTTTGATAAGTCTAAAACTTTTTAGACTCTGAAGGACTTGGAACTAGAGTTGGGGAAGAAGGGTAACTTGCATAGTAATTGTGGTTGAGATATTGGGCTCATACGTAAAGTGCGTGCTGCTCTGAGTGCGGGCCATAGTTGTACTTCACGGCTGCTCTGTGCTGGCCAGTGGCGGCATCATTGATTATATTTAGAATCAAGACTTGAGCTTCCATTAAAGAATCAAGAAACTAGTTCTCAATGGAACTAAATATAAATGTGAAATATCATTAGGGGACAGATCTTAAGGGCTAACCAGGCCTTCCCTCCCAGCCAGGGAGGCAGAGAGGAAGCATGGTGGTGGGTGTTTGCAAGGGGGAGAATTATTCTGTTGAGCCCTTGGGAGCAGCGAGGCCTCTGCAACTAGTGGCAGAGAGGCTGGCTCAGAGAGGTGGCCCATGTCGGCTCCCACAGCCCAGCCCCACAGCAGTGGACTGCAAGGTTCTGTGGGCTGGTGGATGTGACCCATTTTTCCTCAGGCGAGAGATCTGTAGGGAGTTTGAGAAGTTGTTTAAATCACTACAGCCTTGGTAATGGAGAGTATGTCCAGCAAAGTGGTCCATATTTGCGGATACTGGGTCCACAGAGATGCCAACCCTTGGGCTTGCGATTGCACTGTGCTGAGCTGGGCAGTGGATGAGGAAGATTGGTGAAGGGAACAGAGGGGATAGCGTCTGCATGTGCAGCCCAGGAAAAGCAGTGTGGACCCCGGAGGCCTGTCACTAACTATAGAGCCGAGCAACCTCCTCCGTGAGGTCTGAGCTCAGAGTGCCTCTAGCCTGACAGTTGCCTGGATGGGCTGTGATGCCTGTGTGAATAATTATAGGTCACAAAACAGAACCATAGTCAGCTACATCCCTCAGAAATGCCTAATTGTAGGCTACAAATGTGAAAATATACAAGAGCTTAGACACATGTCATACCTCATTACAGAGAGCTCTGGCATGAGTCAGATGTGACTTGGGTGGCTCTTTGTGTGTCAAGAACTGCTTGGTGGGCATGCTGGCTGGCCCAGAAGAAGGGAGGAGGCATCTTCCCCATGCATCCCTTAGGGAGACTGGGAACTTAGGGAAGGGGGAGAAATATGTGCTGTGCCCACAGCTTGCTCTTCATTTGTGCACTTACATGGCTAAAAAGCTGCGGTTACTCAAGGTAGGTTTGATTCCTCTTTAGGAATTGTCTTCAGCACCAGTTCACAAACCACTTTAGAAAATGTCACATTTGAGTCTTGGGATCTTTGGCATTTGTGTCTGATGTTTTTGCATTCAACTATTCCTTTTTTTAAAAAAATTGGAGTGTAACTGCTTTACAGTGTTGTATTACTTTCTGCTGTACAAATCATGAATCAGCCATAAGTATACATGCATCCCCTGCCCTTGAGCCTCCCTCCCACCCCCCCACCACATTCCACCCCTCTAGGTCATCGCAGAGCACTGAGCCGAGCTCCCTGTGCTGTACAGCAGCTTCTGCTAGCCCTCTGTTTCACACAGGCTAGTGTATTTATGTCAGCGGCGCTCCCCAATCTGTCCCGCCCTCTCCTTCCTCCACTGTGACCTCAAGTCTCTTCTCTATGTCTGTGTTTCTATTCCTATTCCTGCAAATAGGTTTATCGGTGCCATTTTTCTAGATTCCATATATGGCAGGATATGACTGTTCTTTACTCCTGAAGGCCTGTGATGCATAGCAGTTTGTAAATTGCTGGCATCCAGGTTTGAAGCAGTTGTGCAAGGACTCAGGGAAGCAGGGCACCTTGTTGGCACACTCTCAGTGCCCAGTGTTGGCACACCTGCTGAGTTCTATAGGCCTGCATTCACAATTACCTGTGCACTTGCGGGGCAGGTAAAGTGGGTTAGCACAAAGATTCTTAGAGTGGGTGTGTGAGGAACTTTGGGCACTTGTGAACCTCCTAAACTGGCAGACAGAAGTTTCTGTTCTTAGAAATTTTCTTTGGAGGTTCTTGGTGTTTATTAGATACTTGGAGGGGTCTGGGACCTCAAACAGTTGTATTCTTAAAAAGTGGAGATTTCGGGAATTCCTTGGCTGTCCAGTGTCTAGGGAACGTCCATGCTTTCACTGCTGAGGGTGCGGGTTCAGTCCCTGGTCGGGGAATCTAAGATCCCACAAGCCATGTGGCATGGCCAAAAAAATTAATTAACCTAAATTAAATTATATTAAAAAATAGGAGTTTGGGGCAGTCTCAGTATGCACCCCTTTTGATATCAAGGCTCCACAGGTTACTTGACAGTTACTGCTGCTTCTGACCCGAGGTACTTTTCTCTGGTTTGCACCCTTTTTGTCCTATGGCTCTGAATGAGTTAGCATCCTTAATGGATGCAGATTTTCCTTCAGAGGAAATTCAGATAATGTTCCAAAGTTTCTGAGGGCAATTGCCAAATAGGAATTTTAGGAATGTTTTGAGAATGTATTGGAATAAACATTCAGACCTCGAAGGACTACCCTGGAGAGGAGAATGTCTGTGTATATTGTGTATCTGGTATATTGCATATCATAGTTGTTAAATCATGTTTTGTTACCTTTAGTTTCACTACCTTCAGTTCATACCCTCAGAAGTTGGAACCGAGTCTGTGTCCCCAGTACAACCTGGAAGATCTTGGGAATTCTTTCCTTGCAAGATAATAGTCTGAGGCTGATGGGGACATTTTAAGTTCCTTAGAGAAGTGAGGGTATCTGAAATACCCCAGGTTACCTAACTGGACTGTACTGACTTATTGCTGGGCTGAGGGAGCCCTGGTTTACATAGGAGCCTACTTTGTCTTGTCTGGGGTGCTTGGGGGTCTTTGATAAAATGCCCAGCTGGGTTGGGCTAGTCTGGTCCAGCACCGGGCTATTTCTGCATGGGGGCTCTCCCTGGCTGAAGGTAGCCTTAGCTTGGTCCAGATTTCCAGGCTTGTGAACAGTAGCAGTAGTGGTGGGTGGGGTTTATCTGTTAGGGTCCTGTTTCCTCTCAGTTTAAAATATCTTAGTCATCTCTGAAAATGAAGGAGTCTCAAGAGTGGAAGGGACCTTACATGGTATCTGTGCTAATCTACAAAGCAGGGGGAGGGGAAGACTAACCTTATCTACTTCTCTCACCCTTGTATCCCCAGCATCTTAACTGAGTGAGTGGCATGTGGTAGGGATTCAAAAATACTAATCGAGTGAATGAGTAAGCACCAACTTTGAGCAGACCATTGTCCTTGCTTCATTTGTTCATTTATTTCACAAATATTAATAAGCTCTTAGTATGTGCCACTTTAAATTCTGGGGTAAACCATAGTGACTCAGACCGTCTTTGTCCTCAGGAGCCTAGTCTGTAATTTAGAAGTGAGGAGTTAAACAGAACTTATTGTCTGTAATTGAAATTTAAGAATAAAATGTTCTCATTTTGGCCATTTTGGATCTTCTCCTTGTCTAAGGTCTCTTTGGGGGATCACAGATAACATATCTAATCCCTTTTTCACATGAGGGCCTTTCAGAATTCTCAAGGCAATTTTCAGCTTCGCCCATCCTCAGTCTTCTCTTCTCCAGGGTAAACATTCTCCGTTCTTTAGTCGTTTCTCCTGTGACATGCCTGTGAATGCCCTGTCCATCCTGGTCCTCAGGATGCGTCCAAACTGAGTTTGTCCCTCGGACAGTGTGGAGTCCAGAACCCAAGGCTTTTTCACAAACGTTAATTTCCAAGGAACGTTCCAGCCTGGAGCATTTCCTGCATTTCAGCTTTGCTCTGCTCACCCTGGGCTCAGACAACGGATAATGGAAAGAGAAAGTTCTAAACTTGGCCAGACTGAGAAGATCTTCATATTTGGCTAATCCTGGAATTAAAAACTTTTGTCTCTGTTCTGTCCTAGCCCCACTACCCCACCCCACTCCCCTTGGTGTAGATGAATCTGCACACAGCCTTGCTGCCAGTGGCTTGCTTGCCTTTCATTTTCTGAGCCAGTGCCCTTCATTACCAGGGAAATTAGCATGAAAAAGCAGATTCCAGTTCTATGACTTTATGCAGTACAAGCCCTTTATCACATTCTCTAACCCCACTCCCTACTGAAAATGATAAAAGTTGGAGTCTTGTGACATCACAACAGTTGGCTGTTGTATCAACAGCTGTGATGTCACCAACGGAGGATTATGACTTCAAGGAAGAATAGAGGGAGGGAATGTATCAGACCAGAGACCCCCAGGGTGGTGGTAGGGCTGGGGGAGACTAGCAGGACACAAAGACATAATTTTCATGTAAATCTTCACCCAAAAGCCCAGTTGGCCTTTCAGCGGCTGGGCTGCCCGTGGAATCCCTCTTCCAGATTCCCATCACTCCCTCCCTCTGTGGATTAATGGTTTGGTTTGTGGGCATTGCTCAAGTCTGAGCGTGTGTGGAAGTCCCCTGCTGGCCTGCTGGCTTCTGGGCTGGCTTGGGGTTTTATTCATGAGGTTCCTGTTGAATATAACTTTTCAAGGAGGGAGTTCAGAGGGGAGCCCGGGAGCCTGGGGTAAAGCTGATGCAGATGTAGGCAGCCTCTGAGCTGAGAGGTGTGCAGCCTCATCTCTCCAGGCAGAGGGGCAGCTGCTCTGTCAGCTGTGGGGGAAGCCTGAGCGTGCCGTCCACAGGCCTGAGTGCTAGCTGCCCACATGCTGCTGGGGCAGGTTGGGTCTGCCCTGAGCTCCTCCATGGCTCCTTGATGCAGAGACTTAAAAACACCTGCTACAGAGGTTCCCAAACTCCCTCAGTTTGTGGGAATTTTGAGCATT
Source organism: Bos indicus (assembly GCF_029378745.1). Lineage (NCBI taxonomy): Eukaryota > Metazoa > Chordata > Mammalia > Artiodactyla > Bovidae > Bos > Bos indicus. Next base: position 44,176,364 of record NC_091774.1, read on the forward strand.
TTTCACAATGCTCAGAGGCGGAATATTTTTATGAAATATTTAAGTGTAAACAATGTAGTAAGTGCTTATACATCCTAATAACTGAGTAGCCATTTGAAAAACATTATAAATTGAAAGGAAAAATATTTTTAGAGGAGGGTTGGTGGGATTGGTGAAATAGGTGCAGGGGATTAAGAGGTGCAAATCTCCAGTTACCTGGTAAGTAAGTCATGAGGATGTAATATACAGGATAAGGCATATTGTCAATAATATTGTAATAACTTGTATAGGACTGGATTTATCATGGTGATCATAACATATACAAATATCGAATCACTACCTAGTACACCTGAACCTAGCATAATATTGTACTTCCATTTCAATTACAAATATTTGTATTTCATTCTCAAGTAGCCATAGGCACTAGCTAATGGGATGTACTGGCACTGCACCACATCTCACGTGTTGGAATTGCATTGGATATTGCCATCCCCATTTCCTGTTCCACATTGCTTTTCACACGGTTATTGCTTTTTAATCACAGCAGCTGCTGAAAACCCGGCTTCACAAAGAAATGACATCATCGAAAAGAATGTAGTGCGATCTCATGTTAAAACTCACGGCATGTCCAACAAATGTTGAATATTGCCCTTGTTTCCCTCAAAAATTTAAAATATCTTGCAGCACCCCCTTTGAGTTCCCTGTGGTACTCTCGGGCACCTCTGCACACAGTTTGAGAACCACAGAAGCCAAGTAGCACTTACTTCATTTAAAGGAGGAAAAAGGCCAGTTCTGTCCCCATCATAACCTTTAAAGCCGTTGGGTAGATGGATGGACAAATGCCCCTTATCTTCAGTCTCAGCTCCTGTTAGACTGTATAGGGGAAGGCTTTTCTTTTACCAGGGTCTGTGTTTGTGAGTGCCTCTGTCCCCTGGGTGGGGAAGAATGATAAGGAGAAAAGACTTGAAGAACAGCAAAAGAGGAGCATCTCTTTCATGTATTTACCATTGCCATGACACACAGCATGTGGGATTTTATTAGTTCCCTGACCAGGGGTCAAACCCACAGCCCTACATTGGGAGCGTGAAGTCTTAACCACTGGACCACCAGGAAAGTCCTTTTTATGTTTATGTTTTGTTGATTCAGGGCCCTCTGAACTAAATGGCTTAAAGAAAAATGGGATTTTAACACCAAGAATTTGGGGGCCGGGCATGAGACTACTGCCATTTCTAACTCTATCCAGATAGAGCTGGGCTGCAGGAGTGTACTCGGGATGGAGGATGGCTTCCTGCCACAAGATATGACAGAGACCAAGGGACTCACTGCTCTGGTTTCTGTTACAGAGCTCAGTGCCAACCTCTTCCGGACTCTGGGATCTACACTTACTCTAAAACCCTTGGCAAATTACTTAGCCTGAGCCTCGGTTTCTTCCTCCATAAAATAGAGATAATGACAGCTAGATTAAATGAGATAAATGCGTACTAAGAACAGCCGAGCCTGGCTGTGTACATACACTTTCTTCTACTCCCTTCTAAGACCGGGACTTTTATCCAAAGGGAGATTCAGCCCCAATGATCTGGCCAAGATCTGCAGTTTGAGAGTGACTTAACTTCTCCTAGATAACTTTGCTTTGTGTAACTAATGTTCCCACTCTGCCAAGTTCTATAATCTGTGTACCCATTCTGAAGGTTCCTTTTTCACTCTCTAAATGGCATTTTTTAATGAACAGATTTCTTATTTAGTGTAATCTGATTAATCAAGGTTTTCCATTATGGTAATCTGATCGATCAAGGTTTTCCATTATGGTTATTGCTTTTTGTCCTGTTCTTGCTCCAAGGTCTCCTTGGCTTTTGCTCATGGTTTTCCTTCTGCTAGCAGCAACATTCTTCCTCTGTTTTCTTTGTCTTCCACAAGTCCTACAAGACTCAGCCCAGCGTCACTTCCTGTCTCCTCCAGAACCTTCCCCTGCATCTGTCCTGTCCACCTGGTTAGGTGTCTTTCTTCTTGCTTTCAGAGCTCTGTGTCCATACCTCTGTCAGAGCTCTCGTTACATTGTACCAGCATCTTTCCTTTACTCGACAGTCTCAGGCAGGATGGAGGGCTGCTCAAGGGCAAGGACCAGGATATAGCACAGTGGCAAGGGGGGCCTGGCCAGAGAGATGCCTTGGAAGGGTTCGAGTGAGTAAACACACGAAAGTCTCAGATGCCACACCTGTCTCTCCTTCTACTTCTCTTATGATATTTCCCCAGCCTTTCATGACCTGTGCCCTCTTTTGATGAGCATGGAGATCTTCCAGGCAGATGGTAAAATGCTACCCCCAGAGAGCGTACTCCAGATTGAAGTTAACTACATGACAGTGCTTCAGAGAGGGCTGGTCAGTGTCCCAAGCAGCAGACATCAGGATAGGAAAGTCCTGTCATTCACTAAGCCCCAGAGTAAGGATCTTTGTGTTTTATAACAGGAAAATCATTGTAATCTTTGCAGAGAGCAACTTCAGTTCTGGGGCTGAAGCCATTCCTGGTCTGAATCTGTTCAGAGGTGTTCCGAGGACATGACCCCCTTCTGAATGTTTTGCGTGGACATGCTTGCTGCGGGTGGGTCAGGCTCTGAACTGGGAAGGCTGGTGGTGTTGGAAGATGGGCCTGGACAGATGGGCCTTCTTTCTAGAAGAAGGAAAACAGTGAGCAAAAGCCAAGGAGACCTTGGAGCAAGAACAGGGCAAAAAGCAATAACCATAATGGAAAACCTTGACCAAGCTGCTCACTCTGTCTGGTACAGCCACTCTGAGCTGGTGGCAAATATTTTTTGGTTAAGAATCTGCCTGCCATTGCAGGGTAGATGGGTTCAGTCCCTGGTCCACGAAGATTCCACATGCCACGAAGCAGCTAAGTCCATGTGCCACTGCTGAGGCCCTAGAGCCTGTGCTCTGCAACAAGAGAGGTCAGCACAATGAGAAACCTGTGCATGGCAACTGAAGAGTAGCCCCTGCGTGCTGCGCTAGAGAAAGCCTGCATGCAGCAATGAAGACCCAGCATAGCCATAAACAAATAATTTAAAAAGTATTTATTGAGGGCCTACTGTGTGCCAGGGTCTGTCCTAGGCACTAAGGGTACAGCTATAAACAAAACCCCCAAATCCCTAGCCTCATGGAGCTTATACAGACATAATAAATAAATGGAAAAGAAGAGTAGTTGTGTTGGATGGTGATGAATGTTATAGAGAAGGGTAAAACAGGAGAAGGGAGAATAGGAGGACTGAGGGGATAGTAGGGTGGAGGAAGGTTTTTTAATATAGTAATTTCTTAATACTAAATTTTATAGTGTGATCCAGAGGAATCTTCACTAAGAAGGTGATGTCCAAAGACCTGGGAGGTGAGGGAGGAACCTCTTTTGGGGGAGAATGTTGTAGTTACAGGGGACAGTGGGTGTGGAGGCCTGGAGTTGGAATGTGCCTGGTGTGTTTGAGGAAATAATAAGGAAGATATGGCTGGTGGGGAAAGAGTAGTTGAAATGAGATTGGAAGTATCATAGAGACCTAGATGATGAAGACCTTGTAGATCATTGTGAACATTTTGGCTCTTTCTTTGAGTGATTGGGATCCATGTTAGGGTTTTGCCAGAGAAGTGGCAAGATCTGCCCTGTTGCTGGTGATGGGTGCATCTGATGATGGTAGCTTATTGAGGGTCTGTTCTGATTGTTTCTGTTTTCTTGATGAAATGGGAAACAGAGTAAGAGCGAAGAGAGTGAGGACAAGGGAAGAGGCCTTGAGGCTGAGAGTTGGGGGAATGCCAGAGACTTCAAGTATGTTACCTCTTGGTTCTGAGTATTCTTTGTATTTTATATATGGCTTCTTGCTGGTTTTGATGTTCTCATGATAGAGGTAGAGTATTCTCCCTATACTACAGATAGGAAAATGAAGGTATTGAGACTTCCCCAGCCCCTTTAGCCCTTACCACTTCCTAGTCTCTTTCTGAGAAAGTTGACTTGTGGGTTTTGTGTTTTTCTGGAGCAGGGCAGGCATCTTGCCATCGGTCAGGTTGAGTTCAGTTAGGCTGGAGAGCATGGGAAGGGTGAGAATGAGGTCAAGATTTAGGATCAGGAAAGGCTTCAGAAAGAAGTTGACATTTGAACTGAATATTTAAGAAAGAATGGGGGTGGAGGACTTCACGATGGAAGGAATTGGTTGAATAAAAGCTTAGAGGCATAAACATTCCTGGCATGTGCAGGAAATGGCATTTAGTCTGCTATGACTGGCAGAGGGAAGGCTCTGGTATGAGCTAGCTCTGTGGCCTTGGAATCCCCAACATGTTTACAGGACCCACAAGGTTCTTTTTGCCAGGGAGGAAGAGGGAGGCCTTTGTGGGGCAGGCCTCCATTCTCTGGACGGAGCAGGCTCCATCGTCCTGGCAGAGCTGGGTTAAGGTCCTTGCTAAGAAGCTGAGTTTCCAGACTGGCAGAAATAGCTATGTCGAGGTTTATAAAACTGTCTTGGAAGCAACCAGATTTCCTTTGGCCTGGAATTGCCTAACAAGCCCTCAGCCCATTTTAGGCTTTCAGGAAACATTTAAACCCAGCTTCAAACCTCCACGAAATCAGTACTGAAGTGGAGAAGGACCATCTGGCAGGAAAAGAGACTGAAAATGGTTGAGGTTGAAAACCCCAACTTAAAAGCCTCTTTGAGGAGGAGAGTTGGGAAAGAGGATGTGGGAGTGATAAGTGGACAGTGAGGAGATGGATAGAGAGCTTGATTTTTTTTTTTTTTTTGGTTATTATTCAACAACAAAAATAATCTTTTTTGTGACTGGTTGAGGAGGATTTCAGCCTCACAGGGACCTGTAAAAACACTCGGCAATTCTTCTGATCTCCCAGCAAAACAAATCTTGGTCCCTCTCCACTTGACCAGGCTCATAATCCCCTTGACAATTTTGCTCGAAGGGCTTTCTGGACCTAGAACCCCAGAACCTGGGGCTGGAATGGAAAAGATCCAAGGTACCAGGTATGTAGAGGTACTGATGGAGAAAAAGGGTCTGGCGTTTCGGAGGGAATTAGGGGATCGGCTTGAGAAAAACCTCGCTGGCTCCCTTGTGATAGCTTTTGATGCCCAGCACCCAATCTCTGAGCCCACTGTCTCCCCTTTCCCTTGTAGCTGCTTGGTTTTAGGTACAACAGAGCCGAAAACAAGATTGTGGGCAGATAACCAGTCAGAAATGAGTCAGGAAAGAAAGGGAGGAAAAGAGGGGTGGAGGAGGAGAAAGACAGCGTGAGTGAGATGAAGGCAGGTTTCCCAGGAACAGTCTCTCTTCCTGGGTGTGTTGAATGAACTGTTACCGCAGGAACATCCCGGAAGGTACCAGGGGCACTTGTGAGGAGACTGAAACTCCTGCGGGAGAGGGGACTGGCTGAAGGGTGGAGGGGGAAGGCCTGTTGGTGACAGCCCAACTGGGTGACAGCTACAGTTGGAAAACTCCCTTTCACTGGTTGTACAGCCACCAGGACTGTGGGGAGTGAAGGAGTGTACCCTACAGGATAATGGTCAGTGCTCGAATTTCTCGTGCCCTTTGTCTTCCTGGCCTTTGACTCCTTGGGGGCCCACTTTTGCCATCAGTTAGCAAATCAGTTAACATTTGCGGGCCTTTTAGGTGAAGAACTCTCTGCTCGGTACTGAGGATTGTTCAAAACATGAGGAAGAACTCCCTAAGCACCACCACACCGCTTTCTCAACTGTGTGGGGTCATAGGCAGCCAGGGTGTCAGGAGACCTGGGGGATGCCTGTGAATGTCCTAGGAGGGCCAGGGAACAAAGGCTGTGGAGGTGAGCTGTTGCAACAAGGCCTGAGCTGTCAATCCGGGCAGAATAAACAAAGCGCTTCCCACCTTAGCCTACTCCAGGGACACCTACAAAACCTCACGCTGTAGAGAGGTCTGGCTTGAGTAGTTAAAAGGAACTCTTTCTAATGATGACCCTTCCTGAAGCTTAAGTGCCAATGTTGGTTGCTGAGACTCTTGGAGGAAGAAATTAAAGATGTAGGCCCTTCTCTGGGGGAGCTGCCAGTCTGATCCTTATCTTTCGGTCTAGAATGAAGAAGGACTTCAGGGGGGAGTCAGTAAGAAGGTGAGGGTGGTCTGGTGGGTGTTCCCTGGGCAGGGTGAGTAGTGGGTTGACCCCAGGGCAGTCAGACCACAACTGTCCAGAGCTGGATTGGGCTAAACCCAGGTTCTCAGGACACACAGTGATTTCCTTGCCTGCCTTCTCCTTCCCTGTGGGCTGCTTCCTAAGCTATTACTTCCACACGAGAGTTTGCATAAGAGATTAGTGGAATGTCAACTCAGCAGAAATTCCCTCATGTGGTTTAGAGGTTTCCTTTGTGGAGGCTCTGGACTTCTTACCTGGACCAGCAGAGCAGAGTGCTGGTGGGTGTTTGTGTTTCCTCTCAATGGCAACTTGAACCCAGCAGGTTGGGAGGCCTCCCTCCACACATGTGCATCTGTTCCTCAGCGCTCTTGGGGTTCAGACGTCTCCTTCTCAGGGACGAGGCACATGGTCATGTCCAAAACTAGGCCTGCAGAAAAGTACCACACAGACATTTAGAAATGTCACCTAACCAGGGTGATCGGAAGGTTCATTCTTAGAGGCTGGTCACCCCTCAGAAGGAGCCCCCTTCAGAGACTGACCTCTAAGGGATTCCTCTCGGGCCGTGGGGAGAGCACCTGTGGGCCGGGTGGTGAGACTGGATTGTAGGGAGAGAGAGCCCTAAGGGAGCAGGACAGAGAACTGCAGGATGCAGGCTGGCCTGAGCCGCAGCAGGGAGCCCCGAGGCTCTCTCCTCCAGTGGAGTTCGGGGGATAGATAGATGGAGGGCTTCTGGAGGCCAGAATCAGCTCCTTCCTGCCCTGCACGAGCCCCGCCCTCCGGGAGGCTTTGCATGGCTGCTCGCAGGGCAGTGCCCCCAAGCCTTCCCTGCTGGGATGGGGGACACAGCACTCACCTGCGGACTGGGAGAGTCAGGTCACAGAGCCGAGCAAAGCTGGCCACCTGTCACCATTGGGTGGGGAGGAACAGCGGTAAATTGGGGAGGGCTTGCTACATCTAAATGGACTGCCAGCTGTTGCCATATAGAAATACAGAAATGATAGCAGATTTTTCAAGAGAATCCAGAATCTGAATTTTTATTTGCATTTTGTTTATATTCACCCAATTCAACTTAAAAAAAAAATAAAGGGAAGGCCAAATGAGACATACTTTTGTTGTTGCAAACCACCAGTTTATAAACCATCAGTTATAAACTCTTGTTCCCAGGAGTTTGAAAGGGAGGGGAAGTGAGGAAAACCGTTGTTAGCTACCAGGGGCGAGTGGCAGGAAGAGCTGCTTTGAGATACAGGAACTCAGAGCACACTGAAGACTGAGGACCCTGTTTAGGGCAGATGTTGATGATGCTTTTACTGGATCCCATAATGTGCCTGCTTCTCTGTTGAGGGTCAGTGGTTCTTTGCAGGTGGAAGAAGCTGGGGGTGGGAGGAGGAAAGGGTACCTAGTAACAGCTGGGCAGACTCTTGGGAAGATGGTCAGTAGTGACCCTTCAAACCTTTACAAGCTCTTAGCATGTGGTAGGACACAGGTTTTTCACACAGGTCCATAAGACCAGCCTGAAATGCTTGCTGAACATCCAGATTCCTAGGCCCCATTCAAGAGGGAGAGATGGGGCCTGAGACTCTGCATTTTTTTTTTTTAACAATCACCCCTGTCAATATTAAGGAAAGTAAGTAAATGGTGGACTCAGAGCTGAGTCAACGTTCCTGCCCTGTTCCTTCACCAGGTGAGTGATCTTGGGCCAATCTTTTAATCTCTCTGAACCTGCATTTCCTGATTGGAAAGTTATCACTGTTTCCAGAATGGTGAGAGCTAAACTAGAAGATGGGTGGAGGTCATGCGTAGACCTGCCTCAGAGCCGTGACGCTGGTGTGGGTCGCCTGGGCTCCAACTCCTGCCTTGCCACTTTCTAGCTGTGTGACGTGGGACGAGCGATTTCACTGCTGTGTGCCTTGGTTTCCTTGGTGGTGGTGGTGGTTTAGTCACTAAGTTTTGTCCGACTCTTGTGACCCGATGGACTATAGCCTGCCAGGCTCCTCTGTCCATGGGATTCTCCGGGCAAGAACATTGGAGTGGGTTGCCATTTCCTTCTCCATTGGTTTCCTTGGTAACATGTAAATAATAATAGCACCCACTTTGTAGAGTTGCCACAGGGATTAAATTATTTAATCCTTTAAAATGCTTTTAAATTTAGCTATTCTATAAAGAATCTAGCAGCACCTTTCATAATAAATGCATCTTTTTTTTTTAGGTCACAAATAGGTTAAGGCTTACTTTCAAATGTCACCTCTCTATAGGGCCTTCCTGGAGTCCACTTTTTCCTTCCCTTTTCTCCCTTTACAGTTAGCTCCTCCAGGGTAAGGTTGTATCTGTTCGTTTTTATTTATTTATTAAAATTTTAGTATTTCCTAATTTGGCTGTGCTGGGTCTTAGTTGCGGCGTGCAAACTCTCAGTTGTGGCATGTGGGGTCTAGTTCCCTGCCAGGGATTGAACCAGGCGCCCTGCTTGGGAACATGGAGTCTTAGCCACTGAACCACCAGGGAGACCCCCATTTTTATATCCTAGTACCTTGCACAGTGCCTGGCGTAGAGTCACTGGAATGAATGGCAGTATCGGGGAGTCTGAAAAATGATGAATCTAGCTTGGGAATGGAGAAAGCGACTTCCAAGTACCCAGAGAAGCATGATCTGGAAGAAAAAGTGATTTATCAAGCTTCAGTGTGTCTGAATTACAATTATATGAGTAGGTCATGTTATTATTATTGCTCTTATGGTGAGAAAGTTGAGTCTTCAAAACTCAGGTGTGCAATGACCCTTGACTAGCATTAGCTAGACTCCAAGTCAGGTGTTCTTCCCACTACACCTTGAGATCCCAGAACTGTGATTTCTGTCTCAGGGCAGAGATTGTAGAAAGGTTCTAGTGGTGCCTTGTTGTATTCCTGTCTTTGGGTTGTAACTCTTCAGATAGTTGTCTATAACTTGTCAGAGCTGGGTTTTTGAGCAATTCGTGATTGGTGGTTGATCCTACCTGAACAATTTCATTTTCCAAACGTAGTTTTTGGCTGAATTTTAGTGAAACAGCCTCTCATCCCCCTGGCTTCTCTGCTCTTATTCCCAGTGGGTGTTTCGTTTGCTTGGGAGTGTCTCCTCTCCTTGCAGCCAGACCAGCCAAAAGAGTCAGGCAGAGAGCGTCGATGGGAGTCTGGGGTGGCTCTCAGGGCCTTGGGAGAAGGCCCCAGGAAGCCAGCCACGCAGACTGTTCAAGTCTATGTTTCACATGTAAAGGTTTAGCCTGGTCCTCAGCTTCTCAAGCCGCTGGATTATTCCCTGAGTCTGAGAGACTTGGCTGGAGAGAGCAGGTGGCGGGAGCACCGTGAGCAGGCACCTCTGACTGAGTGGGCTCTCCGGGTTTTCTCTCAGCGGTACCTGCCCACAATGCCTCACCTCCTGGGCCACTGCTGGGAATAGCAGCTGTGCTTCTGCAGGTATGTGACCAAGGGGCACTGCCACGGGCCTGGTGGCAGTTGTGATCCACTCCTTTCTTGGTTGCATCTTCATAGAATTTTTCTTTTTGGCTCCAGCAAATACCACAGTTATCTACATTTTACCTTTTTTCTAGTTGGCTCTTGGTTCTCCTGTTATAGCTTTTCAGAGCAGTGGGTCCACCCTTCTTAGATCAGAAATTCAGGGAAGGAAAGAATATATTTTTAATCATGTTCTTTTAATGTATTGTAGTTTCTGTTCTTCCCACAGACCTTCTGTCCTCCCCCTGAGGGCCTGCCCTGAAGCTGGTAGAGCACGTCCAGTGCTGTTATGATGGGTTCTGATGATTATTGTGACCGTCATTACCATGGGCACAGTTGAAAGCTTATGCTTAGTGAGTTGATTCCTTTTTGCACTGAGTTCCCTGAGGACCCCGAGAACTGGCCTGGGAAAGCTTCCAGGGCTGCCTCTCCTTTCCCTTCTTTCTGTTTAACACACAGAGCCATCCACCATGCTCTTCACTTGGCCCTGGGCTGGGGCAGGTAAAGGACATCTCTTGAGTGCGTGTGTGCAGGTGCTCTGGTGGCAGGACTAACTCACCGTCTAACCCCCTCCTCCTCCTCATCACAAATATGCTGTACACTTAAGTTTATAAAAATTTTTCTCCCTGTAGGTTGGGAAGGCTTTTCATGAAGGATAAAAGTGAGGCCCAGGGTTTTCCTTTTTCTGAAAGCTTCTGTAGTTTTCACTGTAGGAGGGATGTTTCACTGCTGTCACCATCGCTTGCTGTCACCTACAGCTGCTTCCTCCCTTTCTAATTCCCACTCCACTCACTACCATCATCACCAGAACAACAGCCATGAGAGCTTATGTGAAGGTAGTGCATTTCATGTTGAAACTAGGAAAGAATTATAAATGATATCAAGAATGTGGGTTTGGCTTGTTTTTATCATTGACACCAATCACTTATTTGCACCAAGGTAATAAATAAGATACTCTCCAGGATTAAGGTCATTCAGTTCAGTTCAGTTCAGTTCAGTCGCTCAGTCGTGTCCGACTCTTTGCAACCCCATGAATCGCAGCACGCCAGGCCTCCCTGTCCGTCACCAACTCCCGGAGTTCACTCAAACTCACGTCCATTGATCGAGTCGGTGATGCCATCCAGCCATCTCATCCTCTGTCATCCCCTTCTCCTCCTGCCCCCAATCCCTCCCAGCATCACAGTCTTTTCCAATGACTCAACTCTTCGCATGAGGTGGCCAAAGTACTGGAGTTTCAGCTTTAGCATCATTCCTTCCAAAGAACACCCAGGACTGATTTCCTTTAGAATGGACTGGTTGGATCTCCTTGCAGTCCAAGGGACTCTCAAGAGTCTTCTCCAACACCACAGTTCAAAAGCATCAATTCTTCGGCGCTCAGTTTTCTTCACAGTCCAACTCTCACATCCATACATGACCACAGGAAAAACCATAGCCTTGACTAGATGGACCTTTGTTGGCCAAGTAATGTCTCTGCTTTTGAATATGCTATCTAGGTTGGACATAACTTTCCTTCCAAGGAGTAAGCGTCTTTTAATTTCATGGCTGCAATCACCATCTGCAGTGATTTTGGAGCCCATAAAAATAAAGTCTGACACTGTTTCCACTGTTTCCCCATCTATTTCCCATGAAGTGATGGGACCAGATGCCATAGTCTTCGTTTTCTGAATGTTGAGCTTTAAGCCAACTTTTTCACTCTCCTCTTTCACTTTCATCAAGATGCTTTTTAGTTCCTCTTCACTTTCTGCCATAAGGGTGGTGTCATCTGCATATCTGAGGTTATTGATATTTCTCCCAGCAATCTTGATTCCAGCTTGTGCTTCTTCCAGCCCAGCGTTTCTCATGATGTACTCTGCATATAAGTTAAATAAGCAGGGTGACAATATACAGCCTTGACGTACTCCTTTTCCTATTTGGAACCAGTCTGTTGTTCCATGTCCAGTTCTAACTGTTGCTTCCTGACCTGCATATAGGTTTCTCAAGAGGCAGATCAGGTGGTCTGGTATTCCCATCTCTTTGAGAATTTCCCACAGTTTATTGTGATCCACACAGTCAAAGGCTTTGGCATAGTCAATAAAGCAGAAATAGATGTTTTTCTGGAACTCTCTTGCTTTTTCCATGATCCAGCGGATGTTGGCAATTTGATGTCTGGTTCCTCTGCCTTTTCTAAAACCAGCTTGAATATCTGGAAATTCATGGTTCACGTATTGCTGAAGCCTGAATGTTTAACTTTCATATCCAAAGATGCTTCCTTTTTGTCAATGTGATGAGAATGCTGATCAGAGTGAGAGAACTGTTGTTTCTGTTTACTTTTAACTTTTCCCTGAAGGTGATGTTAGCCCAGAACAGAGTGCACATTCATATTGAAAATATATTTGGTACATCAATTATTGCTGTGTCACATCCACTCTCCAAGGCACTTAAAAATTTTTAATTTTTTTTTTAACACCTACATTGAGATATAATTCACATGCTATAAAATTCACCCCTGTAAAGTGTACAATTCATTTGTTTTTTATGTATTTGTAGAGTTATATAACCATCACCACTATCTAATTCCAGAACTTTTTTTCATACCCCAAAAGAAACACTGTATTCATAGGAGTCACTCCCCATTCTGCCACCCTAAACCCAATCCTGAGCCACCACTAATTTTATATCTCTGTAGACTTGTCTATTCTGGACATTTCATAAAACTGGCATCAGGGTTCATCCATGAAGAATGTATCTTTTTATGTCTGAATAATATTCCATTTTATGGATATACCACATTAAAAAAAATCTTTTGGCCACTCCATGTGGCATGTAGGATCTTATTTCCCCCACCAGGGATGGAACCCATGCCCCCTGCATTGGTAGCTTGGAGTCTTAACTCCTGGACCATAGGAAAGCCCCACATTTGCCAATGCAGCCATCCATTGATGGACATTTGGGTTTCCACTTTTTGGCTGTTATGAACATTAGTACAAGTATTTGTGTGGACGTGATTTCCTTTCTCATGGCTGTATATCCAGGAGTGGGTCATGCTGGGTCATGTGGTAACTATATATCACTTTTTGAGGAACTGCCAACTGCTTTCCAAAGTGGCAGCACAATTTTACATTTCCCACCACCAGTGAATGAAGGTTCTCATTTCTCCACCATCTCACAGTCTAACTAATGCTTGTTTTTATCTGTCTTTTTTATTGTAGTCATCCTGGTGGTGTGAAGTAATACTGGGTTAACCAAAAGGTTCATTTGGGGTTTCCCGTAAGATGTTACAAAAAACCTGAATGAACTTTTCGGCCAACCCAGTACCTTATTGTGGTTTTACTTTGTATTTCCCTAATGACTAGTGATGTTGAGCATTGCTTCATGTGCTTATTAGCCAATTTTATATCTTTGGAGAAATGTCTGTTTAAATCCTTTGCATATTTTTAAATTGGATTATGTGTCTTTTTTATTATTGAGCTGTAAGAGTTCTTTATATATTCTAGGTACAAGTAGCTTAGCCAATATATATCATTTGCAGATAATTCTCCCATTCTGTGGGTGTCTTTCTACTCTTATATTTTTTATAGCATGAAATTTTTTATTTAATATGATATAGTTTATATCTTTTTTCTTTTTTTTGCTTGTGCTTTTTGGTGTCATACCTAAGAAACCATTGCCTAATCCAGTGTTACGAAGATTTACCTCTATGTTTTCTTCCAGGTTTTTCTTCTGTAATTTTAATTCTTAAATTTAGTTCTTGATACATTTTTACTTTTTTTTTTGGTATAGTGTCAGGGCAAGTGTCCTACTTTATTCTCTATATACAAATACACAGTTGTCTGAGCATCGTTTGTTAAAAAGACTCTTCTTTCCCTCTTCAATTATCTTATTATCATCCTTGTTGAAATCAGCTGACCATTAATATATGAGTTTATTTCTCAATTCTATTCTGTTGATTTCTGTTTCTATTCTTATATCTGTGTACACTGTCTTGATTATTATGGCTTTGTGGTATTTTGAAATTGGGAAATCCGAGTCTTTTAAGTTTATTCTTCATTTCCATGATTCTTTTGACTGCTCTAGGTCACTGGCACTGCCATAAAATTTTAGGATCAGTGTCAATTTCTGCAGTTGATGGATATTCGATTCAACCTATAGATCAATTTGGGAAATACTGCCATCTTAACAACTTTGAGTTTTCTGATTGCGAACATGGGATGTCTTTCTGTTTATGTCTTCTTTACTTTCTGTCAATGATGTTTTGCAGTTTGCAGTGTATAAGTCTTGCACTTCTTTTGTTACATCTCTTCCTAAGTATTTTATTCCTTTTGCTGCTATTATTGTGCAGCATACTAAGTTGCTTCAGTTGTGTCTGACTCTTTGTGATGCCATGGACTGTAGCCTGCCAGGTTTCTCTGTCTGTGGGATTCTCCAGGCAAGAATACTGGAATGAGTTGCCATGCCCTCCTTCAGGGGATCTTTCTGACCCAGAGATTTAACTCATGTCTCTTATGTCTACTTGCATTGGTAAAGTGAAAAGTGAAAGTGAAGTCACTCAGCCATGTCCAACTCTTTGTGACCCCGTGGACTGTAGCCTTCCAGGCTCTTCCCTCCATGGGATTCTCCAGGCAAGAATACTGGAGTGGGTAGCCATTTCCTTCTCCAGGGGATCTTCCTAACCCAGGGATTGAACCCTGGTCTCCAGCATTGCAGGCAGACGCTTTAACCTCTGAGCCACTAGGGAAGCCTTGAATTGGTAGGTGGGTTCTTTATCACTAGCGCCACCTGGGAAGCTGCCATTATTAATGGAATTGTTTTTCTTGATTTTGTTTTTAGATTGTTCATTGCTAGTGTGTAGAAAGAAATTGATTCTTTAAGTATTACCTTATATCCTGCAAGCATGCTTGACATTATATATTATTTTAACGGTGTTTTAGTGGAAATGTTATGACTTTCTACAAGCATGATTGTATCATCTGCAATATGAGATAATTTTACTTTTTCTTTTCCAGTCTGGATGTACCCTTAAGTTTTAACCTTTTCCTTCATTATTTTAGCATAAAACAACTTTATATGATATTAGCTAATCGTATATGGTACATATACAACATTTTTCACTTTGTAGTGCTTAGATACTTTAAAGCATATTAATTTTATTTTAATGGGTGTTAAAAATATGATAGCTCATAATTTTATGGTGTTGACTTAGGTATCACTTTATTAGGGTGTTCTTCCCTGAACATCCTATTTAAAATGGCACATCTTTCCTTTTCCTCTACCTTGCTTCATTTTTCCTTCCCACCACTTACCACTATACATATTATACACAAGCATACACTTACATGTCACACACGTGAGATGTGCCTGCGTATTGTCTGTTTCCTTCTGCTAGGATGTAAGCTCCCTGAGAGCAGAGGCTTGGGTTTATTCTTTGCTGATGGCAGTGTCCAGGAAATGGGTACTCAGCAAATATTTGTCAGTGGCTAATTGTTTAGAATGGAGTTAAGACCAGTACGTCAGTTTCAAGTTGATTCAAGAAAAATACTGAATAAATAATTGTTCAGGAAGTATACAAATATGGCAAAATTCATAAGGGCTATATGGCTTGCCAGAAAGTTGGGAAACTCTAACTTCAGTAACGAGAAGAAGCTGGATGGGAATGGAATTTTTAAAATCGTTTTCTGTGAAGTGAGAAGTTATTTGTTAGCTCACAGACTTTTCCCCAACCCAGATCAGGGAAGCCTTGAGGCCCACAAGCTGTAACAGATGAAATTAAATATATGTGGGAAAGTGGTTTCCACTTCCACCACAGAAACCCTGCTGGCAGTTCTGGAGGTCATCTGGGAATGTTTGAGGTGCTTTGGGCTACCCATGGAAACTTGGCTGATTGGTCTTGTCTTCTTTGCAGGGCTCTGTGTTTGCAGAGAGCAGAAATGACCATGACTGCCAACAAGAATTCCAGCATCACCCACGGAGCTGGAGGCACTAAGGCCCCTCGAGGGACTCTGAGCAGGTGAGTCGGGGAACATTGCCTGGGGGAGTGAAGCTCAGTGGAGGGTAGACTCAAAGGACACCTAACGCCCTATGTCCTGGATAGGACTGCTGCCAAGTGTGTGTGGTTATCTTCATGATTCTGACAGTCATCCAGGTGAATCATCTGGGCCAAACTTCAACCACTGACCAAACAGTGAGATCTCAGGGCATTTTCTTATGCCCTCTAAAATTTTGCTTCCTCATCTGTGACATAATAATAGTACCTGTCTCTCAGAGTTTCCTTGAGGATTAAATGAGATGATAATGTCAGTGCTTAGCATAGTGCCTAGCAAAAAAAACACGTATTAAATATTAGCTCCATCTCTGCAATGGGATAGAAGCTTCCAGAGCTGGCAGTTAAAGGTACAACTGTCACCAGGGCTTCTCAGGTCTTGGCCTAGGCTAGATGCTGATTTCCTTGAAGAACCTCTTTTACTAAAGCCACATACGTTTCATAGCCCCTTCATCTGAATCTCAGCTGGATGGGTTTGGCTTTGGAACCTCAGCTGCTGGAACGGGTAGCTATGAGAAGGATGCTCATCTTAGATGGGGATTGGGCTCATGGCCTCCTGGAGGGCAGGACTGTGCAGCGCAGAAGGATGCTCATCTTAGATGGGGATTGGGCTCATGGCCTCCTGGAGGGCAGGACTGTGCAGCGCCAGACTGAGTCTGGTGGAGTGGCGCACACTCAGGTCTGCCCAAAGGTTGTGGTAGATGTTTGGTTCGTTCAAGAGCTGGAATCCAGGTATGGTTGGTAGAGAGGGGCACAGGCTGTAGTCCCTGGGGAGTGGCTGGAGTTGAAGGAGGCAAGAGGAATTCTGTACACCATACGTGCAGAGTTTGGTCCCTGTGGAAATGGTCTGGATGGACTGTACCAACTAAATGAAAACTGGTAGGTTCTGACATGTTAAATACATAAGAGTTTGGGGCTTAGACAGACAAATTAACTATCTGCTGTGTAGCAACAAGAGCAGTAAGGACACCCTCTGCCCACCCACTCTCTCTAACCTGGACTACAGTTGCTGGCATACTTGCTTCCCTGAACAGGGTGAGGCTGAGGATGGCAGAGACCAGCAACCTAATGGGTAAAGTGGATAGAAAAACTGAACTCTCCCAGGGCATGTTGATGGCTGAGGCAGAAACAGGTCTGGGTCTTAGACTTTTTGTCCCGCGTAATCTGCTTCTTGGGAACAACTTGGTGGGCTCTGGCCAGTCAGGGGACATTTCTTCCTCTGCAGTGTGAATGTGAATTGGCAGATGGAGACTGGCAGTGAAGGTCCCCATCTTTTTTATATGAGACTGTAGGGGTGAAATAGGCATTATTTGTGATTTTACTGTTTTATTCTTAAGTTAAAAGAAATAGTATACTTTGAACCTGAATTAGAAATTACCGTACCCAGCAGCCCTCAGCTCCTTTAAGTATTTGTTTCTTCTTCTAATTTCCGCTTCGTGGGTGGGTGGGATGAGAGATGCATTGTTTACATAAAGTCACAACGCAGAATCAGAACTGCTGACAGGCACCCTAGTTTCTATTTGGAGTACAGCCCTACATGTTTTACACATTTTTAGAAATCCCTCTTCCTTTAGCTTCTCAGCATGCTTGCCGTTGTAACATGATGGATGGTACTTGTAAATATCTGAGTCTCTGATGTGCCTAAAAAAAGCATTTCTCCCTTCTCAGTCTTCACTTCCCTCCCTTCCTGCCACATTTCCGCTTCCCTCCCTACTTTCCTCGGGTTTTGGCATGGAGTCACAGGCCTTGTCTCAGAGGCTACTGCTGGGCTGTAGTTGTTACATCACAGTCGTCTGGCGGTGTCGTCTGGTGGCTGCCTCCACCCGCAGCCGCATCTGGGGCTGTTCTTTGGGCTGAGTAGGGCAGTAAGTCACCCGTTCATTTAGGAAGTTGTCAGGCAACCCCGAGGGCTCTCCTTCTAGGTGCCAGGCTCTGTGGTGGACAGTGAGGGGCACAAAGGAAGGATCCATTTTCTTTTTTTCAAGGCATTTACAGTTTGGATCGATGACGTTGGCACCCAGATTTCTTAGTCGGACCTTCTAATAGACATTTGCCTGGGACCTGGGGCCCTTTAATCATTGCCCATTCAGGAGTGCCAGTGAGAAAAAGACTCCCAGGTGTGACTGGTTGGTGAGTACAGGGGTGCTGGGGCCTTGGAAAGCTGGGCCTTGGAGCCCTGGCGGCTTTAGGGATCTCTGTCCACATCATCCACATGGAGGCAAAGGAAGCTGATGACACGGAGAAGACTTTGTATCTAACTTTGGGGGCAGGGGTACTTTGGGGCATGGAAAACTGGCGGGGAAGGGCAGATGGTACCCTAAGGAAGTGCCGAGATATGTATTTTCAAGGTTCTATCCTTAATTTGAATAAGATCTCACCTGGTGCCACCACTGAGCTAGTTTGGGTTAAGGATCCTAGATTCCATTGCATTATTAGCTTTTTATGGATGTTTTGCTAATTTATTATCTTCCTTTTCCTTTATAGCCCATTCTTGATCTGGTAAGATATGTAGGAGGAGGAAATCAACCTTTCATTTGACCACCAGAGTTCTGTTCTTTACTATGTTTGGGTCTCCTGGAGCAAGCTTCCCTTTCTGTTTGTTAGTGAGGCCAGAGGGGCGTGATGCTTCACTCTTAGCTGCTTTCCCTCCCCACAGGCAGCTCCAGCTTGCTTAGATTTGGCCGCATCCATTTTTGGGGGTGGGAGGTGAGATTCTCAAAGCTTCTCTGAGTTCTAGAGGTCAGGCTTTATGATGTTGGTACTGATGACCTGGGTGAGACTAGAAGCAGCTCAGTGACTTGCAAACAAAAAGGTGTTGTATTGAGAGCTAGTTCAGCCATCTCGATGGGGTAAACTTTGCCACTTGGTGCTCTCAGGAGATTTCACTTGTGCTATAAGACTTGGCGGGCAGCAGGGGCTATTCTCAGAAGACTTGTCACGCCTGCTGATTTCCTCAACAGCTTCTTTACTGTGAAACTCCAGCGTGCAGGTCATTGTGACTTAAAAATACAAGCTATTGGTATTGTTTTTTAGGAACCTTGCCTCTGGATGTATGTGTGGGAAACTTGGGTGACTATAGAAGTATAGGTTTCTTGGGGTCAAGGACTTTGACTTCTTTCTGTCTCCTCCAAGCCTGGAACGATACCCGGTATCCAGAAGACTGTTGACCAGTTGTCTAGATGGCTGTGAGATCAGTCTCATAGAGCATAGGCTACATGCTATTTGAGTTCTTATAGTTCTTTCATAATAGGTCTTATTAACTTAGTTTTTTTTTTAATTAATTTATTTTTAATTGTTTTACATCATTGTGTTGATTTCTGCCTATATCAACATAAATCAGCCATAGGTATACATATGTCCCCCAACTTCTTGAAATTCCCTCCCACACCCCACCCTATTCCACCCCCTAGGTCATCACAGAGCACTGGATTTGAGCTCCCTGCGTCATACAGCAAGTTGCCACTGCTTATCTAATTTTACATGTGGTGATGTGTATGTTTCAATGCTACTCTCTCAATTCATCCCACCCTCTCCTTCCCCTCTGTGTCCACAAGTCTGTTCTCTGTGTCTGCATCTCCACTGCTGCCCTGCAAATAAGTTCACCCAGACCATCTTTATAGATTCCATATATATGTGTTAATATACGATATTTGTTTTTCTCTTTCTGACTTAATGTCACTCTGTAGAGCAGGCTCTAGGTTCATCTACCTTATTAGAATTGAATCAAATGCATTCCTTTTTATGGCCGAGTAATAGGGCTTCCCACTCCCCAGGTTGGTAGGTGCCCAGTATCCTACTGGAGACCAGTGGAGAAATAACTCCAGGAAGAATGAAGAGATGGAGCCAAAGCAAAACAACACACAGTTGTGGATGTGACTGGTGATGAAAGAAAACTCTGATGCTGTAAAGAGCAATATTGCGTAGGAACCTGGAATGTTAGGTCCATGAATCAAGGCAAATTGGAAATAGTCAAACAAGAGATGGCAAGAGTGAACATCGACATTTTAGGAATCAGGGAACTAAAATGGACTGGAATGGGTCAATTTAACTCAGATGATCATTAATTATATCTACTATTTGGGCAAGAATCCCTTAGAAGAAATGGAGTAGCCATCATAGTCAACAAAAGAGTCTGAAATGCAGTACTTGGATGCAGTCTCAAAAACAACAGAATGATCTCTGTTTCCAAGGCAAGCCATCCAGTATCACAGTAATCCAAGTTTATGCCCTAATTAGTAACACTAAAGAAGTTGAAGTTGAACGATTCTATAAAGACCTACAAGACCTTCTAGAACTAATACCCAAAAAAGATGTCCTTTCATTATAGGGGACTGGAATGCAAAAGTAGGAAGTCAACAAACACCTGGAGTAATAGGCAAATTTGGCCTTGGAATACAGAATGAAGCAGGGCAAAGGCTAATAGAGTTTTGCCAAGAGAACACACTGGTCATAGCAAACACCCTCTTCCAACAACACAAGAGAAGACTCTACACATGGACATCACCAGATGGTCAACACCGAAATCAGATTGATTATATTCTTTGCAGGCAAAGGTGGAGAAGCTCTATACAGTCAGCAAAAACAAGACTTGGAGCTGACTGTGGCCTCAGATCATGAATTCCTTATTGCCAAATTCAGACTTAAATTGAAGAAAGTGGGGAAAACCACTAGACCATTCAGGTATGACCTAAATCAAATTCCTTATGATTATACAGTGGAAGTGACAAATAGATTCAAGGGATCAGATCTGATAGACAGAGTGCCTGATGAACTATGGATGAAGGTTCATGACACTGTTAAAGAAGCAGTGATCAAGACCATTCCCAAGAAAAAGAAATGCAAAAAGGCAAAATGGCTGTCTGAGGATGCCTTACAAATAGCTGTGAAAAGAAGAGAAGTGAAAGGCAAAGGAGAAAAGGAAAGATATACCTATTTGAATGCAGAGTTCCAAAGAATAGCAAGGAGAGATAAGAAAGCCTTCCTCAGTGATCAATGCAAAGAAATAGAGGAAAACAATAGAATGGGAAAGACTAGAGATCTCTTTAAGAAAATTAGAGATACCAAGGGAACATTTCATGCAAAGATGGGTACAATAAAGGACAGAAATGGTATGGACAGAAGCAGAAGATTTAAGAAGTGGTAAGAATACACAGAAGAACTATACAAAAAAGATCTTTATGACCCAGATAACCACAATGGTGTGATCACTCACCTAGAGCCAGATATCCTGGAGTGTGAAGTCAAGTGGGCCTTAGGAAGCATCACTACAAAGCTAGTGGAGGTGATGGAATTCCAGTTGAGCTATTTCAAATCCTAAATGATGATGCTGTGAAAGTGCTGCACTCAATATGCCAGCAAATTTGGAAAACTCAGCAGTGGCCACAGGACTGGAAAAGGTCAGTTTTCATTCCAATCCCAAAGAAAGGCAATGCCAAAGAATGTTCAAACTACCACACAATTGCACTCATCTCACACGCTGGCAAAGTAATGCTCAAAATTCTCCAAGCCAGGCTTCAACAGTGTGTGAACCATGAACCTTCAGATGTTTAAGCTGGATTTAGAAAAGGCAGAGAAACCAGAGCTCAAACTGCCAAAATCTGTTGGATCATTGAAAAAGCAAGAGAGTTCCAGAAAAACATCTACTTCTGCTTCATTGACTATGCCAAAGCCTTTGACTGTGTGGATCACAACAAACTGTGGAAAATTCTAAAAGAGATGGGAATACCAGACCACCTGACCTGCCTCCTGAGAAATCTATATGCAGGTCAAGAAGCAACAGTTAGAACTGAACATGGAACAACAGACTGGTTCCAAATCAGGAAAGGAGTATGTCAAGGCTGTATATTGTCACCCTGCTTATTTAACTTATATGCGGAGTACATGTGAAATGCCGGGCTGGATGAAGCACAAGCTGGAATCAAGATTGCCAGGAGAAATATCAATAACCTCAGATATGCAGATGACACCACCCTTCTGGCAGAAAGCAAAGAAGAACTAAAGAGCCTCTTGATGAAGGTGAAAGAGGAGAGTGAAAAAGTTAGCTTAAAACTCAACATTCAAAAAACGAAGATCATGGCATCTGGTCCCATCACTTCATGAAAAATAGATGGGGAAACAATGGAAACAGTGAGAGACTTTATTTTTTGGGGGGCTCCAAAATCACTGCAGATGGTGACTGCAGCCATGAAATTAAAATAAACTTGCTCCTTGGAAGAAAAGTTATGATCAGCTTAGCATGTTAGAAAGCAAAGACATCACTTTGCCAACAAAGGTCTGTCTAGTCAAAGCTTTGGTTTTTCCATTAGTCATGTGTGGATATGAGAGTTGGACTATAAAGAAATCTAAGCAATGAAGAATTGATGCTTTTGAATTGTGATATTGGAGAAGACTTTTGAGAGTCCCTTGAACTGCAAGGAAATCCAACCAGTCCATCCTAAAAGAAATCAGTCCTGAATATTCATTGGAAGGACTGATGCTGAAGCTGAAACTTCAACATTTTAGCTACCTGATGGGAAGAACTGACTTATTTGAAAAGACCCTGATGCTTTGAAAGATTGAAGGCAGGAGGAGAAGGGGACAACAGAGGATGAGATGGTTGGATGGCATTACTGACTCAATGGACATGAGTTTGAGTCAGCTTCAGGAGCTGGTGATGGACATGGAGGCCTGGCGTGCTGCAGTCCATGGGGTTGCAAAGAGTCGGACACAACTGAGTGACTGAACTGAACTGAATAGGGCTTCCCTGGTCTTGCTAGTGATAAAGAACCTGCCTACAAATGCAGGAGGCATGAGAGACTTGAGTTCAATCCCTGGGTCAGGAAGATCCCCTGGAGGAGGGCATGGCAACCCACTCCAGTATTCTTACCTGGAGAATCCCATGGACAGAGGAACCTGGCAACCTGCGGTCCATAGGGTCACAAAGAGTCGGATCTGACTGAAACAACTTAGCACGCACACACCCACAATAGGAGTGGGAGAGTGAAGTGTGCGTTCTTGCCCCTATTAGTTTTGTATCCTTGGGGAGTACCTCCTCTTCTCTGTGTCTGTTGCCCGAACTATCAAACAAGTGGGTGACCAGTACAGGTCTTGTTAACTTTGGATTCCCTTTCCATTTAGTCCACTGACTCTGAGAAAGAGAAGAAAAGGAACCTGAGAGCTCATTTGGTCTCAACCACTTGTTTGATAGTTTGGGCAACAAACCCAGAGAAGAGGAGGTAGTCCCCAAGGATACAAAGCTAATGGGAAGAATGCATGCCTAGCTCTCTTGCTCCTTCCATTATTTTATTTTACCACCACATTCATCTCCCTGTAAACACAACTGGGCTCTCCCTGCTCAGAAACCACTGTCATCTGTGACACCATCAAACTCGACCTGGTTGGAAAGGCTTTCCTAGAAGCCCTGATGTTTGTTTCTGCTTTTATCCTTCACTGCGCTCCTGCATGAACCTGACAGTTCTGCCAGTCTGGATACAGATGTTACTTCCTGCAGGGCTTTTCCTGACCACTCGCTCGGAAGGATTTCCCTCCCCATCTTGGTTCAGAGCCTCCGAGTGGCACTTTTAGTACCTCCTAAGGTGAGTAAGTGGATTTTTCCCAGTGGGATTGCTATGGAACAATTGTTTCTTAAGAGTCTTAGAAGCTTTATTATTTAGAGAATCTGCATGGCTCGCCCTTAAGATCCTTAGAAGGCCTTTTGTCTGTAAGCGTCAATGAGGCTAGGATTTCCTGGGCAGTCCAGTGGTTAAAACTTCACCTTCCAGTACAGGAAGTATGGGTTTAGTCCCTGATCAGGGAGCTAAGACCCCACATGGCTCACCACCAAAAAGCCAAAACATTAAAAACAAACAAACAAAAAACAGTATTTTAACAAATTCAATAAAGAAGTTAAAAATGATCCACAGGAAAAAAACAAAAAGATTCAATGAGGCAGCACTTTAAATATTTTTTAGGTCTTGATAAAGGATCTTGCAGTCCCACTCTAGATTTTTTTCTGAAGATTTATTGAGGGATAATTAAAGTATTATAAACTATCCAATTTAAAGTTTTCAGTTTGATGAGTTTACAGACACGCACACAGAGTATAACTGTCACCGCAGTCTGGAAGCCATTTCCTAATTTGAGAATTTTTTATTGCCTAGAGAAGGAAATGGCAACCCACTCCAGTACTCTTGCCTGGAGAATCCCATCGAGGGAGGAGCCTGGTAGGCTACAGTCCATGGGGTCGCAAAGAGTCGGACATGACTGAGCGACTTCACTGTCACTTTCAGAGAGATAGAGACTGGAACAAGTTTTATTTTCTAACTCTGAAAACCCTTTGTCATTAATGTTTCCTTTAAATTTTGCTGGAAAACTGAACAGTTCCTGTTTAGCTCATCTCTTTTCTTATTCACTAGTGACAGTTCAGTTCATTTCAGTTCAGTCGCTCAGTCGTGTCCGGCTCTTTGCAACCCCCCGAACTGCAGCACGCCAGGCCTCCCTGTCCATCACCAACTCCCAGAGTTCACTCAAATTCACGTCCATCGAGTCGGTGATGTCATCCAACCATCTCATCCTCTGTTGTCCCCTTCTCCTCCTGTCCCCAATCCCTCCCAGCATCAGAGTCTTTTCCAATGAGCCAACTCTTTGCATGAGGTGGCCAAAGTATTGGAGTTTCAGCTTTAGCATCAGTCCTTCCAAAGAACACCCAGGACTGATTTCCTTTAGAATGGACTGGTTGGATCTCCTTGCAGTCCAAGGGACTCTCAAGAGTCTTCTCCAACACCACAGTTCAAAAGCATCAATTCTTCAGTGCTCAGGTTTCTTCACAGTCCAACTTTCACATCCATACATGACTACTGGAAAAACCATAGCCTTGACTAGATGGACCTTTGTTGGCAAAGTAATGTCTCTGCTTTTGAATATGCCATCTAGGTTGGTCATAACCTTCCTTCCAAGGAGTAAGCGTCTTTTCATTTCATGGCTGCAATCACCATCTGCAGTGATTTTGGAGCCCCAAAAAATAAAGTCTGACACTGTTTCCACTGTTTCCCCATCTATTTGCCATGAAGTGATGGGACCAGATGCCATGATCTTAGTTTTCTGAATGTTGAACTTTAAGCCAACTTTTTCACTCTCCTCTTTCACTTTCATCAAGATGCTCTTTAGTTCTTCATTGCTTTCTGCCATAAGGGTGGTGTCATCTGCATATCTGAGGTTATTGATATTTCTCTCAGCAATCTTGATTCCAGCTTGTGCTTCTTCCAGCCCAGCGTTTCTCATGATGTACTCTGCATAGAAGTTAAATAAGCAGGGTGACAATATACAGCCTTGATGTACTCCTTTTACTATTTGGAACCAGTATGTTGTTCTATGTCCAGTTCTAACTGTTGCTTCCTGACCTCCATATAGGTTTCTCAAGAGGCAGGTCAGGTGGTCTGGTATTCCCATCTCTTTCAGAATTTTCCACAGTTTATTGTGATCCACATAGTCACAGGCTTTGGCATAGTCAATACAGCAGAAATAGATGTTTTTCTGGAACTCTCTTGCTTTTTCCATGATCCAGCGGTTGTTGGCAATTTGATGTCTGGTTCCTCTGCCTTTTCGAAAACCAGCTTGAACATCTGGAGGTTCACGGTTCACGTATTGCTGAAGCTTGGCTTGGAGAATTTTGAGTATTACTTTACTATCATGTGAGATGAGTGCAATTGTGCGGTAGTTTGAGCATTCTTTGGCATTGCCTTTCTTTGGGATTGGAATGAAAACTGAGCTTTTCCAGTCCTGTGGCCACTGCTGAGTTTTCCAAATTTGCTGGCATATTGAGTGCAATGACAGTTAGAAGGAGTCAAATGGCATCTTCAGCACTCTGCCTGGAAATGTCTTTAGCTAGATCATCTCATTTATTTTCCATGTTACCACAGGTGACAGAATTACCAAACTTTTCAATATTATGAGGGTCCCCTTATCTCTAGCTTCTAACATTTGCTTTATTTTATTTTAACCACCACCCCCAGTAGCCATGCCTCAGTCCCACAGTCAGTGTTTTAGGTTTTTGTTTCAACAGCGTGCCACTTCTCGGTACCAAAATTTGTGCCTGTTGTCTATTGCCACATAACCACCGCAGATTTCATAGTGTCAAACAGCCATTTTATTATGCCCACAGACTCCGTAGATTAGCTGGTTACAGACAGAGACTACATGCATGTCTGCTGCTGCTCATGTCTGGAACCTCAGCTGGAAAGATTTCAAGACTTAGGGCGACTCAGTGGCTAGGGGCTGGTGTCTCCTGGAATCGTCTGATCTCACATGTCTCGGGGGTTGATGCTGCTTGTTGCTGGGACCTCAGCTGGGATTGTCAGTCAGAATACCCTCTCCACATGACCTGGGCTTCCTCATAGCCTGGGAGACTGGAAGCAGAAGCTGTTGGTTTCCTGGGGCCTGGGCCTGAAAAGTGGCACAGATTCATTTCTACCATATTCTACTGGTCAAGCAATCTCAGAGCCCAAATTCAAGATTAGGGGTCATTTTGATAGCAGGCATGTCATTTGGGTACTGTGTTTTAAAACCATCACAAATATCTTTAGCAGGTTTTCCTGGAACTGCATTTTCCTCCCTCTTGGCTTTGAATGGTGCCTGGTTCTGCTTTATATGGCAGTTCCATTTTTGCTGGACTAGGGCATTGAGGACGTTCCCATAAGGCATCATTTTTCACCTGTCTCAGAGATGGCTTATACCTGGTAAATACTCTCTATTCAGTGCTGCTACTTCACAGAGGACTAGGGATTGATTCCCTCCCTGAGAAGAGCTCACCATTCCTCTTTGTACTCCTGCAGAAATGAGCCCAGTAACAGGCAGATAGATGTGCTTCCTGGAGATGGAAAGGTGACTCAGTTTGTGCTCAGCTACTGGATTCCCTGGTGGCTCATATGGCAAAGCATCTGCCCGCAATGCAGGAGACCCAAGTTTGATCCCTGGGTTGGGAAGATCCCCTGAAGAAGGAAGTGGCAACCCACTCCAGTACTCTGGCCTAGAAAATTCCATGGATGGAGGAGCCTGGTGGGCTACAGTCTATGGGGTCGCAAAGAGTCGGACACGACTGAGCGACTTCACTTCACTGTTCTGCTTACCCCGACAAACCAAGGCTGACATAGGAGTCTCTGTGCGTGGTGGTCCAGGTATAGCCCCACTTGGAGGATGAGGCTGTCCTGGACCCTCTGGAGGTCTTCCAGCCATTTGAGATGAAGCTGCTTTGCGAGCAGGATGGTCAAGATGTGAGTGTCAGCCTCTTTCTAACTTCTGTCCCAGAATGGGATGTCAGTTACTGAGCTGAGCCCCTGCTCTGGCCTGGGGAACAAACTTCTGGACTTGGAGAAAGGACTCTGGCAGGCCTCCTCCCTATTCTCCTTCTGGGTACCCCAGAATATGTCCTGGGAGAGTGCAGTGAGCATGCCATCTCCAGAGCTGGGTGGTCACATAGTGATGGGAGCATGCCATTGCCCGCTGAGCCAACAGGCCCACTTTAGTTGAGCAGGCCTGGGATGGTGGTTGACCAACTCCAAGGCAGTTTCATTTGGGAGCAGGTTAGACACCTGCTTAGTAGAGACTAGGCATAGTGGAAGTTGGGCCCTGAGTAACCTTCACCTGCAGACAGGCTCACGTCATGGTTCAGTATAGTCGCTCAGTCGTGTCCGACTCTTTGCGACCCCATGGACTGCAGCACGCCAGGACTCCCTGTTCATTACCAACTCCCGGAGGTTACTCAGACTCATGTCCATTGAGTCGGTGATGCCATCCAACCATCTCATCCTCTGTCGTCCCCTTCTCCTTGCAACTTCAATCTTTCCCAACATCAGGGGAGTCATTTCTTCACATCAGGTGGCCAAAGTATTGGAGTTTCAACTTCAACATCAGTCCTTCCAATGAACACTCAGGACTGATAGTTGGGCTGGTTGGATCTCCTTGCAGTCCAAGGGACTCTCAAGAGTCTTCTCCAACACCACAGTTCAAAAGCATCAATTCTGCGGTGTTCAGCTTTCTTTATAGTCCAACTCTCACATCCATACATGACTACTGGAAAAACCATAGCCTTGAGTAGGCAGACCTTTGTTGGCAAAGTAATGTCTCTGCTTTTGAATATGCTGTCTAGGTTGGTCATAACTTTCCTTCCAAGGAGTAAGTGTCTTTTAATTTCATGGCTGTAAGTCACCATCTGCAGTGATTTTGGAGCCCAGAAAAATAAAGTCTGACACTGTTTCCACTGTTTCCCCATCTATTTGCCATGAAGTGATGGGACCAGATACCATGATCTTAGTTTTGTGAATGTTGAGCTTTAGGCCAGATTTTCCACTCTCCTCCTTCACTTTCATCAACAGGCTCTTTACCACGTCCTCGTACCCACAGCCCGTCTCAGTGCCTCTGAGGCTATTTCCTGGACTCCAGGAACCTTCTCCAACTGGCCCCAAGTTGGTCCTCTTCCTGATACTAATACTTCAGGAGCTCTGTGGCCAGAGCATGCTGAATTGAGAACAGTCTTATCGTCAAGGGCTAAAGACAGCCTTCCCTCCCAAAAAGTCCCTGGGTGACCTTGACAATATATACTGTGTCCCTTATCATGAATGCTTCCTGCTGTGTTACTGGAGAATGGCCCAGGTCACTAGCCCAAGGGCTGGGTCATATTCTTGTGAAACAGCGCCAGAGGGAAGGGCATGTATTTTGCACTTTTTAACTCTCACTTTCTGTCTGTGCATGTGTGTCCGTGTACACACATACACACTGCTTTCTCTTTAAGTTTGTTTCTTATTCTCTACCTTAGTTGATGCCCTTTCTCTCCTACTCACTGGTCTTAACACAATTGCGTGTGTGTGCACATGCTTATGTTCCTCTGTTAAATTTCCTTTGCATCTCCCCCTTTCTTCTCTTTCCTTGTATCTGTTTATCTTCCTCCCTCTCCCGTCATGTTGGTTGTGGCCAGTCATGTGCCACAGTGTGGTGGACACGTCTGTGGTGAGCAGCAGAGCTGGCCGCCTGCGGGTGAGGCTGGGCACCAGGGCCCAGTTTCACCGTGTCTGCTTTCCTGGGAACGGGCTCCAAGATGTTAGCATAAAGAGCAAGCGGTGATAAGATCAGAGTCTTAAGTGTCCTTTAGCTGTTTTGTATTTACTTCTCTTTTATATTTCTTCTGTCTTCATGGAACTGTTATTGGTGTTCAAACACTTAAAGTTTACATCATCTTAGTCACACAACTAGTATGTGAGGATACTCAGAGCAAGTGTTTCCCACTGTTTTATAGACGAAGAGCCCGAGGCTCAGAGAATTTAGGTGACTTTGTCATGAGCACATCCAGAAAGTGAGGGAACCAGGACAAGAGCAAATCTCTGGTCTCTAGACTCTTGGCCTAGGGTACGATTTTTGCCTTGCGGGAGAAGGCTTTGGGGACTGACAGCTGTGCTGGGCTGCACTAAGTGCTTTCTGTACGTTTCTATGTTGTTCTTCAGGTCATGTGGCTCAAAGAGGGAGGCGAGGAAATTTGTGAACAATACCCTGGGGAGTCATAAGGAGACCTAGGTTTTAATCATTTTTTTTCATTCGTTCATTTAGTCATTCTGCTGCTGCTGCTGCTGCTGCTGCTAAGTCGCTTCAGTCATGTCCGACTCTGTGTGACCCCATAGACGGCAGCCCACCAGGCTCCCCTGTCCCTGGGATTCTCCAGGCAAGAACATTGGAGTGGGTTGCCATTTCCTTCTCCAATGCATGAAAGTGAAAAGTGAAAGTGAAGTCGCTCAGTCCTGTCTGACTCTTAGCGACCCCATGGACTGCCGCCTATCAGGCTCCTCTGTCCATGGGATTCTCCAGGCAAGAGTACTAGAGTGGGGTGCCATTGCCTTCTCCAAAATTACTTACTAGTACCTAGTATATACAAGCTCAATAAATAAAAACAATTATTAGACAAACAAGGCTATCTGACACATAGTATAACAAGAGTTTCTAAGCACACTGAAATCAAAAACAGGAGAAAACACAAACAACTTTGGTTTTTAAATGAATTGAGCTTTCCTGGTAGCTCAGCTGGTAAAGAATCCTACTGCAATGCAGAAGACCCTGGTTCAATTCCTGGGTTGGGAAGATCTGCTGGAGAAGGGATAGGCTATCCACTTCAGTATGCCTGGGCTTCCCTGATGGTTCAGCTGGAAAGAATCCACCTGCAATGCAGGAGACCTTGGTTCAACCCCTGGGTTGGGAACAGATGTATTAATTCCTACTAAATTCTAGATGCCATACAAAGAGCTAGGGATATTGGGGTTAACAAGACACTGTCACCACCTTCAAGTAGGTTCACTGGTACATAGTTTAGTGAGGGAGGCAGGTGATGAAACCGTACAGTCCAATAAAATGTTACAAAGTTCCAAGACAGACTTTTTCCAGGCACAGTGGAGGCATCAAATCTCACATCGCCCCCTGGGTGAGGGGGGTAGTGTCAAGAGAGATACCACGGAGGAGCCACAGAGATGTGTAAGTGGACAAGCCAGCACCGCAGCAAAGGAGACAGAATGTGTGAAGGCCTAGAGTTGTGAAAAGCAAGGAGTTTGATGTGGCTAAGTGTGAGATGCAGATTTGTTTGGAGGAAAAGACAGTATGAGATGATAGAACACATGAGGACCGGATCACGAGGTCCCTGTGATCCATGCCCATGAATTTGCTTTTCATTCCTTAGATAGTGGGGAGTTAGAAGCATGATGAATTTTGTAGTTTAGAAAGATGTCAGGAGGCAAGAAGATGGCCTTGGAACTGGGTTAAGACCAAAGGCAGAGAGGGAAGTGGAGAGCTTATTTTAACAGTCTCAGTGAAAGGTAAGATCTGAATCAAGGTGCCAGCAGGTAGCAGTGGGGATGGCATGGGGAGGGAAGATCTGAGGTCTTAGGTATTGAGTACATCGTTGTGTCTGGGGAGGGAGCTGGATCAGATGCTTCAGGGAGAGGGGAGAAAGAACAGATCTGACTTTGTCTTCCCTCTGAGGAATGAATTGGGAATATATACCGGAGTCAGCTATATATACAGGAGTTTCAACTGATGAACTATGGAATGAGGTTCGTGACATAGTACAGGAGACAGGGATCAAGACCATCCCCATGGAAAAGAAATGCAAAAAAGCAAAATGGCTGTCTGGGGAGGCCTTACAAATAGCTGTGAAAAGAAGAGAAGTGAAAAGCAAAGGAGAAAAGGAAAGATATAAGCATCTGAATGCAGAGTTCCAAAGAATAGCAAGAAGAGATAAGAAAGCCTTCCTCAGCGATCAATGTAAAGAAATAGAGGAAAACAACACAATGGGAAAGACTAGAGATCTCTTCAAGAAAATTAGAGATCCCAAGGGAACATTTCATGCAAAGATGGGCTCGATAAAGGACAGAAATGGTATGAACCTAACAGAAGCAGAAGATATTAAGAAGAGATGGCAAGAATACACAGAAGAACTGTACAAAAAAGATCTTCATGACCCAGATAATCACAAAGGTGTGATCACTGACCTAGAGCCAGACATCCTGGAATGTTAAGTCAAGTGGGCCTTAGAAAGCATCACTATGAACAAAGCTAGTGGAGGTGATGGAATTCCAGTTGAGCTCTTTCAAATCCTGAAAGATGATGCTGTGAAAGTGCTGCACTCAATATGCCAGCAAATTTGGAAAACTCAGCAGTAGCCTCAGGACTGGAAAAGCTCAGTTTTCATTCCAATCCCAAAGAAAGGCAATGCCAAAGAATGCTCAAACTACCGCACAATTGCACTCATCTCACATGCTAGTAAAGTAATGCTCAAAATTCTCCAAGCCAGGCTTCAGCAATAAGTGAACCATGAACTTCCTAATGTTCAAGCTGGTTTTCCAAAAGGCAGAGGAACCAGAGATCAAGTTGCCAACATCCGCTGGATCATGGAAAAAGCAAGAGAGTTCCAGAAAAACATCTATTTCTGCTTTATTGACTATGCCAAAGCCTTTGACTGTGTGGATCACAATAAACTGTGGGAAATTCTCAAAGAGATGGGAGTACCAGACCACCTGACCTGCCTCTTGAGAAATCTGTATGCAGGTCAGGAAGCAACAGTTAGAACTGGACATGGAACAACAGACTGGTTTCAGATAGGAAAAGGAGTACGTCAAGGCTGTATATTGTCACCCTGCTTATTTAACTTCTATGCAGAATACATCATGAGAAACGCTGGGCTGGAAGAAACACAAGCTGGAATCAAGATTGCCAGGAGAAATATCAATAACCTCAGATATGCAGATGACACCACTCTTATGGCAGAAAGTGAAGAGGAACTAAAGAGCATCTTGATGAAAGTGAAAGTAGAGAGTGAAAAAGTTGGCTTAAAGCTCAACATTCAGAAAACTAAGATCATGGCATCTGGTCCCATCACTTCATGGGAAATAGATGGGGAAACAGTGGAAACAGTGTCAGACTTTATTTTTTTGGGCTCCAAAACCACTGCAGACGGTGACTGCAGCCATGAAATTAAAAGACGCTTACTCCTTGGAAGGAAAGTTATGACCAACCTAGATAGCATATTCAAAAGCAGAGACATTACTTTGCCAACAAAGGTCCGTCTAGTCAAGGCTATGGTTTTTCCTGTGGTCATGTATGGATGTGAGAGTTGGACTGTGAAGAAGGCTGAGCGCCGAAGAATTGATGCTTTTGAACTGTGGTGTTGGAGAAGAAACTCTTGAGAGTCCCTTGGACTGCAAGGAGATCCAACCAGTCCATTCTGAAGGAGATCAGCCCTGGGATTTCTTTGGAAGGACTGATGCTAAAGCTGAAACTCCAGTACTTTGGCCACCTCATGCGAAGAGCTGAGTCATTGGAAAAGACTCTGATGCTGGGAGGGATTGGAGGCAGGAGGAGAAGGGGACGACAGAGGATGAGATGGCTGGATGGCATCACCAACTTGATGGACGTGAGTCTGAGTGAACTCCGGGAGCTGGTGATGGTCAGGGAGGCCTGGTGTGCTGCGATTCATGGGGTCGCTAAGAGTCGGACATGACTGAGCGACTGAACTGAACTGAACTGAACTGACAGGAGTCAAAGCCAGGGTGAAGGAAGCAGAAAGCAGCCTAGGAATGAGATTGTGTGAGAAGACACTCACGTCTGGGTGCCTGGGAATGAGACCAAGTGGGGTTCTTCAGTGTAAGCCCCCACCCCGTAGACAGGCGTGAGATCCCTAGCCCTTCACGCCCGCTCACTGCTCACTGTCTCACTGCCTGCACTTGTCCTACTTGAACAGCATTTCACTCTCCACTGGATTATTCTGGTTGTCATACAAACATGCACTCTGTACCCAACATTCCCCTCCAATTACCACCTCGTTTCCTGTTCCTCCTTTAGGGAAACCTTTGAAAGAGTTGTCTGAGCTCCTTGTCTCCATTCCCTCTCTTTAATTTCTTGAATTCCTTCCAGTCAGGCTTCCCTTCCTACAACTCCACGGGAATCTCTCTTCTCAAGGTTACAGTAACTACCTAAATCTAGGGGTCACTCTGCAGTCTTTTCCTTGCTTAGTTGTTAGCAGATTTGGCTCAACTGATCACTCCTTGTTTCTCAAAGGTCTCAGGATATCACTTCTCATGGTTTCCTTCCTTCCTCACTACGTGCTCTTCCCAGTTTTGCTTTGCTAGTTGTTCCTCCTCTACCTGAGCTGGAAATGCTGGAATGCCCCAGGGTTCAACCCTTGGACTTCCCTAGGTACACTGACTCCCTAGATGGTTCATCTAGTCATGTCAGTCAGTTCAGTTGCTTAGTTTAGTTCAGTCGCTCAGTTCAGTTCAGTCCATCAGTTGTATTCGACTCTGTGACCCCAAGGGTGGCAGCACACCAGGCCTCCCTGTCCATCACCAACTCCCGGAGCTTACTCAAACTCATGTCCATTGAGTTGGTGATGCCATTCAACCATCTCACTCTCTGTCCTCCCCTTCTCCTCCCGCCTTCAATCTTTCCCAGCGTCAGGGTCTTTTCCAATGAGTCGGTTCTTCGCATCAGGTGGTCAAAGTATTGGAGCTTCAGCTTCAGCATCAGTCCTTCTAGTGTATATTCAGTACTGATTTCCTTTAGGATTGACTGGTTGGATCTCCTCTCTGTCCAAGGGACTCTCAAGAGTTTTCTCCAACACCACAGTTCAAAAACATCAATTCTTCAGCACTCAGCTTTCTTTATAGTCCAACTCTCACATCCATACCTGACTACTGGAAAAACCATAGCTTTGACTAGCAGACTTTTGTCAGCAAAGTAATGTCTCTGCTTTTTAATATGCTGTCTAGGTTTGTCATAGCTTTTCTTCCAAAGAGAAAGTTTCTTTTAATTTCATGGCTGCAGTCACCATCTGCAGTGATTTTGGAGCCCAAGAAAATAGTCTGTCATTGTTTCCATTGTTTCCCCATCTATTTGCCATGAGGTGATGGGACCAGATGCCATGATCTTATTTTTCTGAATGTTGAGTTTTAAGCCAGCTTTTTCACTCTCCTCTTTCACCTTCATCAAGAGGCTCTTTAGTTCCTCTTCTTATCTATCCATGAGGTTTTAAAATGATATCTGTATACCACTGACAAATCCCAAATGGAAATTTATAACCCCAACTGCTTTCTAACAGGTGCTCAGGCCCAGAACTGTGATTCATCCTTGACTTTCCTTTGTCTCTCTTACCTCTTATCCACTCTGTCAGCAAATCTGATTGTCCTAGCCCTGGAGAAAAATCCATCTGTTGTGCCGTTGTTCCAGTTCAGGCCACAGTAACTTCTTGTGTGGATTGTTCCAGTGGCCTTTACATGATCTCACTGTGGCCACCTTGCCTCCCTACACTTCATTTTCTGATACGATCAGAGCATGTCATTCTTCAGCTCACACTCCTTCGAGAGCTTCCTTTCTTAGAGTAAAGCCCCAGCCTTCCTATTGGTCTGTGGGCTTCTCTGGTGCCTCTGACTGATCTCCAGCCCACTCCTCTTCTTCCCACTCAACTCTGGCCACGCTGGCCCCTTGGTTGCCCCCAGAATACAGTAAGTATGCAGTTGCCCCAAGCCTCTGCCCTCCTGCTCCTCTTGCCTGGACCATTCCTCCCCTGGATAAACACATTGCTTACTTCCTTAAGGTTCTGTTCTCGTGGTCCCTGGCAGAGGGGCCTCCCCTGATCTCCTCCACTGTTAAGCTCTGCCCCTTCACCCTGCCTTATTCTCCTCCACTGGCCCCACAACCCTCTCACAGCATGGGTTTGTTTATTGTCTATTCACTCAAGACAAATAAAGCCATACTGTCTCCCTCTACCAGACTATAACCTGTAGAGAGAGACTGTCTAGTTTTAGTCTCTACTGATCCTTGATGCCTAAAACAGTACCCGGTGTGTAGTGGGTGCTCCGTACATGCTGGTTGAATGGATGAAGAGCTGAGGCATGTCTCAAGCCTGATACGGTTTGCACACTGTGATCTGGCAACTAGGTGGCTTCCTTTGTCCGCTTGCTCAGGGTTCAGGGAAGGTTGGCCATGAGCTGCCCTGGGAGCCCTGGAGACATGAAGCTGGAACCTGTCAATGGCAGAACGAGAGACCAGACCCCAGAAGAGGCTTTTCTCAGGTGCTTGGCTTCCTAAGGCAGCCTGGGTCCTGGGACTGTCATTCTCTTGACCGTAGTCTTTCCTTGTGCAACAAGGGGAGAGTGGCTTTCACTTCCAACCTCAGTGTGAGGAATTGGGAAACAACTGGAGCATGAAACTGAGGACCAGAGTGAGCACACTCTCCCATCTGTGCCTCGGAGCTGCCACCTGTTGTGTGCACTCATTGTCACAAGGACACACACATCCGTCCTGTGCTCTAGGTGAAGATTCTCCCAAGCCTCCTCAACTGGGGAGCAAACACTGATGGAAGCTGATTCTTGGGACTGCAGAGCTAGCTTCATTTCCAGGAAATGCTTGGGGGAGACCCCCAGAAGAGTGCCAGAGCCTTGAGCAGTGAGAGAAAGGGAGAGAGAGGTGCAGTCTGAACACGCAGCCCTTGGCAGCTGGTCTCTAGGGAAGTGCAGGAGAGAGGCATGGGGATGGGAGGCCCAGGACGGTGGTCCTGCACTGGGGTGGGGATGGGGGGCCACCTACACACAAGCCCAGCCTTTCCCACCACA
Organism: Bos indicus; assembly: GCF_029378745.1. NCBI lineage: Eukaryota > Metazoa > Chordata > Mammalia > Artiodactyla > Bovidae > Bos > Bos indicus. The sequence continues at coordinate 44,212,084 of NC_091774.1, forward strand.
TCACTTTGCTATTTTGTTGTAGCAAATCACCCTAAGACTTAGGGGCCTAGAACAATCAATGATTTCTCACATTTCTTGTGCATTCACTGAGTAGTTCCTCTACTGGCTTCCCCCAGGCTTGCTCATGTAGCTGGTTCATTGGCTCCAAGATGACCTCACCGTGTGTCAGGCCCATGTGGTGGTTGGGGGGCCACAGTGACACTGTGCATAGCCTCCTCTGAAACACCAGACTGGTTTTTCTTATGTGACAGTCTCAGGGCAGAACCCCAAGTGTGTGAAGTTGGAAACATCAAGGCTTCTTGAGGCCTCAAATTTGAAACTGAGACCGTTTATTTTCTACCATATTCTGTTCATCAAAGCAAATCACAGGGTCAGCCTAGAATCAAGGGGCAGAAGAATAGACTCTACCTTTTGATAGCGTGAGCTGCAAAGAATTTATGACTGTATTTAATTTACTCCTTTCCCTTCCCAGGCTTCCCTGATGTGTGTGTGTGTGTGTGTGTGTGTGTGTGTGTGTGTGTGTGTGTGTGTCACTAAGTCATGTCTGACTCTTGGCTCAGACAGTAAAGAATGTGCCTGCAGTGCAGGAGACCCGGGTTTGATCCCTAGGTTGGGAAGATCCCCTGGAGAAGGGCATGGCAACCTACTCCAGAATTCTTGCCTGGAGAATCCCATGAGCAGAGGAGCCTGGTGGGCTACAGTAAGTTTATCAAGTGATTATTCTGAATAGGCAGCTCCTTGTTGATGTTAGTTATTATTAAGCTAAGATTGAGTGCTGTGTGTTAGCAACTGAGCTCGACCCTTGACACGTATTGTCTCTATTCCTTACAGCAGTCCGCTGAGATGTGTGTTCTTTTAACCTCCATTTTATTTATTTATTTATTTTGTGTGATCCGCTTCTGGTCATTTTCCTTTCTAAAAAGAAATATTAATTTTTTAATTGAAGGATAATTGCTTTACAGAATTTTGTTGTTTTCTGCCAGAGATATGGAAACTGAGGCTTAGAGAAAGTTATCTGTGGCAGTCATGTAAGTTGTTAGTGGCTGTGCTGGAACTTAAATGCTACTACTGTGATGTTCTTACCCTCTACTGAGAACAACCAGCCTAGATAACCTGCTGAAAAGCTTACTAATAATAAACTGTCATAATGAGTTACAATGTTCAGCATAATTTCATATCCATAGTCACATGTGCCCATTACAACAAGTCTGATGTAGTTAGAACGACATTTTGAGGAATTGATACTGGCAGCTTATAGAGCCTGTGTGGCTTTGTCCATGGTCACATTCCTGATACAAGGTAGAATCGGAAACGTGCAGAGAAATGCAGTGAGTTCTACCCTCTGGTGAGCATTGGAGCCCATGAGGGGCGGGGCCTTATCGATGACGTGGTATGAGTGAACGCTGCTGCTCTGTGATGAACCTGGAGGTGCCTGGACTCCAGGTCAACGGAGTCAGGCCTCCTTTTGACCCCGAGTTGCCAGAGCACATTGGCTTGGCCTGTGTGTGGGTCTGGGTGAGGAGCACTTGTGGCTCTGGGCCCCAGATGAGCCAAGATCCGAAGCCCAGGACCTTTAAAGGAAGGGCCTGTCTCTTCTCTGTTTTATCCTTCACTAGGAGAGAAAAACTAAGCCTCAGTTAAAACTAGGCACTGAGAGAATTTCTTAACTTGTGGGATTGCCTTCATGTTCGAACTACTGAGGGAACTTACAGAGTCATCCTTTCTGAAAGCATCAGAAGCAGGCTGGGATCTTAACAGACCAGAGGTTCTCGCTGTTTTTCTGCCCCCCTGTGGGAGCCATGGCCCCTATTCCCCAGTGGCTTCATGGACTGGTGAATTCTCACCTTGAAGGTTGAGGAGTTACTTCGTAGGGGAGCATTTATCAAAATATCTAGAGAGATGAGGTATATATAATTTGAAAGGGCTTCCTGAAAGATTCTGAGTCTCAAATACTGGCCACCACTGACTAGGATTCAAACTTCATGAGGACATGAATTTTTGTCTCTTGTTTATTCTGATAGCTAGTGCCTAGAGCAGGGCCTGGCATGAAGTAGGTGCTCACTAATTATTACTGAATGAATACACACATGACAAAGTCATCTTCTGTTAAAGGCATCTTCTCTCGCCTCCAGTGGAGAGTAACTGAGACATTGAGTCCTTTGTGTAGCCCAGACGCTTGTTGCCTTACAGGGCTGGACTTTGACCTTTTGGATCTGTGGTTCTGTGAAAGAAGTGAGGGACCTGGGCCTTTCTTGATTGTGAGTAGGTCGGGCTCTCCCCAGGCTCCAGCTTGGCATGTTGCCCTAGCCCTGCCCGCCCTGGGGAGTACTCGTTTCACACCTCCTTGCTGAGCAGTCTCTTTGGTCATCAGCTTGGCTGGGCACCGGATTTCTCTCATCTGTGCCCATGTACACGTGGGATGGCTGTTGTTTGACTTGCCCTTTTAAAAACAACTTAAGCATGTTGAAGTTTCCTGTTGACTGGGGGCAGCCAAAGGCTATGACCCAACAGGGAATTGTTGGCCAATCCTTGACTCACCCGAGCTGCAGTTTTCTGTGTGTGATCGAGCAGCGACAGCAGCCTGGCTCAGGGGCAGCTGGCTGCATTCCCCAGATGGCATGGTGCTCTGGAGCCTGTGAGTCTGGACCACCCCACTCTGAAGGCCTGGGGATTAGAGTCAGGTGGGCCTTGGGAGCATGCAGTGTTGGCGAAGCCCTGCTGTCTTTGAACTAAAGCAGTCTGGGAACATTTCTGAAAGTTGACAGTGATTGCCCTAGTAGACAACTAGAAAAGAATGCCAATGAGGAAGTATGCCCATGGTTCTTTTCAGTCAGCTCACCTGTACCTTTTCTTGTCTTTATTTGTTCATTGTTCATGGTGCACCTAGATACCGAGTAGATGTCCCTCCACCTGGAAGAAATCATGGTCTCATAAGGAAGACCAAGAGGTCCCCTGATACTTACAAACACTACACTGGAGACAGGACTGTGCTCAGAGCTGTAGGGGTCTCTGCTGATCTATGTCTAGGGACCCGGGCAGTTCATAAGGATGGTGGAGGCCACTGCCTCGTCTTTAGAGCAGCAACATAGTGTAGTCATGGCTTCACGTACCAGCTGAGACCTTGAATGAGATGTTTAACCTTTGTATGCCTCAGTGTTTTTCATTTGCAAAATGAAGAAAATAATAATGTATAATAATATGACAGAGTTTTGTGAAGATTGAATGAATAAATATATGTTAAGACCTATCCTAAAGAAAGTCAACCCTGAATATTCTTTGGAAGCACTGATGCTGAAACTGAAGTTCCAATACTTTGGCCACCTGATGTGAAGAGCTGAGTCATTGGAAAAGACCTTGATGCTGGGAAAGATTGAGGGCAGGAGGAGAAGGGGGCGACAGAGAATGAGATGGTTGGATGACATCACCTATTCAATGGACATGAGTTTGAGCAAGCTCTGGGAGATAGTGAAAGACAGCAAAGTCTGGTGTGCTGCATTCCATGGGGTCGCAAAGAGTTGGACACGTCTTGGTGACTGAACAACAACAATGTAAAAACACTTATTAGAACTGTTGCCAATATTTGCTAAGATCTGTGTGTTGATCTGGAGCTAGGAGGTGGCTTGTTTGATGTGATACCACTGCTGGGGGCTAGAGCTGTGAAGGAGCTGGTCTTCTTTCCCCATTAGCCTCCTTTGAGACAGTGGAAAGGATTCTTTCTTGAAGGGCCCTTCTGATCCTTTTGGGGGACTTCCCTGTAGCTCAAATGGTAAAGAATCTGCCTGCAATGCTGGAGACCAGGGTTCAATCCCTGGGTTGGGAAGATCCCCTGGAGAAGGAAATGGCAATCCACTCAAGTATTCTTGCCTGGAGAATTCCAAGGACAGAGAAGCCTGGTGGGCTATAGTCCATGGGGTTGCAAAGAGTCCGACATGACTAAGTGACTAACACATGCACACCTCTGATCCTTTTGAGACCTTCAGGGATCTGAGTTCTGATCAAGACCCAAGCTGAGGTGGAGTGTCTTGTGTCTGGTAGCAGAAGCCTGAGGGGAGATGGGGCTTGTCAAGGAAATAGATCAGAGGGGTCAAGTGCATATTTGGGACCACTTTAGGAAGTGGGTGCTGGAGATGCTTTGTAGCAGCTCATGAGAGTTGATCATGAGTGTTTCTTCCCAACTCCACATCTAGTGAGGTCACATGGGTCGTCTGAACTCAGCCATAGTAGGAATATTTATATTGTGGAAGTTGGCAGGTGTGACAAATCTATGCTTTCTCCCTGCAAGGAGCTGATTATTAAACATTTAGCAGCACACTTCTGGTCTTACTGTTCTCTGATTGGCCGAGGTGGACTTTGGGGATGCTCTGGCCTGTCATAGACCTGGCTTCTATGGCAGACGGTACCCAGGGCCTCTGGGTATGAACTGGGCAGAGAGACCCATTGACTGTAGCCCACTCTGGATAAGATGTTTCTTCCTGAGGACAGCTTTGGAAGGTACATTATTGCATATAGTACTTTGAGCTTGAGAGTCCCATAGGAAAGGGGTGAGCTGAGCTCTTTAAGAATAAAACAGTGTTCTCAGTCCACACACTGCCATTTCTCTTTTTCTTTTTTTCTCCTAGGTCTCAGTCAGTCTCTCCACCTCCGGTTCTCTCCCCACCGAGGAGTCCCATCTACCCGCTCAGTGACAGTGAGACGTCAGCCTGCAGGTACCCAAGCCGCTCCGGTTCCCGGCTGCTCCTCAAGGACTGGCATCACCGTGAGCCTTCACCCCAGCATCCTCAAGCCCCCTCCCCCAACACCTCACCACCCGTCTGTCCCCTCAAGGCCACCAGCTTTGGTTATCTGGACAGAAGCCCTGTCGTGTGCAAGAGAGAGGACCAGAAGGAGAACATCCGGGGGGCAGCCCAAAATGTAGAGGGCATTGTTGCTTCCCCGCCGCTCGCCCAGAGCACTCCGTCCCTGGGGTCAGCAGTGGGCCCCCGGAGTGTCTTTCTGAACCGCACTGGCCCCCGTGCCCACAGCCTGGGCATTCGGGAGAAGATTTCAGCATGGGAGGGTCGCCGAGAGGCTTCGCCCAGGATGAGCGTGTGTGGAGAGAAGCGGGAGGGCTCTGGGGGTGAGTGGGCGGCCAGTGAGGGCTGCCCCAGCGTGGGCTGCCCCAGCGTGGTGCCGTCCCCCTGCAGCTCGGACAAGACCTTCGACTTCAGGGGCCTCCGGAGGATGAGCAGGACCTTCTCTGAGTGTTCCTACCCTGAGACCGAGGAGGAGGGAGAGGTGCTCCCTGTGCGGGACTCTTTCCACCGGCTGGAGAAACGGCCAGGCCGGAGCGAGCCCAGTGCCTTACTCAGGGGGCACAGCAGCAGGAAGGAGAGCTCAGCGGTGCTGAGTCGGATCCAGAAAATTGAACAGGCCCTGAAGGAGCAGCCAGGCCGGGGGCTCCCCCAGCTCCCCAGCAGCTGCTACAGCGTAGACCGAGGGAGATGGAAGACTGGGACCTTGGGCCCCTTGGAGGAACCCACAGGGAACGCGAGTGTGAGCACTGACAGCCGGGCAGGAGGAGCGGCTGGAGTTGGGGGGGAGGCGGGCCCACCCCCGGAGAGGGAAGGCAGTGGCCCCGCTAAGCCAGGGACCCCTGGAAATAGCCCGACCTCCCAGCTGCTGCCGCCGAAGAGCTCCCCTGATCCCGCTGTGAACCCTGTCCCCAAACCCAAGCGCACCTTTGAATATGAGGCTGACAAGAACCCCAAGAGTAAGCCAAGCAATGGTCTACCTCCTCCACCCACACCTGCTGCTCCACCCCCCCTGCCCTCCACCCCAGCCCCACCCGTCACCCGGAGACCCAAGAAGGACACACGAGGTCACCGCAAGTCCCAGAACAGGTAACGAATGCCCCTCCAGTGATGCAGAGCTGGGCACAGCGGCTTTGTTTTCGATGGAGGATGCAGGAGCAGACTATGGTTGCGGGTCACAGTTAGTACTCTGTAAATTCTGGAGCAGCAGATGATGTTAGGTGAAACATGAGCTAGGCGAAAAAGGTTGATGGTTCTTCTGCTCTTGCAGGGGATCTTCCTAACCCAGGGATCGAATGCATGTCTCTTAGGTCTCCTGTATTGGCAGGCAGGTTCTTTACCACTAGTGCCACCTGGGAGGCCCTGCTTAAAAGTGAGTGGAAGGGTGACATGACATTCCAAATGTTGCATCCTGAAGATGTTGGCTAGTTTGGCCTTTGGAGTGGAGCCCTACTGGAACTTCTTCTATGGCAAAGGTGAAAGTGAGAGTTGCTCAGTCGTGTCCAAATCTTTGTGACCCCATGGACTGTATGGACTATACAATCCATGGAATTCTCCAGGCCAGAATACTGGAGTGGGTAGCCTCCTCCAGGAGATTTTCCCAACCCAGGGATCAAACCCAGGTTTTGAGTGTTGCAGGCGGATTCTTTACCAGCTGAGCCAAATGGGAATGGTAGGGCCATCTTACTTTTAGATCGATGGGGCAGTCCCTTGAGGACTAGTACGATCTTAGCCTCCTAACTACCTGAAATGCCAGCTAGAGATTTATTTCCTTGGCTGAAACATTATCTAAATACTGCATGTTACCATTAATGCAGTAGGGTGGATGCATTTAACATGATTTGCTCTTTCCTGAGGGCTGCCTGGGTGTATAGGAACCCTGGGCTTATATGAAGAGGGGATCTCTGGATCCTAAAAGGGGAGACTGATGGGAAACAGAGAGAACATTTCACCTACTTCCTGGCCATGTCCAGAAGGACCTGTTCTCACATTGACTTCCTGGTCCATCTCAGCATTCCTGACACTGGACTGCCCAGATCATCTCCACAATTGTAGTGACTTGGGAACCGGAGCAGCTCGAGTTGGTGCAGGTTGATAGGCATCTTGTTTTCTGAATAGGAGTAGGCTGGGAACCAGCTTCCTGTGCACGGCCTGTTGTCCTGCCCCTCACTGCCTTTCTCTTCTAACCTAATGTCTGGTGGGCGTTCAGGTTTCTTTGACTTCTGGGGGTTCTTCAACCTGACACCATACTTCAGGCTTCCACCCAGCATATCCCAACTCATATAGAAACTTTCCCGCCATATGCAGAGAGGAAAACATCACAAAGGCTCAAACTCATGAGCTAGAAGAGACCTTGGCTAAATGTAATTCCATGTTCTGGCCCACCTCAGCATGCTCACTGACTCTTTAAGTCTGTAACACCCTGCTGAAATGTTTGCTTTGTCTTTGTGTGTGTGTGTGTGTGTGTGTGTTAGTCACTCAGTCGTGTCCAACTCTTTGTGACCCCATGGACTGTAGCCCACCAGGCTTCTCTGTCCTTGGAATTCTCCAGGCAAGAATACTGGAGTGGATTGCCATTCCCTTCTCCAGAGGAACTTCCCAACTTTGTCTTTAGTCATCTATTTCTAGAAAAATCTGTCTAGAGCCTGCTGTGCACCAAGCCTTTGTGCTGGTCAGGGGGACACAAGAGTGCATAAGATGTGGCTGTTGCATTCAGGGAGTTGGTAACCTGGTACAGGAGATAGATGCACAAATAAATTATAGATGCTGTGCTCCCTACTTGGATCCATGGGCAGGCAGAGTGCTGCTGAAACCCAGAGGAAGAGACATCTTAACTGGGGAGTGAGGGAACCCTCCTCAGAGAGGGAGCTGCTGAGCTAAATTTAGGAGAGCAGGAAGTACATAGCCAAGTGGAAAAAGGGGATAAGAGGAGAGTACTTCAGCCTGAAGGTTTTACATATACACACCCACATATTACATTCATAATATATACATACATCCATATATGGTGGAGTCACTTCAAATGAGAATTAACAGCAAAGTTAAATCTCTGTTCTTAAGGGAAAAAAAAGAATCTGTTTGAAAAGCACAGGCTGAGGATGAGATAGTAAGTTTAAATCTGTTGTGCCTGGTACAATTCTTGTATTTAATATACCTTTTTATTTTAAAAAATATACAAGCCATATATTTATATTATTCAACCAAAGAAAAATCTTTTTAAAAGTCTGGAGGAGAAACTGACTGTATCCATCATCATGAAAGACCCTGTGCTGGTCCTCGATATGGTACCTTCCAGAGGGATTTTCAAGGGTTATTTGGCTGAACATGGCTTGTGTCATTTGCTGACCTGAGAACTGCCTGCATGAGATGTTGACTCCACTGTATACGTTGCTGAAGGCTTGCTGTCACACCAGCAGTGGCTTGCAGGCCAGCTTTCAGAAACCTCTATGCTCAGCCATTGGGTATTTAGCTGGTTGAGAAGTCTGGGCCAGAGACAGAGATCGGGGAGTTACCATGGTAGCAATGGTAGATACGGTGATGGTTGTCAGTATGGGGCTCCCAGAAAGTGCAGGGCGAGAAAGAGAGCCCTGAAGACAGAACTCTCAGACTGTGGCATTGGAAAGGCAAGTGGAAAAGGGGACCCCTCACAGGAGCTTGAGAAGCAGTTGAAAACTAGGAGGCCTGTGTCATGGAGGGCAGGGAGGACAGGGCCAGTGTGAAGTGTTCAGCTGTGATGAAGGCTGCATAGTAACCACGCAGCTGAGGACACTTTTAGTCCTAGACTTGTACCCCAGGGCCCTCGGGGTGTTGTTTATTAAACATGAGAGAAAGGACTGCATCAGCTGAAAGATCAAGGGTACCCAAAGATGAGGAAGGTGTTAGTGGGTGAGAGGGAGGGATTCAGTCAATGCCTGTACTTTTCTCCCTCCCGGAGAGGGACCAGCCTTGGAGAGCAAGAGCATGCAGCTGGGCCAGGCCTCCCTGTGAAGATGAGGAGTAGAGGGTAGCATGGGCTCAGCATGTCCGAGAAGCTAACTAGCTGTGGTTTGGGAACCATGCAGGAGAGGGGAAGGTTATTTGGGGGATGGAAAGGTGCAGGTCACTAACCGAAGGTAAGGTAGGTCTTGGAAATAGCTTCTGGCGGCAAATTGCCTTACCAGGTCCTCTCAGAAGTGGTGTGATTTGTCTTGAGGGCTCAGGCCCTTCTCATTTCAACGAACCACCTACCACCAGCTGCTTCTGTGACCCCTGAACAGCCCTGAGCATCACCCGTCCAGTGTTGAGCCCTTCCTGCCTGCTCGGTGCCTGAGGCCTTGGCTCAGATGCAGACATGGTGTGAGACTCTAGACCAGACGAGGCACTCAGTTCCTGTGGTCATGGCAGTTGCTTCTCAAAAATTATATTCTCCAGGGCTTGGAGGCCCAGGTCAAAACCTCAGACCCTGCTGTCTGACAGCCTGTGCGAGTCTTACCTCTGTCACTTTATCTCCTTGAGCCTCAGGCTGCTGCTGAGTCACTTCAGTCGTGTCTGACTCTGTGCGACCCCATAGACGGCAGCCCACCAGGATGCCCCATCCCTGGGATTCTCCAGGCAAGAACACTGGAGTCAGTTGCCATTTCCTTCTCCAGTGCATGAAAGTGAAAAGTGAAAGTGAAATCGCTCAGTCATGTCCGACCCTCAGCGACCCCATGGACTGCAGCCTTCCAGGCTCCTCCATGGGCTAGTCCATCTTAAAGTGGCACGATACCTAGCAGCAGCAAGCTGAAGACGAATGGGCGAACATGTGTAGAGCATCAGACACAGCGTCTGACACATGACTTCCTACTGGTATTAGTTGCAGGCACCCAGGCTGGGGCCTTTTGGACCATTTATCTCTTCATTTGGATGGTAAGTTTGGATCCATCTTGATGCTTTGCTCAGTGGCTGGTTTAGCGAGGAGGACCTCCAGTCTTGGCTGTTGCCCTTGGCCATTCCCTTCCAGGGCAGCAAGGGTGTGGTTCAGCCAGAATGACTCATACTCTTTGTCATCCACAGAAAATCCTTTGAGTTTGAGGATGCATCCAGTCTCCAGTCCCTGTACCCCTCTTCTCCCACTGAGAACGGTACTGAGAGCCAACCCAAGTTTGGATCCAAAAGCACTTTAGAAGAGAATGCCTATGAAGACATCGTGGGTGAGCAGGGGCCGAGCGGTGGGCTGGCTCATCTGTGGTGCTGCAGGACCGGCGCTCCACTTCATTCTCTCTGGGCAGTTGTGGCCCGACTTCTGGAACTTCTCAAGGAAAGGGCATCAGAGAAAGAGGCTTACCAAAGACTGGGCAGCTGAGAGATTAAAGCCTGGCTTTGAATGAATTGGAACCCAAAGGGCTCCTGGGACCACAAAAAGGGGGAACCACACTGTCCCTTTATTTTTGAAAGTCTCTGGAGTCCAATAGGTGCCCTTTCGTAGCTGTGTATCCTCAGGCAAATCACTTTTAACTTTTTTGCGACCTTTTCTCTTATGAAATGATGATTTAAAAAATTTTTAATACCTATTAAGTTTATATTTAAAAAAGAAGAGTCACTAACTAGCAAATGATGGAAACATACAATTGACACTGGCCGAAATACTTGGGGAGGGGGGAGGGAGGTCACGAGGGAGGGGACATAGGTATGCCTATGGCTGATTCATGTTGATGTTTGACAGAAATGGTGATGATAGTTTTATGGTAACAACAATAATAGTAGTAATATGCAAGATTACTGTTAGGATTAAATGAGATAAAATATATATCAAAGTATCTAGCGTGATACCTGGTCCTTAATATGTATCTCTCCTACTCTTCCCTTAAAGTAAGTGTGAAGTGTCTGAGATTTCACTCTGTTTGCAAGTTAGCACTAGCCTGCTCAGGTCCACAGATACTGGCAGAAGACAGAGGAGCTTGGATCACAGAGGACTTTACTACTCATGCACAACGGGCCACATGAGCTTGCTGTTCACACAGGTTCCCCTTGCTCCGCAGCCCCATGGGGCAGTGTGGAGGAGGTCCAGGTAGAGGCTCTACACATCGTGGGTCTATTATGTCCAGCCGAGGAACCTCAAGCTTAGGAAACCCCAAGCTTTTCAAGGGGCTGCTGGCAAACCTGTTCAACCTTTGCCCCGTAAGCAGACATAATCCTTATTATTCTGGTCAGGAAACAGATCTGCCTGTGTCCTAGAGGGAGACTCTATCCCCCAAGGCTGTTTGCTCTATAAACATCTTTGAAAAGAATGATTAATTTCTCTTGCTCAGGTTGGAAATGTAGAATACCATGGAGAATTGTCCTCCAGGTACTGGGAGGATATTGTGTTGGCAAACTTGCATCTGAGCGTCAACAAAAAGCAATAATTATAATAGTTGAGGCTCAGTCAGTTCAGTTCAGTTGCTCAGTTGTGTCCGATCTCTGCAACCCCATGGACTGCAGCACGCCAGGTCTCCTTGTCCATCACCAGCTCCCAGAGCTTACTCAAACTTAGGTACGTTGAGTCGGTGATGCCGTCCAACCATCTCATCTTCTGTCGTCCCCTTCTCCTCCCACCTTCAGTCTTTCCCAGCATCAGGGTCTTTTCCAATGCGTCATTTCTTCGCATCAAGTGGTCAAAGTATTGGAGTTTCAGCTTCAGCGTCAGTCTTTCCAATGAATATTCAGGACTGATTTCCTTTAGGATTAACTGATTGGATCTTCTTGCTGTCCAAGGGACTCAAGAGTCTTCTCCAACACCACAGTTCAAAAGCATCAGTTCTTCAGTGCTCAGATTTCTTTACAGTCCAACTCTCACATCTGTACATGACTACCAGAAAAACCATAGCTTTGACTAGATGGACCTTTGTCAGCAAAGTAACGTCTCTGGTTTTTAATAGGCTGTTTAGGTTTGTCATACCTTTCCTTCCAAGGAGCAAGCGTCTTTTAATTTCATGGCTGCAATCGCCATCTGCAGTGATTTTGGAGCCCAAGAAAATAAAGTCTCTCACTGTTTGCATTGTTTCCCCATCTATTTGCCATGAAGTGATAGGACTAGATGCCATGATCTTAGTTTTCTGAGTATTGGGTTTTAAGGCAACTTTTTCACTCTCTTCTTTCACTTTCATCAAGAGGCTCTTTAGTTCTTCTTCACTTTCTCCGTAAGGGTGGTGTCATCTGCGTATCTGAGGTTATTGATATTTCTCCCAGCATTGATTCCAGCTTGTGCTTCATCCAGCCCAGCATTTCTTATAATGTACTCTGCATATAAGTTAAATAAGCACAGTGATGATTTACAGCCTTCATGTACTCCCTTCCAGATTTGGAACCAGTCTGTTTTTCCATGTACAGTTCTAACTGTTGCTTCTTGATGCTTCTAACTGCTGCATATAGATTTCTCAGGAGGCAGGTCAGGTGGTCTTGTATTCCCGTCTCCTTAAGAATCTTCCACAGTTTGTTGTGATCCACGCAGTCAGAGGCTTTGGCATAGTCAATAAAGCAGAAGTAGATGTTTTTCTGAAACTCTTTCACTTTTTCAATGATCCAATGGATGTTGGCAATTTGATCTCTGGTTCCTCTGCCTTTTCTAAATCCAGCTTGAACGTCTGGAAGTTCACATACTGTTGAAGCCTGGTTTGGAGAATTTTTAGCATTATTTTGCTAGCGTGTGAGATGAATGTAATTGTGCAGTAGTTTGAGCATTCTTTAGCATTGCCTTTCTCTGGGATTGGAATGAAAACTGACCTTTTCCAGTCCTGTGGCCACTGCTGAGTTTTCCAAATTTGCTGGCGTATTGAGTGCAGCACTTTCACAGCATCATCTTTTAGGATTTGAAATAACTCAACTGAAATTCCATCACCACCACTAACTTTGTTTGTAGTGATGCTTCTTCCTAAGTCCCACTTGAGTTTGCACTCCAGGATGTCTGGCTCTAGGTAAGTGATCACACCATTGTGGTTATCTGGGTCATAAACATCTTTTTTGTATAGTTCTTCTGTGTATTCTTACCACTTCTTAATATCTTCTGCTTCTGTCCATACCATTTCTGTCCTTTATTGTGTTCATCTCTGCATGAAATGTTCCCTTGGTATCTCTAATTTTCTTGAAGAGATCTCTAGTCTTTCTCATTCTGTTGTTTTTCTCTATTTCTTTGCATTAATCAGTGAGGAAGGCTTTCTTATCTCTCCTTGCTATTCTTTGGAACTCTGCATTCAAATGGGTGTATCTTTCCTCTCCTCCTTTGCTTTTAGTTTCTCTTCTTTTCACAGCTAGTTGTAAGGCCTCCTCAGACAACCATTTTGCCTTTTTACATTTCTTTTTCTTGGGGATGGTCTTCATCACTGCTTCTTTTACAATGTCATGAACCTCCATCCATAGTTCTTCAGGCACTCTGTCTATTAGATTAAATCCCTTGAATCTATTTGTCACTTCCACTGTATAATCGTAAGGGATTTGATTTAGGTCATACATGAATAGTCCAGTGGTTTTCTCTGCTTTCTTCAATTTAAGTCTGAATTTGGCAATAAGGAGTTCATGATCTGAGGCCACAGTCAGCTTCCAGTCTTGTTTTTGCTGACTGTATAGAACTGCTCCATCGTTGGCTGCAAAGAATATAATCAATTTGATTTTGGTATTGACCATCTGGTGATGTCCATGTGTAGAGTCTTCTCTTGTGTTATTGGAAGAGGGTGTTTGCTATGACCAGTGCATTCTCTTGGCAAAACTCTGTTAGCTTTGACCTGCTTCATTTTGTACTCCAAGGCCAAATTTGCCTATTACTCCAGGTGTTTCTTAACTTCCTCCTTTTGCATTCCAGTCCCCTATAATGAAAAAGACATGTTTTTTTTTTTTTTTTGGTGTTAGTTCTAGAAGTTCTTATAGGTCTTCATAGAACCATTCAACTTCAGCTTCTTCAGCATTACTGGTCAAGGCATAGACTTGGATTACTGTGATATTGAATGGTTTGCCTTGGAACGAACAGAGATCATTCTGTCGTTTTTGAGATTGTATCCAAGTACTGCATTTCAGACTCTTTTGTTGACTATGATGGCTATTCCATTTCTTCTAAAGGATTCTTGCCCACAGTAGTAGATATAATGGTCATCTGAGTTAAGTTCACCCATTCCAATCCATTTTAGTTCCCTGATTCCTAAAATGTTGATGTTCACTCTGCCATCTCCTGTGTGATCACTTCCAATTTGCCTTGATTCATGGACCTCACATTCCAGGTTTCTATGCAAGATTGCCCTAGTCAAGGCTAGGTTGAGTTTATTTTTGGGTTTTATCTTAATTCTGGCCAAATTCTCTTCAGCGAGGGTTTCCGTTTTGTTCAAGTGAAGTGTGTGTCTCAGCACAGGTCCCTGAGGAGAAGTCTGCATCCATGCACTTGACCTCTCCTGCCCTCCTCTCTGTCTTTTCTCTGCCTTGGGCCTTGGGGCTGAAGACCATAGTCCTAAGGAGTGTATTCATGCATTCGTCCTGTCATGTCTGACTCTTTTTGACCCCATGGACTCTAGCCCATCAGGCTCCTCTGTCCACAGGATTCTCCAGGCAAGAATACTGGAGTGGGCAGACATTCCCTTCTCCTGGGATCAAACCCGGGTCTTCTGCATTGCAGGTGTATTCTTTACCTTCTGAGCCACGTATATAGTTTCCCCAATTACTTTTGATAATTTGTACCACTTCTGCCAGAGTGGTACAGTTGTTTACAATTGATGAACCAAAATATCATTATCATCCAAAGTTCATAGTTTATGTTAGGTTTCACTCTTGGTGTTACACACTATATGTGTGCGCTAAGTCACTTCAGTCATGTCCAGCTCTTTGCAGCCCTATATACTACAGCTCTCCAGGCTCCTCTGTCCATGGGATTCTCTAGGCAAGAATACTGGAGTCGGTTGCATGCCCTCCTCCGGGGATCTTCCCCACCCGGGGATTGAACCCACGTCTCTTAGGTCTCCTGCATTGGCAGGCTAGTTCTTTACCACTAGTGCCACCTCGGAAGCCCAATGAGTGTGTTACAGAGAGGAATGACCCTAGTGGAGAGCCCGCCAGGTAAGACTGTGGGATCCTAGGAAGAGAGAGTCATCTAATCCCCTGTTTGATCTGAGTCGTCAGGTTCCTACTTTTCTCCTTACAGCCTGACTGCTCCAGCGTTTCTGGGGAGCCAGCAGCAGTGCTCGGACCCACACAGGCATTGCTTTCCCAGGGTTGGGGTGTATCGGATGTGGCTGCCTGAAGCTCAATCCTATCTGAAAGTCTGTGGGAGTGAGATTCCCCAGAACAGCAAAAGGGCCTGGGGAAAGAGGCCCCTTCGGTTACCACCTGGGAGAAACTTTGTATGCATGGCCACCCAGAGCTGAGCTCAGTCAGGAGCTGTGGGGGACAGAGGCACAGCCCCATCTTCCTCCCCACCCCAGAGTAGGGTGCACTCCTGTTTGCTCTGTTCTGAGAGAAATCCTCACATGTCACTGCTGCCTGGGGCCCTGGAAGCAGCCGGGGTGGCTGCTGCGGTGGGCAGGGCAGGCTCCAGCTTTCAGCTGTCCCCCTCAGGACCCAGGTGCTGCCGGCACTGGGGCCTGAGCACTCTCTTCTGTGAGAATGCTCTGCAGCCCTTCTGTGCTGCCCAGGGACCTCACCTGGGAATGCTTTTGCATCAGCTGAACTGGAATAAAAGAAAGGGATGCTCCAACCGTTTCTCCCTGTCCAGAGCTCCACAATCACAGGGTTCTGTTTGAGGTTATTTGGGGGCTGTGCATGTAGTGTTGGGGGGTGGGCTGTGGCGGGAGGTGAGAATTTTGGAGGCACTGTTCTGGGCAACAGAACTGTTCTCAGGCCCTCCTTAGGTTAGAAGTTAGAAGAGGTAGAGGGAGGCAAGTGTGTCTGGGCCTTGGCCTCCTCACTCAGTGGAGGGGACTTGCTGCCACTTTGAGGTGTTGCGTGAGAAGGCCAGAAAATAGCAGAGCAGCTTGGATGCCTCTTAGATGGACGAGCTAGAAGCCTGAGTAAGGGCTGGGCTGAGGTGAGGCTGGAGCGGGGACATGTTCCCTAGCTGCTGAGCTCGCTTCCGGATCTTTGGAGCGCTGTGTAGAGGGGATGGCAGGGAGGGCCCCTGGGGGTTCTGGCTGCCCTGGTGTGGTGGGGGTCGGGTGAGTTTCCAAATCTCTGGCTGTTCGGTGCCCTGGGTGTGTTTTCCTCCTTTCTGTCATCACAGTAGCCCTTGAACTTCTAGACCTGCCCAGGGAGGCCAGAGGGAAATTCAAGGGAGGATGTCTCTTTCTCTCAGATTCTGGTTGACTTACCCTTTCTCCTTCCCTGGAGACAGTCCAAGAATTTGGACCCCTCTGAGGCTTCCGAAGGGGGCCCTTGTTGCTGAACTTTGAGTGTCACTTTCACTTTTGCCTCGGACTGAGCAGAGCCTGACTTCCCGGGAGCCTTCTCTCTCCTTGGCCCAGCCTGTGCTCGGTGAGGCTGAGGGTGCTCTGGTTTGGATTATCCAGTTTTTGCCGCCTCCCTTGCCTGGGGGCAGACAGAGCTTTGTTTAGGGTGTGTGATAATGGGGCTGTGGCAGGAGGCGGGAGGTGGGCAGAGAGCACCCACGCTGAGTCTTTATCTTGGGGGCCAGCCCATCGGTCTGGAGTTCCTGGTCTATAAGAGGCTAAGTGCGAGTTGGCCCAGAGACTAATGCGTCTTCTCCATGAGCCCTGGACTTGAACACAGGGCCCTGGGGAGTGCGCTAGCCTCCCACCTAGACCCAGCCTGATGCCTTGGGAACCAGGGTGGGATACTCCAAACCAGGCTGACTTTTACCCTGCTGATTTGCAACAGAGTGGTCCCGAAATAAAGTTAGACTGCTGTGTCGCTTCTAGGGGCTGTTCCTTCTCGCCTGTCCAATTTGACATCTGCCTCTGGAAGATGCTGCTGTCCCACAAAGCCTTATAATCGTTGGCATTCTGAGCCTGACACTCAAAAATGTGGCCAAGGAAGCAGCTTGTTAGAGAGTTATGTGGAGTGGCCTCGGCGCCTGACCAGGGAGCCCAGGCTGCATTCCTGCAGAGATTCCCACTCCCATCAGCTCGCTGGGGCTGAGGGAGCGTTTCCAGGAACTTGAGTGGGGTGGGAGCTGGGGACAGAGCCAGTCAGCCTTACTGTAAAGCTTTTCGAGCGTCTGCTCTTTCTGTCTTCTTCTGTCTTGCGTCGCAAGGCTGGGGGACAGTGAGGATTAGAGGCACCTAGTAGCATGGAGGCTGCTGCCCAGAGGTGTCATCCAAGGAACAGTGCCCGGGCAGTTGGGAAATGGTGTCCAGCTTTGGAGGGTGGGGAATGGCTGGCCCCTGAGAGCTCCTCATCTGTGCTGTGCATTGCCGGGGCGCTGGGCCCTTCATCTGGCCCTGTCTCCTCAGTGCAAGGGAGGGGAAGAGGCCGAGAACCAGAGAAACAGCTGGCTGGACATGAGAGAGGGTTGGGGAGGGAAGCTGCAGACCCAGGGCCCTCACCATGGGTGTGGTCTGGGAAGCTTAAGATTTGGAGAAATTCTCAGTTGTTGACACAGACACGCATCCCTTCTCTAACTGGTTCTTCCACTTGTGTGTGTGTTGGGGGCTGGGGTGTTTGGCATCCGTGGTTAATGGCCACAGGAGACGTGGGGAGGCATGGGGGGGGCAGGGCTCAGTGGGACTGGGTTCTTCCTTCAAGAGGATCCCCGTGATAGGTTTGGGCTCTGACCAAGCCCCATATAAAAAAAAGTGCAAAGCAGAAATTCTTGGCGATGCCCCTGTCCTTTGTGTCATCAGCAAAGCTGGGAAAGGGTGAGACCTCTGGCTTCTGCAGCTGGGCTTGATGAGATGGGGTTGCTCCGGGCCAGGCCTTGGGGATGGAGGCCCCACCTCTTCTCTGTCTCCCAGGGCAGCCTGGAGCACCCTTGAGGGAGCTGTGTGGGCAAGAGAGTGGGTGAAGGTCTTCAGATCTGCCAGGTTTCCTACCTCCCATCCAGGCCCTGCAGAGTCTTCTCCAGATTTCTCCACTCAGCTCCAGCTTCTTCAGCCTCACTGTGGCTCTCTCCCGGAGGAGGGAGGAGGTTCTAAGCTGGATTCCCTAGCCCTCCTGGTCTCCCAGCTCTGAGCCATCGCTTTGGGACCGACTGGCTCTAGGCCTTGGGCACTGCTTGGTCTCTGCACATCCCCATGCCCTTGTCACCCTTACTATCTGGACAGGTGGCTGCGTGGGTTTCTGTGTGGCAGCTCCAGGAGGGTCGTCAGAACAATCCAGAAAGTGGGGTGTCAGAAGTGAATGAGGCTGTGAAGGGCTCAAGCTATGGCTGGGGAGGTGGGGCTTGGGCCAGGGCCAACCTTCATTTCCTGGAGAAATGATTAGTGGCCTGGTTATATCTGAGAGGCTGTTGAATGTTGCTGGAGAAGAAAGAGGCTGTTTCTTTCTGTTAGGCTGGGCAGGCAGGAGGAGCAGGCATTTGAAGCTTTCCTGAAGTTTAGTTTCCAGAGGCCATACCGGGCTTGAGACCCTGGTGTTCCCAACTGTTTTCAGTTCCCAGATGATCACTGATATGCATCTGTGACTGTCCCAGGCCTCCGTCTCCTACTTCTATTTCTTGGAGCTTTGGCTTTTGCATTGATGTTCAAAGGGAAAAGAAGGAAGGGAGAGAAGAGGAGTGAAGGAGGGAGGAAAAGAGTTTGCCTTAGCGCTCAGAAGCCATTAGGGAGTTTAGGAACATCTGTCTAAAATAGTGGTTCTTAATGGGGCAAGCATGGGTTGGGGTATAGTTCCATCCATCCATCCGTATCTACCCATCCATCCATCCACTTTTCCTTTGTTCCTCCTTTTCTCCTTCCTTCCTTCTTTTCTTCTATCCATCATCCATCTGTCCGACTCATCATCCGTTTATCCGTCTATCTGCCCAGGGGACATTTGACAGTGTCTGGAGACATTTTCAGTTGTTTGGTTGAGGGGATACTACTGTCCTCTGTGTAGTGAATGGAGGCCAGGGTTGTTACTGAACATCCTACAAATGCACAGTCCAGTCCACCACAACAAGAATTATCCAGCCCCAACTGGAGCAACTCTGATCTAAAGCAGTTGAGACAGGGTCGTCCTGTAGGCTGGGGGAAGACGATAAGGACTCTGGCTGGTCATCCAGCCCAAAGCAGTTTAGATTTGATGAGCCTGGAATACATGTTCTCCCTGCCCCCATCTGCTCTGTCCTGTGTCACAGGATAAGGAAGATTGTATCCTGACTCAACAATCTTTGGTCCCCTAGCCTCACCGCTACAGGACCTATGTTGGCGAGGGACCAGGAAATACAGAGTCTATCCTGATTCCTCCCTGAGTGCCCGCGATGGGGTGGGCTATAGAAAACATGCAAGGGATGTCAGGTTTCATATTTGGCTTCTTGAGGCAGGGCTTCTGGGTCAGCTCTGCTTAGTCAGGGCTCTGGAATGGAGAAAAGTCATTTTCATGGCATGACTGTGTTACAGGAAAGTCTGTGCAGTTGCTGGGGACTCTGCCTGGTGTTGAGAATCACTTAATCCAGTCCCAAATCCTTCCTTGCCCCGTCTTTGACTCATTCGTTTACAGAGATCTGTACGGCTCCCATGGCAGTCTAATTAGCCGTGACTGAAATCCCCCTTCACAGCCCCTGTGCCCCCACACCTCGGCAAAGACATTTCCTAAATTCATGGTGGTTTCTCATGATAGTGATAAAAATGAGATCTGGTAGAGATCTTGGTTTTGGCAATTGAAAACTCTGACGGCATAGAGGATTTGGTAGCTCTCCTGTGTCCACTCTCAGGGGCCTTGTGTTGAGTCTGTTGCTTTTTCTGTCTGCTCCCTGAGAAGTGGCAGCTGAACTCCTCTATGGTGGGAGGCACAGGCAGGTGTCTGTGGGGCCCCAGTGGTCCCCCAGGCTCATCCTGCTGCTTGGACAGAGAAGGTGGGGCGAGCCCTGCTCTTGCGGTGTGCACCTCCAGCAAAACAGTATTCTGGCCCCTAGCACCTGCGTCCCAAGTAGTGGTATTGGTATAGAGTGGAGGTGGGGAAAGACAAGACAAGGGGGAGTGGAAGGCTGTATTCACTCACAGTCCCTGTGACCCTTGTCACCACTGTGGTTCTGCCACATAACTGAGCCAGGACTCACCTTGCTTGCTTTTTAGGAGTCCAGGTGTATGTTGGCAGGAGGATAGGGCTTGTAGGAAGGGGTTGCTCTTCAAGGGCGGGAATGGACGGTGCTTTTTGGATTTTCTGTGATTTCCTGGTAGTGCCAATGCAGTGCTCTGGACGTCAGAAATGAATCCTGAGAAGAGAAGCAAGAATTCCCCCCAACCCCACCCCTCCAGTCCAAACTCCCTTCAGGCTTTTCACATCTCTCGTGTGTCCCAGCAGAAGAGTTTATCACAAAAGGGGATTGATGACCATTGTCCTTTTGCTGAGGTCCGTGGTGGAGGAAGTGGAGTGACGCTAGTCAGAGCAATTCATTGAACAAGTAATACTGAGCGCTCACTACTTGCTAATCACTGCTCTGGTGCAGAGTTACCTCAGTGGACCAGGTGAAAGCCATATCCTGAGAGAGCTGTTGCACAGCGTGCCGGTGAGATGCAGGTCTGGTGCAGCCTGGTGCCACCCGGCTCCCTGGAGTTCACAGAGTCCTCCACACCCACGCCCAGAGGTGGTCCTCAGGGAGCAGGGGGTGAAGAGACAGCTGCGTGACCTCTGAAGGCCTTTCCTGCCTTAAACTGTATATCTCCGGGGCTTTCGCAGAGGACGGACTGGAGCCAAGAAAAGACGCCTGCTGTTGGCTTTGTCCTCTGGCTGGGCACAGGCACGGGTGGCTGAGCCAGTCTTGTGCAATCTTTGAATTTATAAAGCAGAGGCCAGACAAGGCTGAGCTGAATTGGGGAGGGGGGACGGTTCGGCTTCTGGACTCGGAACCAGGCTCTGTTTGTAGCCTTCCCACTGCAGACGGGCAGCTGTGTGACTCATAAGCTGAAGGGCCAGGCAGAAGCCACTGTCTTTGGCTCACAGGAATTCTGCTTGTTTATTTGTGTGTGTGTGTGTGTGTGTGTGTGTGTGTGTATCTCTTTCTTTCCTTCTCTAACTTTTCCTCCTCTGCAGGAGATCTGCCCAAGGAGAATCCGTATGAGGATGTGGACTTAAAGAGCCGAAGAGCAGGACGAAAACCCCAGCAGCTGTCTGAGAACTCCTTGGACTCTTTGCACAGGATGTGGAGTCCTCAGGACAGGAAGTACAACAACCCACCCACTCAGGTAATGGCAGCCCTGAAGCACGCCTGTAGGGTCAGCTTGAGGCCAGGGCCAGCTTCTGCTCAGGCTTTTTCCCTCACTAGTGCTTGGCAGAGGTGACGTCAGGGAGGAGCTCTGTGTTCAGGGACCTCTGCCATGTCGACATCCTTTGTGGACAGTCGAGACGTGCTCTTAGGGGCCACCCAGTCCCACCTTCTTCCCTTTACTGCTGGAGCTCTAAGCTGTGAAACTAAGGTAGGAGCTCCTGTAGTCTCCTGTCTAATCAAGATTTCTCCTCCCCTTCCTGGAAGCAGGAAGACAGGGCCTGGGTTGGTGTCTTAAAATTCTGCAGAACTGATCTTAGCCCTGGCATTTAGGGGCCAGGGATAGGCCCAGTAACTGGATTTGGAGAGCCACATAGGTATCTCCAGGACCTGGAAGTGCTCCCATTGGATAAATGGCTGAGTGGATGAATCTCTGAGCAATGGACTGATGGAGGCAGAATGGGGAGAAAGGTGAAGAGGCAAAGGAGCTCTGAGGCTGTAGCTTGTTCTGGCTTTGTCCACGATGGACAGGAGGCTGGAGGATGGAGATCCTATCTTGAACCTACCAAAGCAATGCTGATTCTCCTAGAGATTTTAGAACACTGGCCAGAGAATATAAAAATTATTTCTTCTGGCCTTGGAGTGACTTGATTGTTTTTATAAAAGGTTTACCTTTCTAATGTGCTCTGTTCAAATAAACGTCCACTGAATGTGTGTTTTCCGACCGATTGGGTAGGAAGAGGAAGTTGGGGGAGGGAAAGAAAGGAGGACTTGCTGAAGAGTGATGAGCGGCGATGCCAGATGCAGGTGGCAGGTGGGAGGCATGCCAGGTGTGCAGAGCTGCTCCCTTTTTAGCAAGCAGTGATTCCACTGAGTAAGGTGCCCTGTGGCGAAGGATGTCAGTCTAGATGGAGCGAGGCAGAACACAGATCCGAGCCACACCCAGTAATGAGCAGAGTCAGCCTTGTCCCAGAGCTCAGACAGCGCCCACAGCATTCTCACTTGGCCTTCTTTTCCCACTCAGATGACAGCCCAGTTTTCTTTGTCTCTGCTTTCTTTTTTTCTGGCAGAAGTCAAGCTTCCTTTGTGGAAGCAAGTATCTAATCTTGCCCTGACCTGCTGATTAGCAGCTGAGGTCTTAGAAGAGGAAACCCTGGTCAATGGAAATTCCAGGTGGGGTTCGGGGGAAGTCAGGGAGGACAGCCTGTGGCTCCTGTGTCCAGCTCCCAGCAGACAGGTGCTGGCCACGGCATCCATGCTGAGGCCCTCTCCCCTGTCCCCCGCCCCACGCCAGCTCTCCCTGAAACCCGGAAGCCAGTCCCTGCGCAGCGGGAACTGGTCGGAAAGGAAGAGCCACCGGCTGCCACGGTTACCCAAGAGGCACAGCCATGACGACATGCTACTGCTGGCTCAGCTGAGCCTGCCGTCTTCGCCCTCCAGCCTTAATGAGGACAGCCTCAGCACCACCAGTGAGCTGCTGTCCAGCCGCCGGGCCCGTCGCATCCCCAAGGTAGCTTCTGCAGGTGGAGCCGCCTAGGACTGGGCGGGTGGGTGGGCAGGCCGGCCGTGGCTCTTTTCTCCCTCCCTCCCTCCTTTCCCTAATCTGCGCCTGCTTCCTTAATTCTCCTTAAATTAATTTTGGGTCCAGGCACTAGCCTTTTCTTTTTTCATCTGGCTAATTCTCTTTTCTTATCAATAAAGATGCACTGAGTGATTAATATTGCACAGATATTAGGGGAAAACAGGCCAGCTGGCCCCCAAGGAGTGCTCCACGCCACTGGCTGGATGGAGGCAGTCCTTAGGAGGCTCCTCATTAGTGTGCGCGTGGGGTGTGCAAAGTCTCTGTGTACACAGAAACATCTGCAGGCTGTGAGAGGCTAGAACTCAAAGGTGGGTCTTCTTTCTGTACCTCTCTGAGTTGAGAGTTTTCAGCAGTAATTTGCACACCCACACCAGCCAGGCCCAGATCCCCAGCTCAGAGCAGCAGGATTTAGCCCAGTGGTATTTTTAGCCTGCAAACAATGCTCGGGTATATTGGGAATTTAGCTCCTTCCTGCCAGGCCCCCAGGTGGTAGCCCGGAGGGGAAAGGCTCAGTCCTTGTTCCTGTTATTGCCTCTGAGCAGCTCTTTGTCTCAGCTGGTTCACTGACTCCTGAGACCCAGGAGCTCCCATCCTGTCTGGTTTGATCACAGTTCCTTCCTCTGGGGAGCTAAGTGAAGACCCTTGTCTTGGGGGCAGGAGACCACTAAGTGGACAAATAGGTAGAGAGCTACGGCTTGCCCTTGGGACCAGTGCAGCAGAGAGACAGCGCTGGGCCCCACGCGGGGAAGGGTGGGAGGCTTCTACCAGCAGGGGAACAGATGGCCTCTGTAAATCAGCAGCCTTCTTAGGAGCAGGGGCAGATGGCGTTAGGGTTACCTCACCCTCCCTGCTTTTCTCACCCAGCTTGTCCAAAGAATTAACTCCATCTACAATGCCAAGAGGGGAAAGAAGAGGTTAAAAAAGCTGTCTATGTCCAGCATTGAGACATCATCACTGAGAGGTAGGCCTGGACACCCGAGCTGGCTCATGTTCCTGGGGCCCTTGGGCATTAGAAGTGGGAAGATGCAAGGACTAGCCTCAGTTTACCCTTCCATGGGCCAACTTGCCTTCTAGGAGGGTAGAGCCCTGCCAAAAAGTGGCCACACAGGAGGGGAGGGCCAAAAAGAGAAGAAAGCCCTGGGAACAGTTAGTTGAGACTCTGGGCTGTGAGGCCTGAATGGGGGGAGGTGGGAGTGGGAATCTGTGTCCGGCCAAAGGAAAGGCCAGACTTACTGAGCACTGTGGTCTGTTTCCCATTTTGAATCTTGGCCTCCTGGAGGCAGGACCCTTGTGTTCCAGGCCCACAGGCCTCTCTGCTGGCTCAGCCTCCAGCTTCAGCCCTCAGCTTCCCCCAGATCAGGACTGGATGAATAGGAGTTTGTGTATAGATTAACACCTGCAGGTTGAGCTCTGAGGGACACTGGCCCTGGGCCACGCAGTTCCTGGCCGGGGGCCCTTTGGAGCCCAGATGAGGTCCATCCCTCATGAGCTGGGCCCGAGGTGAAGAGGGGGAGTGGGGAGGGGGTCGGTGGGGGGTGCACAGAAGACATTTACCATGGGGCAGCAGCTCAGCCAGCCTGCACTCTGCTCTGACTTTTCCAGATGAAAATAGCGAGAGCGAGAGCGACTCTGATGACAGGTTCAAAGGTGAGACGTGGCTCCTAGAGAGCAGGGACCACTTCCCAGCCCTGGTGGAAGGGTATCTATCAGCCTTTGCTGTCCCAGCGTCCCAAAGTGGCCCAGTTGGGAAGGGTATCAGCAGGCAGGATACGAGGCCAAAAGAGCAAGGAGCTCTAGGGGAGTCCATTCCTTCTATCATGGAGCTCAGCCCTGTGAGCTTAAATTCAGACATCTCCCCTTTTCCAAATTTAAGGCTGGTGACCCTGCCCTACTTTCTTAAGCCATTCATTGTCCATCTAGGTTTGCCTGGTAAGTGTTGTGGGTCTGGAGGGTCAGAGATGTGTTCAAGGTTCCTCTTCTGGTTGTGAGAAATGTGCTGAAGTCTGAGGAACCTGGTGCTTGGGAGGCCCTAAGGCCACTCATCTTTCCCCTCCCTAAAGAGGAGAGCTGCCACCTCCCTGGAAGGTTTCTGGGACCTTCACATTCCAGGGGCCTTGGACAAATCTCTCTTCTTTCTCTACCGAGAACCCCTGTTTAGACCTTCCTAGATGAATAAAGTTTCGATATTGGGAGCTCCCTCCTTCCCTCCTTCTCTCATCCCCAGGCATGTGGGCAGGTGGACTTTGGGCCTGGGGACAGGGGGAAGGGTCCAAGGCCAAGGTTGCTAGGGCCCCAGGATGAAGGCTTCGTGGATGTTTGTATCTTCTCGCCCTGTTGGCCCGGGGTGTGTAGGTGCCGTGACGCCTCCCTGGGTTTGCCTGGCTCAGGCAGTCTTATTGGCCCCAGCCCAGCCTCCAGAGGCTCCGGGAGGCCCAGACCAGTAGCTCCCTGTGTCAGATCAGACAGACAGACACCTTGCTCCTGCCAAGTCTCGCCCAGAGCTCGGGGGGTCAGGCTGTCAGGCTAGGCTCCTGCACTTAGAGGTGACCCACTGGGATGGAGCCCTGAGTGTGAGGTGGGGCGGGAGCTGATGCGGGGTCTTGTCCTGATGTGTGGCCCGCCCCCAGCCCACACACAGCGCCTGGTCCACATCCAGTCCATGCTGAAGCGCGCGCCCAGCTACCGGACCCTGGAGCTAGAGCTGCTGGAGTGGCAGGAGCGGGAGCTGTTTGAGTACTTCGTGGTCGTGTCCCTCAAGAAGAAGCCCTCCCGGAACACCTACCTCCCCGAGGTCTCCTACCAGTTCCCCAAGGTGCGACCCCTCCCTCCTTCCTGGCCTCTGCCTTTCCGCCTGGCCCATCCTGTTCCTGCCATAGCGACCCACCTCACTGCCCCAGCCCTGAGTGTGGCTCCCTGGAGCCAGGAGAAGTGGTGGGTTTGGGCCAGTGAGTATTCAGAGGATGAAGGCGGAGAGAGCAGCCCCCAGTGTGGCTAAAATCAGATCCACGTTGTGTACAGGACTTCGAGGGTCCTGAGGAAGGGCCCCCAGCTACTACTTCTATCTTTCTTCTCTTTTTGAACCACTTTATTGAGATACAATTTAATCTATTAAATTAAAGAGATACTATTTAATTCACCTGTTTAAAGCATACCATTCAATAACTTTTCATATATTCACAGTTATCTGACCAATTTTAGAACATTTACTCCCCAAAGAAACCCTGTACCCATCAGCATTCTCTCCCCTTTCCCCCACCTCCCTGAGCTCTTACCACTCCTTCCCTGCTTATCCCCAGCCAGCCCAGCTGCCTGGCCTCCTTTCACTTCCTGTAACACTCAAGCCCTTTGTCTCTGTCATTGCCCAGAATCTTCTTTTTTCCAGCTCTTCATTTGGCTACTGGCTCTTTCTCATTCTCTGCTCAAACAGTACCTCCTCCAGATCTTTCTAGATACTCTAAAGTAGCCCCCTCCGCCCAGTTCTCTCTGTTGTATCACCCTGTTTATTTCCTCTGTGGCCCCTCTGAGACTGTGTTGTTGATTACTTCACTCTGTTGGCCAGCACGCGCATAGGACAGGGACACCATCTGCTTTGTGGTCTCTTTCTTGGTAGTCCAGCAATGGCACAGTGCCAGGCGCCACATATAAAGTGCTGCTTTGGCATATATTGAATGAATGAATGAATGATGACTCATCCCACACCCAGACCTCTCTGTGAGAATTGTGAGTGGGGTCAAGGCTGCTGAGAAGCACGCCAGTTGGTAGAACGCCACCTAGGACTCACGAGGCTGGGGATGGGGTATTTCTCAGCTACCCCCACGACCCCCAGCTTTCATGTCTTCTCTGATCTGTTTCTCCTCATATCCCTCTTCCTTGCAGCTGGACCGACCCACCAAGCAGATGCGGGAGGCAGAGGAGAGGCTCAAGGCCATTCCCCAGTTTTGCTTCCCTGATGCCAAGGACTGGCTCCCTGTGTCAGAGTACAGCAGGTGAGGCCCAGTCTGGCAGAATCTCCTCCACCCTGTCATAGCGGGCGGCTGGCTGGGCCCACTCTAGTCCCAGCCTCTTCTCCTGTAGCAGCCTGGTCCTTCACCCCCTCCCTGGGATGGCAGCCCCTTCTTCTTGGGGGCTGTTTCCTGGTCCTGTGTACTTCCCTGATGCCAGACTTCTCCCTGTTCCAGCGAGACGTTCTCCTTCATGTTGACTGGGGAAGATGGCAGCAGACGCTTTGGCTACTGCAGGCGCTTACTGGTAAGTAGGCCATTCGGTCCTCAGGGACTAGGACCGAATGGTCCTAGTCCAGAGTGCTAGGGTGGGCTAGGTGCTTTAGTAGAGGAGGTAGGGTTTTCAATGTAGAAGGCTGGGCCACAGAGTTTGTATGTGTGTGCTCTTCTTTAACTTGAGCTTGTAGAAACTCTTGTGTTCGGCTGCCTTGTATGTTCCCTGAGGCCACTGTCACACACACACACACACACACACACACACACACACACACAGCGCTCCTGGGATGGCAGGACTTAAAGTGGCCACTCTGATTGGGCCCCAGGATCTGAGATAATCTATAATAAGGGAAGAGATTAGATCACTTTCTACTGGGATGTCATGTTTTTAGCTCTTCTATACTTTTTCTTTTCGTTCATTTTCTTTGGGCTTTTGAGCTCAGATCGTTGATCCTGGGTTGCAGGATCACATCAGTGTGTGTGTGTGCATCAGACTGGGATGGAGGACAATATTCCTCACCCCGACCCCTGGCCAGCCTGATGTGTGTCCTGCACTTGATCTGGTAGGACTGGAGGCTGAACAGGGACAGAGCGGTAACTTTCTGTGGGATTCTGGGAGAGATGCCTTGAGCTCAAGGGGAAAGGAAGGGTTTTAAAAACATAAGACATGTTGTAGAGAAGCACTACCCCATCCCTCTTCCCATTAGTCCTGGGAAATAGATTGGGGTAAAGAAAGTCCTGTCACACGCTCCCCTGGGGCTCACTGGGGATGTTGTTGGCTTGGGCTGTTGACAGTGTTTCAAGGTTCCTGGGCCTTAGTGGGAGAAGGGGCAGATGATGGGGATCTTAGGCAAAGGTGGTGTATAGCAGGGACCCCAAATGAAGGATTCGGGCTCATTCATTCGTTCATTCAAAAACATGTACCACACACCTACTGAGGGTTAGGCAACGTGCTGAAGGTGCATAAAAATGAGTTAGACCTGGATCCTATGTTCAAGGAACTTCAGGTGCTGTAGGACTTCCCTGGTGGCTCAGACAGTAAAGAATCTGCCTGCAATGCAGGAAGACTGGGTTTGATCCCTGAGTCGGGAAGATCCCCTGGAGAAGGAAATGGCAACCCACTTCAGTATCCTGCCTGGAGAATTCCATGGACAGAGAAGCCTGGTGGGCTATAGTCCATGGGGTTGCAAATAGTCGGACATGACTGAGCCACTGAGAGTGCTAGGGTGGGCTAGGTGCTTTAGTAGAGGAGGTGGGATTTTCAATGTAGAAGGCTGGACAAGGGGAATGAACTATTACTTGGGATCCATTTTATGTTCCAGGCATGTCATTTTCTTTATTCCTCATAGTAGTCCATGAGGCATTGTTATATCTGTTCTGTAGATTAGGAAACTGAGACTCAGATGTGGAATGACTTGCCCAGGGTCATACAGCCAGTGAGCGCTAGAGCCAGGTTGACTCCAAGCTCTAAAACCCCAAGTCTGGAACTCCCAGATGACACCACAGGGTAGTCCAGGGGGAGGAATACTTGGCTATAGAATGCCTGTGAGTCGGGCCAAGGGAATGTGGAGCAGTAGAGACCAGGCGGGGAGCCAGGCAGGTTCACCTGGAACTGGAGGGGCCTGTTGCGAAGGCTGCTTTAGCAGGGGCAGAGATGGAGTAGAGCTGCTCCTTTGCAGTGGGCCTGCCGCCCCCAGGGAAGAGCGTGTTTGTCCTGGCGTGCTCAGAGAGGGCCTGGGCTGGGCCCCTGCCAAGGGGGCTGGCACTCGCTCGGCATTCCTACAGATTGGACACAACGATTCTAACCCAAATCCCACATACTTGATTTAATCACTTGGGGTTTTAGGGGAGGCGGGGGAGAGGGAAAAAGAGAGGAGTGAGTTTCAGGCCTAATATGGACAAAAACAGATTCTGCCTTCTCTTTAGATCTGTGACGTGTGGCCAGCAGGTTTGGAGACTGAAATAGCCCCATCTGCATTTGCTTAGCGGCCTGCATGAGGGGCCAGCACCTGCTGCTCTGCTCCCTCCCCACCCGGCCTGGCCAGGCCCTCCAGGCCTCCAAGCCAGAAACAGCCACAGAGCCCTGCCAGCCACTGGCTGGAGAAGCCGGCTCCTGTGGACTCCCTCCAGCCTGCACTGGGGGCTCCAGGCCTGGGGAGCTCTTGGCCCACCTCTCCTCGAGCTACCTACCTTTCAGATCCCCCTACGACTCCTCTACTCTGTACAGGCCTCTCTCCCGTATCTTCATGTTTCTTTTCTCTCCTTTCTGTCAGAAGGCAACTTACTTCAGAGGTACCACAGCAAAGAGGTTACACACACACAGGCAGAAACAGACTCCTGGTTCCATGACTTCTAAATATCTGACCTTGGGTGATGGCTTACTAATTTTGAACCCAGTTTCCTCATCCATAAAATGGGAATAATAATGCCTAGCTAACAAGTTTTTGGAAAGTTCCAAGCCCAGGACTCAGAAACGGTAAACATTCAATAAATAGTAGTTTACTTACCTTATATAGTGTCAGTTTGCTTTTCTAGAATGGGGACGATCCAGAAAGGGAGAGAAGTGCAACTGAGAAAAGGAATGTGTTGCAGAATGTCTCTGGTGGGGGCAGAAGACCACCCGGCTCATTCCTAAGAATGTACACAAGCCCCTGTCCTTGCCAGCAGGCTCCCGGGGACTTGGGGATGTAAATCCACAGATCACCCTACAGCCTCTGCCACACCGCTTCATCTTTGCCAGCCCCCACCAGGGTCCTCTGGGAGGAAGGGCAGAGCCTGTGTAGCACTTGGCAGGAGCCTGGCACCTTGGGCTGGAAGGCCAGAAGAGGCTGAAGCTGACCCCCAAAGAGTGGCCGCTTTTCCTTTGAGGGCCTGGTTGAGTAGGTGTTCAGAAGAGGCCTGGAATCTTCTTTCACTAGAAGAGAGGTTTTCACTAGAAGAGAGGTGCTTAGTCCTCAGATCCTAAGAAAAAGGAGCCAGGTGTAGTAACCACATGTTCTCTGTGTCTGTCTCTCTCCTTGTCCCCGCCCAGCCAAGCGGGAAAGGGCCTCGGTTGCCAGAGGTGTACTGTGTCATCAGCCGCCTTGGCTGCTTCGGCCTGTTTTCCAAGGTAAGAGGGCTCTGGCTTACTTCCTGCCCCCTTCCGCCATCTGAAAGCTCCCACAGGAGTATCTACAGGCGGTTTAGATGAGAAAACCACATGTGTGTGTGAGAGAGAGGGTGAGAGAAGGCGAGAATGCAAGGGCAAGTGCAGCCAGGCTGTCTGACTCCCTCCCTGTCCACCAGCTCCTACACGGCAGCGTCTGCTCGTGTCACATCCCACCCTGGGCCGTGGGCAAGCTGAGTCCTTGGGCACAGAGACCCTGGGGAAGCCAAGTGCCCAGGAACTCCACTCTCAAGAGGTGTTTCCTTTGCCCAGCTATTCACTCTTGGGGTCTGAAGCAAGAAATAGTTAGGGAACACAGCCCTCACAGTGGCCAGGGACTTGGGAAGGGTGGGGTGTGAAGCTCTTGGCTCCCAGCTTTTGGCCCAGACCAGTCAGATGCCAGAGTGCCCTCTTCTCTACCCAGGAGGTAGGGGAAGGGCAGGGCCCTGACCGCCTTCCTCTTTGGGCTGCTGCCGGTGGGCACAGGTCCTCGATGAGGTGGAGCGCCGGCGTGGGATCTCCGCTGCTCTGGTCTATCCCTTCATGAGAAGTCTCATGGAATCACCCTTCCCCGCCCCAGGGAAGACCATCAAAGTGAAGACCTTCCTGCCAGGGGCTGGCAATGAGGTAGGGATTTCTGCTGCCTCCTCTCTCGGGTCATGGACTGAGGCTGGGGTGGGACCTGCGAGCCCACGGCTCAGTCTCCAGAGTGCGGAACACGGCCCCTTCCTAGCTCAGTGCGTTTGTACACCTAACCGACAGGTACTGAGAAATGAGTGACAGAACTGTGATCGTCGCTCACCTCTCTGCAGCTCCCAGGGCCTTCCCTGACCTGTTCGGACTAAACTGCAGGCCGTCTCTTCTTCATTGATTAGATGTTTATGGAATATGTGCTGTCTCACGGTCAGGTTCCTGTGGACCTCGGGGCAGAGTTGTACAGTTAAAGAGGGGCACAGCTGAGCATTTGTGGAGTTCACGGACAAGTGGAAGAGACCAGTGTTAAATAAATACTTGCCCATAGAAACAGATAACTCCCCAGAGTGTCAGGTGCCAAGTGACAGCACAGGAGGGAGAGTGTGTGACAGGGCGTCTCCTTCAGACTAAGGGCCAGGGGAGGCCTCCTCTGAGGAAGATGACCTTTTCTTAGGGACCCAGGGTGAGTGGAGTCAAGTGGATGAAGTGAGGCGAGGGAGACTGAAAGAGAAGGATGTGTGTGGGAAAGGATTATGCCAGGTAGAGGGACAGCATCTGAAGGCAAAGGGTGGGAAAGTGTGTATGCTTGTCAAGGAACTGAAGGCCAAGATGGTTGAGAAAGGGAGTGAGCAGGGTGGAGAGACCACAGGGCCCGGTCACAGTGTGCTGTAGGCCAAATTCAGGGTTTTGGAGTGTATCTCAAGCTGGATTCTAGGATCTGAGATAATGATTTTAAAAGCCCAGTCTGGCTGCTATGTTGATAGTGGACTGGTGTGAAAACAGGGAGACCGGCTTGGGTATTGTTGCAGTCGTATAGGCAAGAGATGAGTGGAGCTTGGATTAAGGTGTGGATGGAAAGATGGAGGAAGATGGATTTGAAATGTACTTTAGAACCAGGATCAATAGCACTTTGCAGTGGCTGGAAATGGGGAATAGTGTTAGGGAAACTTTAAGGCTGATTCCCAGCTTTCTGGCTTGAGCAGCAGGGTAGTCAGTGGAGCACCTCAGGGAGGAGCAGGTCTGTGAGGAGGAAGAGTTGATTTTGTGCACATTAGCAAAGAGTGTAGATGGGGAGGAGGAGAAAGTCCTGAGGGCTTCCGGCAGTAGAGGAGCAGCAACAGGAGCCAAGGAAGGGGCCTCTCAGGAAGGAAGGAGAGATGAGGTGAGGTCAGGACCAGGTGTGGCGGGCTGCCTTGACAAGACAGAATTCCAGAAACTCGGGTGGTCAGCGGGCCGAGAAGCCTGAGTGGACAGAGTTGAGAAGTGGATGGGGTTGAGAAGGGGACATGGCCTGCAGAGATAGCTTTCCAGAGGCTTGGCTGTGGAAAGGAATGGGCAGTGGTTGAACGGTAACGTAGAGCCAGTTTGTTGAAGGTGGTCGTCTGGGTACTGGTGGGAATGGCCCAGAAAGGGAGAGAGAGGTTAAGACAGCAGCAGAGGGAGGGGACAGTGAGACTGGGGGTGGGCAGTGGGCTCCGTGGGGAGACAGGAGAGGGGGTCCTCTCTGGTGTGATGGCAGGGAAGGGCCATGGCTTATAGATCCTGGATTCTCATCTGATGGCTTCAGTTTTCTCCAAATGGGAAAGAAGGTTGTCCTCTGAGAGTGAGAGGTGGGTGCTGGGTTTGAGGAGAGGGAGAAATAAATGTATTCATTGTTGCAGGCAGCGGAGAGGGTCTGACTAGAGAAGCACTGGGTTTGCTGGGAGTGGCGAGTACTAGTCAGGGCCTTTCTTGTGGCATCTTTTCTCCCACCCTGTCTTGGATGGACTTTCTGCTTCATGCATGTGGCCTAGGGGCAGGACCTCTGACCCTGCCCTGAGGGTCCAACAGCAGTACCTGGGAGTCAGTCCTTCAGGACAGGGCCCGGCCCACTCACCAGCCTCCTCTCACATCCATAAACTCTGCTTCCTTTTGCCTTCTTACCCCCTTGGGCAACCAAGTTAAGCATCCTGTGCTCTGAGCCACTGCCCCCGCCCCACCCCAGATGGGATGGGTACCCTTCTTCCCAGCCCTCTCAGCTCCTGTATATATGCAAGTTACACCTTTCCCCTGGCCTAACACCAAGCTCATGGGCTGATCGTTCAGGCTCCTTTAGCCCCAGCAGACTATGATCTCCTTGAGGGGCGGGTGAGTGAAAGGAAGCCCAGGTCCTCCAAGCTGCCTGTGTGAACGCTCACTCCCTGGAGAGTCCAGACTCTCGGGTTCCAGGCATGGAGCGCCAACTGCATGCAGGCTCTCAGGAGGGAGGCTTAGGGGAGCCTCGCTGTGACTTCCTCCGGGGCAGGGGTAGGAGTAGGAGGTGTGCCGAGGCCTCTGACCCCAGAGTGATGGCGGTGTGGGATTCCTTCAGCCTACGTCACTGACATTTCTGGTGTCCCCTGTATCCTGCTAATGCCGAACCTCTGGGACGTGAGCATCGGGTGGGAGAGACAGCATGGAAACAGACCTCTGAAAAGAGACACATCCTCGGGGCAATCTGTGCCCCTTGTGCTGTTTCCCCAGGGCCAGAGGGATGACCGCTGAGCTCGGAGTTAGGAGGAACAAATGGGATGATGTTAAAGCCCGTGGGGGAGAGCTCTGACTCCACAGGGCTGAGAGAGGGAGTTCGTTTTCCCTCCTGGTTCTCTGGAGGCCTACGTGTCCATGCTGCCCACCTCGCTGAGGAACCAGGGGAGGACCAGGCGGCCCTGGTGAGAGCCATTTTGGCTTGGCCCGAGCGCCATCAGCTCCCCCTGCTCGCATTGCCAGGGTCATTGCCACCCTCCAGCCTCATGCCTGCCCCCAGGAAAGTGCTGTCTGTGCCATATCGCCGACCTTGGGAGCGGTCTTACCGCCCCACTGGAGGGAAGACGGCTAGGTCTGGTCCTGATCAAGAAAGGCCTCTTCTGGCCAAGCTGTGGAATAGCCAGCCATTTCCCAGTGTTTTCCTTGTTCCTGTCACAGGGATGAGACACGCTGAGAGAGGCCAGGACAGAGCCTCTGGAAGGAAACAGTTCCTTGCAGGAAAGGGAGGGGGCATGGCAACAGGGACACTAACATTGTCCTTCTGGAGATGGGTGAGGGGTGAGCAGAGCCGCCTGGGGGGCCGTGATCCGTTGTGGGGGTCCATCCATGTGGGGGCTGAGACAGGCAAAAGGTCAGGGAGAACCGTGCGGGGAGACTCCCTCACTCTCCTGGTTTGAAAGAGCGGTCAGCGGTCCTCCTCCCTCCCCCAGAGCCTGGCCACCCCCTTCTGGAGCCTCTGCCTTGTTTGCAGTGAGCCCTCCTGCCCACAGGCTGGGGTCTGAGGACTGTGGAGGAGGAGACTGGGTCTTATTGCATAGCCGGCGGTAGAGTGGAAGCCTCGGGAGAGAGACTGGGGAGGGAAGCGAGCTTCAGGTCGCTTTGTGCAGGACCTGGGAGTGGCACCCACCTGATCTGCCTGGACCCCCTTCCCCCGCCGCTCTCCTGCAGGTATTAGAGCTGCGCCGGCCCACGGACTCCCGGCTGGAGCACGTGGACTTCGAGTGCCTTTTTACCTGCCTCAGTGTGCGTCAGCTCATCCGAATCTTCGCCTCGCTGCTATTGGAGCGTCGGGTCATTTTTGTGGCAGATAAGCTCAGGTAGGGCCCAGCAGGTGAGGTGAAGAAGTGGGGAAGACATATCCGCTAATTAATGCAGCGTGTGTATGGGTCCTAGTATATGCCAGCCACTGCGTTAGTATGTGGAGAGTGTGTGTGTGTGGTGGGGGAGTGCGACTGCGTGTGTGGTGAGAGAAGGATCAAATGGAGAGCACAGGTTAGCAAACATGGTCAGCGAGGATGACTGAGGGAGCAGGGCTTGTGCGCACACAGGGTGGCAGAGATGAGGGCCTGATGGAGGACTTGGCTGGAGGGAAAAAGACAGACGCTGCTTCTTTTGTAGCAGCCAAGATTGTATAGGTGCAAACCTATTTATATAGAGAGAGGTAAGAAAGGAAGGAGACTCCTAGCAGACAGCCACATTTCCCCTGGAGGGGGACTCAAGGCCATCTCTGTGGGGTGCTGCTTTTTAAGAGAGTGATGAGCTCTGGGGAGAGCCATCATGAGAAGGGGTGAGGGCACTGACTAGGGATAGTATGAGGGGTACTGAGCTGTCCAGCGAGTGTCACCTGGAAAAGGCAGTTAAATGGAGTGACCCAGGCGGGCACATGGCGATTTGCTGAGAAGGATGAAGTGAGGGTCTTGAGGGTGCTGGGGAGGACGGTGCTTGTAGGGAGGCTGGCCAGACTAGGAAAGGGCAAAAGAAGTCGAGGGACCGGACCTGCCACTGAGGCAGGGGAGCTGGTTGAAGAAGAATCAGAAAAGAGCTGAATAAATCACATGTGTTGGCATTTATGGTTTTGGAGGGAGAGGAATTCCAGATGCCAAGATCTGGTTGTGGTCAGGGACGGGATGGAGGAAATGTCACTGGACATGAGGTGTTCTGGTAGAAGCTGAGTCCTTCTGGGCAGCCAAGGTGGGTTTTTTTTTTTTTTTTTTTTTTCTTTAAAGATCATCTCAGTCCATTTGGGCTGCTGTAAACAAAATACCACAGGCTAGGTCGCTTATAAACTATGGAAATTTACTTCTCACGTTTCTTGAGGCTGAAAGTCCAGGAGCCAGGTGCCGGCGTGGCCACACTGTGGTCAGGGCTCTCTCCCTCAGTCATAGCCGCTGGCTTCATATTATGTCCTCACATGGCAGAAGGCAGGGGGCGAGGGATCTCTGAGGGGTCTTTTTTGTAAGAGCACTGATCCCATTCATGAGGGCTCCACTCTCATGACCTAAGAACCTCAGATATCACTGGGTGTTTGAGGGGACACAAACATTCAGACCATAGCAAAGAGTATATATAGTGGGTGGGACAGGCAGGGAGAGGATGAGATCTCAGCAACATATTGTGTGTTTTTTTGTCATTACAGAGGGGCAGTAGTTTCTTTAGAGTGGTGGATTAATTTAGTTTTTTAGAGCATTTATTAAGCTATCTGCTATGTGCCATAACATACGCTAGGTGCTGATATGAGGGGCAGAAAACTCTTCCTCCTGGTTTTTCCCCCAAAAAACTTTGTTTTGTGTGTGTGAGGAGGTCATTTAGAAAGTAGGAGAAATGGACTCCCGAATACTGTCACAGGGTGTTGGGGCAGGAACTTGGGCCCACCCTCAGCCCAGAAGTGAGGAAGAAGAAAAACCAGAGCTTCTGGCTTTTTCAGAGAGAGCCAGGTTTAGAAATGAAGACTACTTCCCCCCACCCTGAACCCCGCTTCCCGCCACAGCTCTGTGTTTCAGTATACCACAGTTATATGTATGTCCGTTAGGCCTTGTGAGGGGACCGAGCCAGCTGCTGGAACTAGCCAGCTATGGAAGCTCCCTGGGGCCCCATCTCTGCCTCTCTGCCATCCGTGCTCACTGTCTGCCAGCAAAGCCCCGGCTGCCCATCTCTGACTGAGGCTCTGGCCTGGTCAGACCTTGATGCCCCTAGCAGAGCAGGCCCGAGGCTTCTTTCCCTGAAGGTTTCACTCCTTCACCAAGGACAGAGCCTCCTCTTTGCGACCCCCCCACCCCACCCCCAGCCTGGCTCCAGCAGGGCTGTGAATACAGTGATTGTTTCCTGTGGCTGCAGCTGCCTCTGAACACATTCCTGGACCGTTCCTGGAGGAAAATACCCCAGGGTCCTGTTCTGGCCTGGCTTGGTGTTCAAGTCCTGCCAATCCTGGGCCTAGAAAAGATGCCCTCCCTGCTCAGGGGCTGCCTCTGCCTGGAGAGGGCAGAGTAGGCAGCCTGGTGAGGCCGCACAGGGCTGGAGTCCAGCCAGCTCTTGTTCCGTTGCTCACATTTTAAGTTGTCCACAAGTCCTTGGTCCCTCTGGCCTAGTTCTGATGTCTGTGCCAGTGGGAGGGTGTGCACACACGCACACACACAAGCTTGCAGTGATCAACCCTAAGGGTTGTACAAGCCTGACTGCCAAGCCCCGGGCCCCATTGGAAGGCGTTGTGGAGATCAGTGTTTCCTTTGACCCTGAGATGGCCCTTTTTTAGATCTTTTTCAGGTGGCTCCCCTTGGGGTTTGGGGAGTGCTGTCCCCAGGGAAAGGGCTCTCAGGGCCAGAATACCTGTGTCTCTGCCTCAGGACCCAGCAGTATTTTAGTTGTCCCTGGGGTTGCCAAAAAACTTGTGAACATCCAGAGGTCCTTCTAGAAAAGAGGGTTTGTTTCTGTCATGGACTGGAACCATGTTCTCTGACTGGTGGTCATTAGTCATGAAAGGATGACAGTCCCTGTTGGAGCCAATCAGGTAGAGCCCAGGGCCTTCATAGCTAGTAGGTGGGACCGATAGATGCAGAGAGACAGGGTGGGAAAGGCAGGCTTGAGAATGACTCTGGGCCACTGTCTCATTTGTGATATGGCCCTGAGGGGCGTGTCCTTGACTCCTCTCCTGACAGGTAGATGGTTCAGGCCAGGTATGTCTCCTGTGGTGACTGGTGACCCATACTAGCCCTCAGCACTCACTTCTATGCCTTCTGGCTAGCCCTGGGGAGATTCTCCTTCTGGCCTCCCATTGGTCGTTCTCCTTGGACAGCCAGCCCTGTGATATGGTGCTGGAGTCCCCTCTAGGCCAAGAGAAGGCTGACCCACTGAGAAGTCTGGCCTTTTTTTGGAGCCTGAGAGGAAAGACAGAAGTGGATGAGAATGGCGCCAGCCTCACTCAGTCAGCCCGCTTTCTCCAGTTAGGGGAGTAGGGAACGGTAGACGTGACTGAACTGGGAGACAGGAAAACTGGCCATGTCCCACGTCTGCCACTTCTGACCGGACTGACC
The DNA here is from genome assembly GCF_029378745.1 of Bos indicus. NCBI lineage: Eukaryota > Metazoa > Chordata > Mammalia > Artiodactyla > Bovidae > Bos > Bos indicus. The sequence continues at coordinate 44,249,593 of NC_091774.1, forward strand.
CTGGGTTATCAGTGAGCCCAGCTGTAAAATGTGGACTTGGTAAGATGACCTCTGTAGGACCTTCCAGCTCTCACACACTATGAATTTGTGATCACTCTTGCTCAGCTTACCTTTGTATTCCCTGGCCTGAGCTGATCCTCCCCAACTAGGTCAGGCCAAGCTGTGCATTTGGGTGGCCCTTGTGGGGGGTGTGTATGTGTGTGTTCAGGTGTTGCTGTGTACCTTCACGGCTGTTCTAGGTATAGCCACCAAGGAGGGCACCGCTGCTGGCCCTGTGGCCCTGAGCAGGGGGGATGTGGGGGCTTCATCAGTCTGCAAGGTCAGACCCAGGCTGAACCTCCTTAGCGTCTTTGTTGCCCTGGGATTAACATGAAAGGAGGTCATGAGCCTAGCCCAGCAGGCACTAACTCCCCTTCCCTGAAGGTGTTGGGCCTGGGCTCAGTGTTTGTCTGTCTGTCTGTCTACCAGTACCCTGTCCAGCTGCTCCCATGCGGTGGTGGCTTTGCTCTACCCCTTCTCCTGGCAGCACACCTTCATTCCTGTCCTCCCGGCCTCCATGATCGACATCGTCTGCTGTCCCACCCCTTTCCTGGTTGGCCTGCTCTCCAGCTCCCTCCCCAAACTGAAGGAGCTGCCTGTGGAAGAGGTGGGCCATTTGGGGAACCAGCTGGGGGGAGGATGGGACAGAAGGAACAGAAGCCCCCAGGAGAGAAGGGCAGAAGGGGAAGGGATTGGGGGAGGCTGCTGGGATCTTCTTGTTTTTGTCTCCAGCTCTTCTCCTTGCTCCCTGGGAGGCCTTTCCCTGGCTGGAGTTCTTCCTGTTATCTGACCCTGGGAATCCAGGATATCTGCGCAGGGCATTGCAGGGATTCATATCCTGAAGCACTGCCCTTCATGACTCTTTTTCCCAGGCACTGATGGTGAATCTGGGGTCTGACCGATTCATCCGACAGGTAAGAGTGGGACATTGCATGGCCTGCCCCAGGGTGGGCCCTTGTTTGATACAGAGCACCTAGCACTGTTGCACACACATACTCCACCCTCGTAGCTGACTGCTGAGCTCTGGGTTCCACGTTCACAGAGCAGACAGTTGAAAAGTGGCTGGAGGACTATCCATGATGCAAAGAATGTGGAGGAATGTAAAGGTTTGTGATTGTTGTCAACTTCAAAGAGTCTCTGTGAGTGGTAGAAATTCTGCTGGGCACATAAAGGAACATAATCTTAATGCCGTAGACTTTGGGAATGTAGTCTGTTACACGCACCACTGACAGAGCTCTATCTCCTGGGCACCAAGCATCAAGATATGGACACTGAATCAGAATATAGAGACAGGCCCGGCAGCCTAACCTTGCGCCTGAGACGTGGGATTTCCCCGTCCCCCCCCCCCCCCCGCCCCCCGCCAACCGTGCTTCCCACCTGGTGCCAGAGATGGAGGAACTGGGGAGACTTCATTGTGGTGCTGGGGTGGGAACCCCTACTGGTCCTGAGCAGTGAATGCCACCTGCTCCACACTTTTTATCTTTGTGACTCTGGGCAAGTTTCTTAACCTCTTTCTATGCCTTAGTTTCTCTTCTTAAAATGAAGTTGATAGGGACTTTTCCTCTTGCTCCAGTGTTAAGACCTCACCTTCCAAGGCAGGGGGTGTGGGTTGGATGCCTGGTGGTGAAGCTAAGATCTCACCTGCCTTGTGGCCAAGAAGCCAAACATAAAATAGAAGCGATATTGTAACATGACTTTCCAGGGGGTGCTTGTGGTAAAGAACCCACCTGCCAGTGCAGGAGACGTAAGAGATGCAGGTTCAGTCCTGGGTCGGAAAGATCCCCTGGAGGAGGGCACGGCGATCAGTATTCTTGCCTGGGGAATCCCATGGACAGAGCAGCCATGGTGGGCTGTAGTCCATAAGGTCACATAGAGTCGGACAAGACTGAAGTGAGGGCTTCCCTCATCGTCCAGTGGTTAAGAATCTGCCTGCTAATGCAGGGGACATGGGTTTGATCTCTGGGTCGGGAAGATCCCACATGCTTTGAGGCAGCTATGCCTGTCTGCCACAACTACTGAGCCCTTGCTCTAGCGTGTGAGAGATGCAACTCTTGAGCCTATGTGCCACAACTGTGGAAGCTCAAGGGCCCTAGAGTCTGTGCTCTGCAACCAGAGAAGCGCCACCACACAAGAAACCCACAAGCCGCAAGTAGAGAGTGGCCCCTACCCTCAACGAGACAGAGCCCTCCACAGCCCCAAAGACCCAGCACAGCCAATAATAAATAAAATTTAAAAATAAAAGACTAAAGCAACTGAGCTCGCACACAGTATTGTAGCAGATTCAATGAAGACTTTACAAATGGTCCACATAAAAAAAAAAAAATCTTTAAAAAAATGAGGTTGGTAAAATTATCAGGGTTATTGGGAGGATGAAATGAGATTATATTATATAATCGAGCTTATATATTCAAGCTCTTCAGACAGCACGGGCACAAAGGAAGTGCTCACCGTGTGGTCCCCTTCTCCCGCAGATGGATGATGAGGACACGTTGTTACCTAGGAAGTTACAGGCGGCTCTGGAGCAGGCTCTGGAGAGGAAGAACGAACTGATCTCCCAGGACTCAGACAGCGACTCCGATGATGGTGAGTGAGGCCTGCCCCACGCAGGGGTTGGGGGGAGTGGTGCTCTGGTCTTTGATTTCCATTTTCATTTATCCAGCAGGTATCTTCTAGCTTCCATGTTGAGAGCACAATTTCCAACCTCCTGGTTCATGAGCTGGTCCTAGACTTGCTCTACGCTGGGCCTGGGCCTCATCGGGCCTGGACCCTGCTTCTGTGCGCCAGACCCACCTGGCTGATGAAACTCAGATATAGGACCTTGGTCTCACTTTAGCCTAGAATTTTCTAGCCCTACTCCTTTGCTGACAAAAGTCCATATAGTCCAAGCTATGGTTCTTGCAGCAGTCGTGTGGGGATGTATGAGAGTTAGACCATAAAGAAGGCTGAGCACCAAACAATTGATGCTTTCAAACTGTTGTGTTGGAGAAGACTCTTGAGAGTCCCTTGGACAGCAAGGAGATCCAACCAGTCAATCCTAAGGGAAATCAACCCTGAATACTCATTGGAAAGACTGATGCTGACGCTGAAGCTTCAGTACTTTGGCCACCCAATGAGAAGAGCTGAGTCATTGGAAAAGACCCTGATGCTGGGAAAGATTGAGGGCAGGAGGAGAAGGGGGTGACAGAGAATGAGATGGTTGGATGGTATCACCAAATTGATGGACATAAGTTTGAGCAAACTCTGGGAGATAGTGAAAAACAGGGAAGCCTGGTGTGCTACAGTTCATGGGGTTGCAAAGAGTCAGATACAACTTAGCAACTGAACAACAGCTCCCAGTGTGGTTCCGGGAGTTATGGCTTGATTGGGTCTGAGGGGAGAGGAATAGTATAGTATTTTATCAGAAGGAGTTCAGAAACTTAGATAACATCAGAGCTGCTTCTAGGGGTGGCCCAGGCTACAAAGCTCCCCTCTTGCCTCTAATTTTTCTCTTCCTCAGGAAGTTTGGGAAGAAAAACCCAAAGACAGCTGGCAACCACAAAGACCCTTCTTGCTGTTAGGATGCTAGTTATTCCTCTGTCTCAGGCCTTGCCTTGAGCCACTGCAGGAGGTGGAGGCAACTTCCTCTTCCTGTGAAGCCAGGGAAACCACCAGAGGGCAAGGGGTGTAGGGGGGAGTGGGGCTCTGGTCTCTGATTTCCGTTCTCACTCATTCAGCAAGTATCTGCCAGCTTCCATGTTCAGAGCACAGTTTCCAACCTCCTGGCTCATGAGCTAGTTACAAGCCTGGGAGCACAAGAGCTAAAGTTCCAAGAACAGATAAGTGATTTTGGCTACAGTTTAGTTGAGGAGATGGAGACAAGATCCCCTGGAGGCTACGGTTGCAGGCTCTAGACCTGAACCTCAAAGGTTTTCTTTTCTTTTCCAGAATGTAATACCCTCAATGGGCTGGTGTCGGAGGTGTTTATCCGGTTCTTTGTGGAGACTGTTGGGCATTACTCCCTCTTCCTGACACAGAGTGAGAAGGGGGAGAGGGCCTTTCAGCGGGAGGCCTTCCGCAAGTCTGTGGCCTCCAAAAGCATCCGCCGTTTTCTTGAAGTTTTTATGGAGTCTCAGATGTTTGCTGGCTTCATCCAAGACAGGGAGCTGAGAAAGTGTCGGGCAAAGGGTAAGGCCAGAAGAGCCTGGGTTGGGGGGTTCTGAGGGGTATCAGGTCTCCTCCTCCGGCTTTTCTGCTAACCAGCAGGCTGAGTAGCCAGGCACAGTGAGCCTCCATCAGTATCAGCCAGGGCAGGCCTCCTAATATCCCTTTTCTTCTAAGAGGGACTGCCAAGGGCACTTTATCCTCTGCCCCAGAAAGTGCCTTCACTAGGCTGGGCACAGGCTGGAGCCCTGTGGCAAAAGAGTGGGGCTTATTTCCACTTTGCCCCTCTTCATAGGTCCTTATTTAGAGAAAAAGGCCAGATTGTGCCATTTAGGGAGTCCTGAGAATCCAGGGTTGAAGAGAACTGAGCCAGTTCTCTGTCTTAAGTTGGTGGCAGTCTGCACTCAAAGCACAAAGGTTATCTCTGTTATTTCATCAGCTCTGCTCACTGTAGAGCTTTTTCTTCTCATCAAGACCTTTCTAACCTCAGGACTGTTGCGTCTTCTGTCCACCGGTACTGTCCCTTTAGTGTAACCTTTTCAAACAACATGATAGAGTGTCTGAAAGGAGCTGGAGAAGATGCCCACTTAGGGGCAGCTCTGATACCACGTTGCATCCTCACCACAATGCAGCTCAGGCCATCAGCAGCGAACACCAGTGAGGTGTCATTACTAATAGTTTTGATGAGCCGGTCTGGATTCTGACAGGATGCTCCTATAAGTTACAATCCCAGGTCTGTGGTTCCCCCCTTTTTGGGATCTGTTCCCTTTGGTCCTCTCAACTGGAGCCTTCCCTTCCCTTCCCTTCCTCCAAGGACTGTTCTCTTCCCTGTTCTTCCTCTTCTGCAGGCCTCTTTGAGCAGCGAGTGGAACAATATTTAGAGGAACTCCCAGACACTGAGCAGAGTGGAATGAACAAGTTTCTCCGTGGTTTGGGTAAGCAGCCTTGTCACTGATGAGACAAGTTCAGCAAGGAGGGGGTGGGGTGGTTGGCGGATCTGTACCCCAAACTACTCTAAATAAACCAGCGACAATGGGAATTTATATTAGGGCTGTAGACAGAACAGGAAATCTGACAGATATTCACTTCAATTGGGTCTTTTGGGGTGCACTTCTTCCTGAGTGAACATGAGAGTCGTTAGAACCAGTGAGTGTTCCTCATGTCTATAAGGGGAGGTCTACTAAGAAGTAGCAGAGTGTCCCTCTCTGAAAAAGCTCCCCTCCCTTCAAAGAGCTCAGCCAGCTGAACCATAGAATCAAAGCTTGTCTCACTTTAAAGGAAAATTGAGACCAAAGAAGTTAAATGGCTTGCCCAAGGCTGTTCATGATTAATACCAGAGCCTAATTAGAGCTCTAGAGTGTTTTCACTATCAGGGTCTAGCTGCAATCCAGTCTCTCGAATCCTTCTCTCTCACTGAGAGTTAGGACTGTTGGAAGCGATGATACTGAAACATTCTCACTCTCACCCTCTCTGGCCCACAGGCAACAAAATGAAGTTCCTCCACAAGAAGAATTAAGCCCCTTCCCCAGACAGAGTCCAGTGCCTTGCAGAGCCTGGGGAGGGGACCCAGCCTTGGACCCTTTGGGCTGCTGTGGCCGCTCTGCCTCCACAGACCCCACCCTCCAAGCCAGCCCACCTCTGCCTTCACGACATCCCAGGATACTGTTTGTAAATAATCTGCTGTAAGCTTTCTTATGTTTTTGTAACAAGCAAAGAGAATCTGGTAAATATTTGTATATTCCCAAGGGGCTGGGTGCTTTCCTGCCCTGCCTGAGCATGGATGAAGTTTTGCTGGGTGCTGGTGACTGGCCAATTATGTGCAGCTGACTGTCTCAGCCGAACCACTGATCTTCCCCTGGAGGCTCCTGGCCTGCCTGCCTGCCTGCCTGCGGCCCCTGCTGCCAGTCTCGGGCCCTGGAGAGCACATGCTGTCTTGTCATGTATGAGACTTTTTTAAAAAAATCTTAGAGTTTCTATTTTTTTCTAGTAGTCCCCCTCCCCTAAGCGTCTGTTTTGAAAGGCAAAGGCCAATCAGTCCCCATTTGCAGCATGGTACCAGGCTCTCGGGCCTGGCCTTCTCTTCTTTCTCCCACCTTTGTGATGGTCAGTGAGGCATGGGAAGCCCACCCTCCAGCTCTGCTAGTGTCCTCCAGGCCCAGCTCCCAGTCAGTGGCGGCCATGATGCGGTACAGGGCATCCCTCCTTCCCACCATCTACGGGTGTTCTCAATAAACAGTGTATAGTTGTTTGGGCCCAGAGCCCCATGTGTTTCTTGGCTTCATTATCTAGAGTTCTCTCTCCAGGGGAATGGGCTGAGGCAGGATGAAACACCTCCATGCAGGGAACTGAGTACTCGATTAAGAGTTTAGCTTTCGTGTGGGTCACTGACCTCCCCTGAAATTGAGTTCTCTGGCCTGAGCTGTGCGGCTGGTCTTGTGTGTGCACGGTCACTCACTTGTGTCCGACTCTTCGCGGCCTCATGGACTGTGGTCCTCCAGGCTCCTCTGTTCATGGCATTTTCCAGGCAAGAATACTAGAGCGGGTTGCCATTTCCTCCTCCAGGGGATCTTCCTGACCCAGGGATCAAACTCCTCTCTTGCGTCTCCTGCACTGGTAGACCACTGGTGACTTCACCACTAGCGCCACCTGGGAAGCCCCATATGACTGGTCTTCAGTTCAGTTCAGTCACTCAGTCGTGTTTGACTCTTTGCAGCCCCGTGGACTGCAGCACGCCAGGCTTCCCCATCCTTCACCAACTCCCGGAGCTTCCTCAAACTCATGTCCATCGAGTCGGTGATGACTGGTCTTAGAAGATGCCTAATTACTGTTCTAGCTTAGCTTCCCTCTCCAATAGCCAAGTGTTCAGATTCTGTGTGTTTCCACTGATGGAAAGAATGCTTATTGCCTCTTGGCTTCCCTATTAGGTTAATCTTACAATTTTCCTATTCAGTATGAAGCCCTTATGACATCACTGGGTACCCTAACATCGGTAGAGTCAAGCCCAGCTAAAGACAACCCAGGGCTTGCTTATAGCTTGGGCCCATTGTTTATGGCTCTTCAGTGTCACGCTGTGAAGTTTTTTCCATTGGAACCCTTAGAGGTGTGCACGCAGAAAACTTTGCTATATTCTTTGGAAAAGCAAGGAGGGAAGTCAGGTGGGGAATATGGGTGGCTTAGGGTTTCTATCCATCCAAGGCCTTCACAGAGACAAGACCTTGAAAATTTCCAGGGTGGGGCAATAAGCTGGAACTTTCTTCCTTGGTATTGGCTTCGGGTCTGGCAGGATTTGAATCATAGTTTTCCTGTCCTTCTACTCTATCCTACTTGTTAAAACAGGAGACCATATCTTCTGCAGTCCCCTTTCCTCCTCCTCCCCATCTCCAGTGACTCCTGCACAGGTCCCAGTCTGTGTGTGGTTGGGCGTTGCTGTCTGCCTTATAAAGCGGAGGTTTTATCTTTTAGGAAGACAGATTGGTCTCTGAAAAAGCCTCTTACATAGTTGGCTTTGGCATCTTCCAAGAATAGGAGGGCACACTAACTAGGCCTCATGAGGCCGGTTTTACAGGTGAGGTAAAAAGGGAAGATAGCAGCTATAACCAGAAAGTCCAGAGTAGGGTGTTGTTACCTCCAGAACTTGTCACTTTAACTTGGTTTCATGAATCACAGAAGTGGAGTCCTTAATAAAATAATAGTTTCCAAAGGTCCTATTTCTTCCCCCTTTCCTCTCCCTCTCTTTTTTAATATGTCTCCAAAGAATCCCCAGATATGCGATTAGATCACAAGATTCAGTTCAGTTCAGTCGCTCAGTCGCGTCCGACTCTGCGACCCCATGAATTGCAGCACGCCAGGCCTCCCTGTCCATCACCAACTCCCGAAGTTCACTCAAACTCACGTCCATCAAGTTGGTGATGTCATCCAGCCACCTCATCCTCTGTCATCCCCTTCTCCTCCTGCCCCCAATCCCTCCCAGCATCAGAGTCTTTTCCAATGACTCAACTCTTCGCACGAGGTGGCCAAAGTACTGGAGTTTCAGCTTTGGCATCAGTCCTTCCAAAGAACACCCAGGACTGACCTCCTTTAGAATGGACTGGTTGGATCTCCTTGCAGTCCAAGGGACTCTCAAGAGTCTTCTCCAACACCACAGTTCAAAAGCATCAATTCTTCGGTGCTCAGCTTTCTTCACAGTCCAACTCTCACATCCATACATGACCACTGGAAAAGCCATAGCCTTGACTAGACGGACCTTTGTTGGCAAAGTAATGTCTCTGCTTTTGAATATGCCATCTAGGTTGGTCATAACTTTCCTTCCAAGGAGTAAGCGTCTTTTCATTTCATGGCTGCAGTCACCATCTGCAGTGATTTTGGAGCCCAGAAAAATAAAGTCTGACACTGTTTCCACTGTTTGCCCAAAGATACATAGGTATAAATGACTATTTCTTAAAACCTGTATCTTTTATGTAGCTTTAAAATACAGTGTTATTTTAACCTTAGGGGTCCCCCCCTGCCACCTCCTCCTGTGGCCACAGCTCTCATCCCAATCTGGAAAACTGATACCGGCACACAATGGCTTGGAATGGGTTGCAAGGGCCTATACAGTGACTGCAACCGGCAAGGCACAGAGGTCTCATCTGAAAGGCAGAGGAAGGTGTGTCTGGGGGTCCTGGTCTGGGGGTGACAAAAAGTGTTTTGGGTTTCTTTCCAAATTCTGTTTTCACATGATCTCTGGACCTCTAAACTGATGGTTCTCAATCCTAACAGATCAATACTCCTTTTCTATAGCAAATACTGTAACTCCCCCCATTACTATCCTGAAATGAATCCATAGATAATATAACCTACCTAAACATATTAACTGTGATATAGTCTTAACTGTAACATAAAAGGGGAGAAATAAAAGGAAAATTATTTTGTCATAAAATAACATGTATTTACATATGCAAATGCTTGGGGACAACCATATTAGAAGGTATAATGAAGTCAGATACTTACACCTGTACATAGAATTGCTGTGAAAGCAACAGCTACCCATGCAAAAAGTGTTGAATTAGCAACTCAGATACTAGTAAGTAGGTGTTAACTACTGGTAAGAGTTTGCTGAAATGAACAGTTTTGGGCATTATTCTAAACCGAACACACTATGAGTGTCCTGGATTTAAACAATAGTTGGAATCCCAAAAAACTGCTAAGCATATGAAAACTACAAAAAACAAAAACAAACATCTTTTTGATTGTGTGAAATGAAATTAGGTGGGTTCTAAACTAGATTTTGTGTTTTGAATCAACCTATACATTGAATACCAAGGGAACATTTCATGCAAAGATGGGCTTGATAAAGGACAGAAATGGTATGGACCTAACAGAAGCAGAAGATACTAAGAAGAGGTGGCAAGAATACATAGAAGAACAGTACAAAAAAGATCTTCATGACCAAGATAATCATGATGGTGTGATCACTCACCTAGAGCCAGACATCCTGGAATGTGAAGTCAAGTGGGCCTTAGGAAGCATCACTACAAACAAAGCTAGTGGGGGTGATGGAATTCCAGTTGAGCTATTTCAAATCCTGGAAGATGATGCTGTGAAAGTGCTGCACTCAACATGCCAGCACATTTGGAAAACTCCACAGTGGCCACAGGACTGGAAAAGGTCAGTTTTCATTCCAATCCCAAAGAAAGGCAATGCCAAAGAATGCTCAAACTACCGCACAATTGCACTCATCTCACATGATAGTAAAGTAATGCTCAAAATTCTCCAAGCCAGGCTTCAGCAATATGTGAACTGTGAACTTCCAGATGTTCAAGCTGGTTTTGGAAAAGGCAGAGGAACCAGAGATCAAATTGCCAACATCTGCTGGATCATTGAAAAAGCAAGAGAGTTCCAGAAAAACATCTATTTCTGCTTTATTGACTACGCCAAACCCTTGACTGTGTGGATCACAATAAACTGTGGGAAATTCTCAAAGAGATGGGAATACCAGACCACCTGACCTGCCTCTTGAGAAACCTATATGCAGGTCAGGAAGCAACAGTTAGAACTGGACATGGAACAACAGACTGGTTCCAAATAGGAAAAGGAGGACGTCAAGGCTGTATATTGTCACCCTGCTTATTTAACTAATATGCAGAGTACATCATGAGAAACGCTGGGCTGGAAGAAGCACAAGCTGGAATCAAGATTGCCAGGAGCAGTATCAATAACCTCAGATATGCAGATGACACCACCCTTATGGCAGAAAGTGAAGAGGAAATAAAAAGCCTCTTGATGAAAGTGAAAGAGCTGGCTTAAAGCTCAACATTCAGAAAATGAAGATCATGGCATCTGGTCCCATCACTTCATGGGAAATAGATGGGGAAACAGTGGAAACAGTGTTAGACTTTATTTTGGGGGGCTCCAAAATCACTGCAGATGGTGATTGCAGCCATGAAATGAAAAGACGCTTACTCCTTGGAAGGAAAGTTATGACCAACGTAGATGGCATATTCAAAAGCAGAGACATTACTTTGTCAACAAAGGTCCATCTAGTCAAGGCTATGGTTTTTCCAGTGGTCATGTATGGATGTGAGAGTTGGACTGTGAAGAAGGCTGAGCACCGAAGAATTGATGCTTTTGAACTGTGGTGTTGGAGAAGACTCTTGAGAGTCCCTTGGACTGCAAGGAGACCCAATGAGTCCATTCTAAAGGAGATCAGTCCTGGGTGTTCTTTGGAAGGACTGATGCTGAAGCTGAAACTCCAATACTTTGGCCACCTCATGCGAAGAGCTGACTCATTGGAAAAGACTCTGATGCTGGGAGGGATTGGGGGCAGGAGGAGAAGGGGACGACAGAGGATGAGATGGCTGGATGGCATCACTGACTCGATGGACGTAAGTTTGGGTGAACTCCGGGAGTTGGCGATGGACAGGGAGGCTTGGCGTGCTGCAATTCATAGGGTCACAAAGAGTCGGACACAACTGATCACTGAGCTGAACTGGACCTATAATTGTATGACATCAAGCATCTCTGATTGCTTCCTTTCCATGATTGTGACCACAAATGCTCCCATACATTTACAAAATGCCCCTGTAGAGGATGGTATCAGCACTACTGAAAACAAGTGTCCTTAGTGCCTTTCTGGGAGATTGCTCAGGGACAGGGCAATGCTGCCTCCTCTACCATCTGGTAGAAGTTCACCTTCTACCAGAAGTTGAAGCCCACCTCCATTCTGGAGTTAAGAAAGGCCCCCTGGGTTTTCTCCTGTAATCAGGTAACTTTGAGAGCAGAGCAGGTTACGCTATTACATCTTTCTAAATGCTTTTTTCAGTAAAAATTACCATACATGCTTTGGTGAACAGTGTTGAAATGAGAAGGCTGGGCTTCTTTTTAAAGGCAGTATTTGGAATGCCCTTGGAAAGTAACTGTAGTTCACACTGGTTTGTGGAATTAGGACGCCAAGAAAACTAATTACATCACAACTCAAGTTTAAATTTTGTTAAAAATAGCATCCTTTATTTTGCAAATAGCCTTGTAATTCACCTTGTTCCCCAAATGACTGATTTATAGATTAGGTAAATAGTGTATTTTTTTAAAGCCAACTTTAAGTGGAAATCAAACAAAAACTGGGCTGCAAAATAGAACCAGAATGAAACATACACTTGAAGCTCCCAGAACTCATGGGGCAATCTCTATATTCTTCCTCCAGAACTTTCCTGTGTGCATATAACCACTTTTTTTTTTGCCGAATAAACCTCGAATACTCATCTTTTAATGGCAAATTCTAAAAAATCTGGAATTCTCATCTTGAAGGCGCACAGAAAGCCCAGTTCCCATTTTGCACGGTCAAAGCGGAACCGGAGTGCAGCGAGGGTGTTGGAGAACTCAGGTTTAAGCCCACGCCTCACGTCGTGCTGGGTCGAATTAAACCTCCCGCCTAGCCCGGCGCCACAGGCCGGCCCCGCCCACTACCGGAAATGGTGGAACCGACTCTGGACGTACTTCCGGCCACGGCGTGGGAGGTCAAAGTGACGCCGGAACCAGAACCTCCCACACTGCGGAAGCGGCTCGGATCCCCGCGGCTAGAGCGCCAAACTCTGCCTGGCTGCAGTTGCCAGAACCGCGGTATTCCCCGGCCCCCCGTGATGCACGCCTTTGGTTGGTTTTCATCCCACGGGCTGGCTGCTACTGGGCTAGTAGCAATGTTTACCTGAATTGACAATTTAAATCCTAAGGTTTTGACGAGGACTTTTGTAAATTATGGTGTATTTAGCTCTTAATGTAACATTTCCCACAATTATTTTAAAGGGCAAAAGGTTGAGGACCACCGAGTTCGGGGGCTATCTGATTAGAAAGCTCTGCTCCCTGTGCACTTCATCAACGTGCACCTTGTGGCCACTGGAGGTAGTGGTAGTATGGGCCTGTGCCTATGGGACAGGCTAATGCAAGTTTGGCAGGCTTGTCCAGGAACTTTTCCTATGCATTGGCTATATTTTGTATCTGTTTTGGCAACTTTCCCTTTAAAATCAAAACATACGGTTTGCCTTTGGTGCTATGCAACAAGCTAAGTGCTCGTTCTAGGTGTGAGAGTGCTCAGTCATGTCGGAGTCTGTGACCCCATGAAATGCAGCATGCCAAGCTTCCCTGGAGTTGGACACATCACCAACTCGCGGAGCCTACTCAAACTCATATCCATCGAGATGGTGATGCCATTCAACCATCTCATCCTCTGTCATGCCCTTCTGCTTTCAGTCTTTCCCAGCATCAAGGTCTTTTCCAATTGGTTCTTCGCATCAGGTGGCCAAAGTACTGGAGTTTCAGCTTCAGCATCAGTCCTTCCAATGAATATTCAGGACTGATTTACTTTAGGATCGACCGGTTGGATCTCCTTGCAGAGAGCACTAGGTCACTCTTCATTATCCTGGGGCATGTTTGTTTTTTCACCAGCCACACTACTTCCTTTGGCAGTATTACTAGTAATCAAAGGGCCTGCTTGGTTACTTTAACTATAGACAATGGTGAGCAAGATACACACAGCAACTCACACTCATCAGTAGCTGTATTCTCCAGGCCTGGAGATGGGATGGCATGGCATTTGAGGAATCCTATTTAGAATGGCTGTTCTACTGATTCTTATATTTAGCATACCCAACAGGAGCAGCACCTCCATACAGGACTGGGATGAGCATGATCCCACCTAGTTTCAGGACAGTTATGCTGCAAGATGCTAGCAATGAAACTGGGAAAGAAGCTAGCCATAAGATTATTGACAAATCTGTCCTCCCCAAACAGATTTTGCTGCCAGCCCCACCCCTATCAGTCACAAGTCTTATCTCCTTATGTCTTCTGAATCCGACTTGTCTTCCATCCTCATGGTCCTGCCTCCTACCTTCCACTGTACCCCTCAACTAAGTCACAGCCTGGCCAGAGTACCTGTTCGCTCCAGGCTCATCTCCCAACTTGTCTAACCTTCCCAGATTGGGTTTCCTGAATGCACATTTGCTCTTCCCTGTGTTTAGATCACTTTCCCAATGACTGAATCACACCAAGGTTAACTACTTGTCACTTGGGTGACAGTAATAGTTCATTTATATGTTCCTTACCAAGAGCTGAGCACAGAAGTTCAGTAAATACTTTCCATTTTACTTAGTCCACACAGTACCCAAAGTAGGTGCATGTGTGCTCAGTACCCTTTAAGACGTCACATAGGTATTAGGTTTAGATCCAAATTTCAAATCCGGCCTGAATCTTTATTTACACTTTTCTCTACCTTCAGTGTCTAGTAGAAATCAAAGTTTCCATATTTTAAGGACTCCAAAAGACATTAAAACCCACTTTTACCTTTCCCCATCAGTACCAACATGTTATGTCAGTAAGTTACTAGCTTGTCCAACCAAGTGCCTTCCTGACCATTAACTCTCCATTATATAAATCAATCACATTTCCTCCACTGTGCTTCTTTACACTTGATCATGCCCAATATCCTGTAAAGGCTGTCACAACACACTAGTCCCACAGAAAGTCATGGTTCCCAGCCCATTTATGACCCCACAGAGCAATACAGAAACAACCCTGTACCAGACTAAACCTGTAAGTACAGTTTTAGTAAGCTTAAGTGCCATCCTAACTATTCTTTTGGTCACGTTTCTACCCCACAAGTTTTATGATGGGTCAAAAACACCTTCAAAATCTTGTGATAAACTATAGCAAATTATAATGTACGATAATATTAAGAGGGTCCTGTCAGCACACAAGCATTGGTCATCTTGGTTTTGCAGGAGATACAAACTCTAGAAAACCTGATTCTGGTTTCTGGTCTTAAGTGTTAGTTGCTGAGGCGTGTCTGACTCTTTGTGACCCTATGGCTGTAGCCCGCCAGGCTCCTCTGTTCGTGGGATTCTCCAGAGAAGATACTGGAGTGAAGTGCCATTTCCTCCAACAGGGGATCTTCCCAACCCAGGGATCAAACCTGGTCTCCTGTATTGCAGTCAGATTGTCTGAGCCACCAGGGAAGCCCTTTAGCATCCCCCTAATTTATCTATAAGATACACTTCAAACTACAAGGAAAATCATTAGCATTTCATGATGTATCTCTTTAAACATTCAGATTCCTATGCACAAGGATCCTTGAGTTCTGACAACTGATTTCTAGAATCCAAACCATGGATGGGGTTCCCAGGTGGTACAGTGGTAAAGAATCCACCTGCCAATGCAAGAGACATGAGTAACTTCCCTGGGTTGTAAAGATCTCCTGGAATAGAACTGGCAACCCACTCCAGTATTCTTGCCTGGAAAATTCCATGGACAGAGGAGGGCCACAGTCCATGGGATCACTAAATGTGGGACACGACTGAGCACACACACAAACCACTCTATTACTGTCCCATGTTTCCAATGTGACCCAGAGATCTTGTATGTAAAGGTTCCACATCAAAACTGAGTTTCTGCTTCCTGAGCTCCAAGGAACAGTTAAGGGCACATTCTCCCACTCACTGTAAATTCAGAACATACAATTCTAAGAGACCTTTCAACAATCAGATAAAGTTTCCTCATCAACAGGTATCCTCACTGAGTGAGAAGGCTCAAATTATGTAACCAGCCAAGGCCTATAAGTGCTGGTGTTACCTCTTTGTACTTTGAGGGGAGTTGGCAGAGGAACCCAGGGTCTAATACCCTTATTCTAGAATCCATTAGGTGGGTTTCTGTACAGGTAGGGAGGTAGAAATGCCAAAGAACCTACACTCAAACCAGAAGAGAAAAGCACTTAACATTTAATGAATTTCCCAGCATGTGGCTTCAAGCCACCAGGACACAAGCCCCACCTACACCCTTAATCTTCTCCTCAGCTCTTCTGCTGAAGAATTTGGCCTTCACGATGACAGGCTGCTTTGGGAGCTTTCCTTTCCCCAGAACTTTGTAGTAACCCTAGAAGAACAGAGAAAAGAGTTTATAATGCACCACAGCAGTCACCAAGAGTATAAAGAAAGATTCTTGTCAATCCACTCCATCTAGGACCCAGGGAAGGCATGTTTCTGATCTGGGCACTCACGGAGGCACCAACTGCCCTCGCCAGTGAATCAAGACCAGCAGGTTCTATCCGAGTACTCTAGCACACCAGGACAAAAGCTGTCGGGATGTGACTCTAGTCTCAGGCAGAGCTCAAACCCCCTTTTCCTATTCAATTACCACTTGATAAGCAAAAAAGGAAAAAAATCACATTTCCAATCATGTTCCAAGAAACCAGGGTCATCAGAACTGCTCAAACAACAGGCTGAGAAAGGGAATTTTAACTTTCCTGAAAGTCTCCTCTGGGTTCTACCTCCATATCCATGGAGGTTAAGGAACACAAGGACCAGACTCCTAATAATATACAAAAATGCCTTTTAGGGGTGCAGGGAGGGATCTCTTCAGATAATGTTCAGCCTTAAATATCGACTGAACATACTAGGATTGTATTTTATTAGAACATAAAGGGTGAAGGGCTGTGCCTCACTGTAGTCTTGTGTAAAACAGACCAGAGCCAGCTAAAGTAAATCACTACTTAAGTTCAGATGAGAAAGCAGGGTATTGACAGTAGGAATGAGATATCTGATCAGTTAAAAATTCAAGTGAAAAATGAAGTAAATGAATGGGAGTAAAGTATCACTCTTCAAAGGTTTTACATGATCACAACTGAACAAGAGTTCAGTTCTGTTCAGTGACCTACCCGTGGAAGTTCTACTGAATGAACTGTCTAGTAGGTAGCCAGGCGTGTATTATCCATTATTTTGAAAGGCACATAAAAGGCAAAAGTAGTCACTTACTGATCGCACCACATCAATGATA
The DNA here is from genome assembly GCF_029378745.1 of Bos indicus. Classification (NCBI taxonomy): domain Eukaryota; kingdom Metazoa; phylum Chordata; class Mammalia; order Artiodactyla; family Bovidae; genus Bos; species Bos indicus. Next base: position 44,266,066 of record NC_091774.1, read on the forward strand.
GGAGCAGCTCCTGTCTTGTTCTTGGCAGCATTTACTCGTGTCTGCTCACTAACCAAGGTCCACAATTTATCAAGGTTGACAGTCGGGCAGAAACTCTGGTTCCTCTTTAAGTGGTAATGCCTCATACCAACTTTCCCAAAGTATCCTGGGTGACTGGGAAAACAAGGCAACCATTTTCATTACCTCACTCCAACTGAGCTATGCTTACCATCTTCACAGTCCCTCGCCCTCCATGACAGTGTACACTGTTCACCTGTGCAGAAGAGCAACCTAGGAGGAACTCCACTTGTCGAGTAAAACAAATCTTAAGACTAGAATTCAGGTCACTTGAGAGCTTCTACGCCCTCCTATCACACCGGACTCCTAAACAAGTAGTTTTAATACCACCCCGCTAAGTTGTCCGCATAAATAGATCTAAAGGTTGTGTAAGTCAATCTGATGCATGTCACTAACCTGGTGACTGACTATGCCATAAGGGCCACAGCCAGTGAATAAGGTCAGCAGTTACTCTTCGAGGACTCTAGCACACTAAGGCAACAGTGGATACCCAAGCGTGACTCTAGCCTCGACAAGTGATGACAAGTTCAGTTCACATCAAACATAAACTAGAGAAAAACCAGCAACAGACAAGGTTCGTGAGTAGTGAGACTTGCTTCCCGCTGAAGACGTTCTTAACTACCCTCTACCCCTAAATCCCAAGCTAGTATTGTCAGTAAAAGGACAGTGAGAAAACCACTCACTATTTGTCGAAGTTGATCCTGTGATGATGCATGCCACCAGCATTACCTCGGCCTCCCGGGTGTTTCCGGTGTTTGCCTGCAGGAACACATAGCTACATGGCTAAAATAGCCTTCTCCAGCCCGTCAATACTATTGTAGCAAAAGCATTTCCCCATACTTCTGGGCCTTGGCTTTATATCTCTTCCAGCAATGTTGCTCCTTCAAGACTCTTGGGATAAATATCACTTTGCAGAGTTCCACGTAACACTAACACAGTACTTCATGCCTTCAACCGATTCCATACTGGGTCTCGTTCCATTTCCAACCCCCCAACTCATGTGAAATTCTCTACAACCGAAGCACAGACGATTCTCAAATAAAAAGCCAACATCTAATGATCCAGTTCAATCCAACTCGACCGCATGAGCTCTGACAAACCCACTTCACTTAGCTAGCTACTGACAACCAAGCAGCCGGCAGGTATAGTCCAAGGCCGACCAGAATGGGGAAACAGCACTTACCGATGCGGCCGTGGCCGTGGCTCACGTGGCCCCTAAGTTTCCGGGTCTTCCTTAGTCTGGATGGCTGTATGGGAGAAGGTACTTAGTGAGAAAGCCAAAGGGAAGCGGGGCAGGGGGCAAAGCTTGCCAGTCTTTGAGGGACCCACAAGCAAAGGGGTTTGCTCTGTGGCGCCGTCAGCAAAACTGAGGTTACAGCCACGCCTGAAGCCGTGCGGCCTCATCAGGGAAGATCCCGGGCGCCCCGGCCCGCGTGTCTCGAGAATCTAAGCTCCTGGATGAACACGCGGCCCTAGTTTCTCCGCCCTGCTCCGGGCCCATGCCGGCCACTCCGCCCCGCGGCTGGCCATACGCAGCCTTGGAAGACCAGGGCAAGCTCGGGAGTAGGTGGCTGGGGTGCTTGGTGAGTAAAGCTCGCGGGTTGAGACTACAACTACGCGGACCATCCTCAGGAACCACCTACCATGTCGGCGGCCTAGACGAAAGAGGAATGCCTCTGCGAAGTCTCGCGATCTACCGAGCACGGGGGCGGGGTTATCGCCTCACTTCCTGTCTGGGAGGCAGGGTCGCGGGCGGGGCCTCTTTGGCGTCGCGGGTCTCGCGCGACTTCGGGTCTTGGCGTTTTCCTTTTCCTGTGGGCTCCCTGTTAATTACAGGGCTGTTCCGGAGGCTGCAGTGGGCGGGGTATCGTTTCTGTGATGTCCCGCGGGAGCTCGCGCTCAGAGGCTATCTGTCTCGGAAGGCGGGGTTTGGCGCCCTAAGGTGCATTCGGTTGTGGCTCTGTTGGGCCTGGCTTTTTTCCCAGCGCCAAGGCCCCGGAATCCGCCGGGACCACCGTGTTTCTCAGCTCTTCACCAACAGCCCCATACCTCAGCGACCCCGCGCTTCTCGCTGTGTAAGAACACAGCGAGGTCGTCTTGGCCCGGGCGGTAGCGGTTGCTTGCGTGTCCCTTGGCTGCATTGAGGGACTGTTTGACCCTCAGTGTGCCCACCCGGTCTCTCTGTCTGCACCCTTTCAAGTCTTCGTAGATGTCTCTACCACCCTCTGGGAGTTGCTCGGCCCACACTCTTGAGTGGGCTCAAGGTGTTCTTTTCTCCTTGTGCCATTGTCCTGGGCATTTCACTTTAAACAAACTCCTTTTAGGGACCTCTACACCAGGTTGCTTTGGGGTCCTTTGTTCTCCAGACTGTAAATCTACTCGTCCATTTTAATTTTCCCTGGAACCTGCTTGGCATGCTCATGACCTCGTCTTCTGGACCAGAGAACCGCTCCTCGATCTGGACTGTGGAAGAGTCTTCTCTTGTAGAACTTCTCTGACTCATTCAGTTATTGTTGCTTACTTCTCCCCACTGTGCTACCTTAAAATCTACCACAAAACTCTTCTACTTGTTAGTCCATATTTATCTTTCCTACCATACCAAATTCCTTAAAGGCTGGAGGATTGTTTTCTTTTACCCATGCACTCCTAGCTCCCGGCAGGAAGTACACGTTCAACAAATGGTCCTTAACTGAATGAATGCACCTGCCCTCACCTCCCTTTGTAGATTAAAGTGGAAGAGGCGACTTCCCGTTTTAAGTCTTAACCTGTGTTCAGGATCACCTTCCTCAGTTAACTCTAGTGTGGGCTGTGTGTGCGAATTTTCTGTTCCTTGTTCCCTTCAGCTAAAATATAGTTTAGCTAAAGTATCCTAAATTCTCCCTGTTTCTGTTTATTACCTCTCCTCTTTCCTTTTCAGGCAGGCTCCCCAAAAGAATAGTCAACAAATCCTGTTAATGCTAGCTTCCCATTCATTGTTCAGTCCACTGCCATCTGGCTCTCAGCCCCATTATTTCAATGAAATTGCTCTTACCAATGTCATCAATTCACCAAACACCAAACTGAATGGCCCCTTCCTCATATCACTTGTTTTTCCGTTTTACTTTACCCATTTGACTTCTTTTTCTAGCTCATCTCTTGCCTTCCTCCGTCTTCCCTTCAGGTTCTTCTAACTTTGTCCACCATTTAAATATTGGTGTTCTTCAGCCTTCTGCCTGTCCCCCTGTTTTCATAGTACACAGTCTTCTTGGGTGAACTCGTCTTGAGTGGCTTCAATTCACATCTCTGTTGCTGAGCTCCATAATCATTCACTTATGGTTAATTTCTGGTTAGTGTCTCAGCCATTCTAAGATAAACTAGATAGACAAATCCAAAGACTTGACTCTTTTCCAGCTCACTGGTGCCTTCCTTATTCTATATCTTGGTGCGCAGCCTTGGCAACCTATATAGTGATGTCAGGGAGACTTGAAAATTGTCCCCAAACATTCTTTTCCTCTAATACATTGTCATCATGTCGTTTTTTCTATACCTAGCCTCCTTTTTTAGCCTTTGTGCTAAAAAGCACAGCTTTCATTAACACCCTTATCATATCTCTTATCTGGAGTTCAGCACCCTCTTGTGATCACCCTGTCTGCATTCTAAACCTCCTCCAATCCCTCCGTCCTTCACACCTCTGTCAGGTTAATCTTTCCAAAATGACTCATCCCTTCGCTTCATAAAAAAGTTTGGAACAGAACGACCTATTAGCTACAGAACACCGCCCACTTGCCTTTCCAGACTAACCTGAGCTTTTTCCCTACACAAGCTTTCGCTGCAGCCAAACTTCCCCTTCTACCTTTTTTCCTGTGCTAGTGTCATTTCTCATGCCTGGAGTACTTATCTTTTTCCTAACCAGATGCCCTGAAGTTTCTTCAACCTTGAAGTCCTACTTTACATTCTGCTTCTTCAAGAATATTCCAGTCCACAGTAAGAATAGCCAAATACACCTTGCAGTTTACAAAATATGTCTGTCTGCCTGCGTGGGCAGCTCTATTAGCCCCCTTGTATGAATGAGAGAGTTGAGACACAGAAGATTTACTGATTTGTCAGAGGCTACAGAGCAGCTGCCAATCAGAGCCTAGACCTAGCCTTAGGTTTTTTTCTTCGGATCTCCTGCTTTTACCTCAGTAATCACTCCCTCTGATCTCACGACATTATGGTCTTCATCACTCCTTCAATCCTTATTCACACACTGTCTGTACCAGCAGAAAGAGCCTTGAGAGTTGGGGGCAAGGCATAAGAGACATCATCCTCTATTTGACATCAAAAGTGGCCTGTAAGTGCACAAGTACCTGGAAACGACCCTTGGTAAGATGGTCTGTGAATGGAGGTAAGCTGGGCAGAGTTTGGGGAATGAAAGGTTACCTTCAAGTATCTAGTAAATAGGAACTGGAGCAAGGACCAAGATAGCCCAGGGCGTGGAGGGAGAGTGGTTGGTGGGACACTGCTTCTGGACAGTTGTGTCAGGTTTCTTGGTTACAAACGGGCTACATCTTATCCCTCAGGCCACCCATCTGAATGGAAGGCCTTCTTGAGCGGTCCAGCACTGAAGTTGGGTTCTGTGTTCACCTGACATTCTTCCTGTTGATAGTTTGATCTCCAGGGTAGGGAGAGTGCCCTGGACAGTTGTCTGCTTTTGGTTTTCTAGCCAGCTCCCTCTTCTTCCCAAGGAAATCATGTAACTTTAACATAAGGCTCCCGTGGGGTTTGTCAGCGTGGGTCAGTTTCCCTGAGTCAGCCAGCTCTGAGAGAGCTATCCTATGCTATGCTAAGTCGCTTCAGTCATGTCTGACTCTGTGTGACCCCATAGACGGCAGCCCACCAGGCTCCCCCGTCCCTGGGATTCTCCAGGCAAGAACACTGGAGTGGGTTGCCATTTCCTTCTCCAATGCATGAAAGTGAAAAGTGAAAGTGAAGTCGCTCAGTCGTGTCTGACTCTTAGCGACCCCATGGATTGCAGCCTAACAGGCTCCTCCGTCCATGGGATTTTACAAGCAAGAGTACTGGAGTGGGGTGCCATTGCCTTCTCCGCTGAGAGAGCTAACAAAGCTAAATTCTGTATATGCAAAGTTAAGTAGATGCTAGACAGGAGGTACTGGGTGACCTCATGTCACCAGGCACAGGGGGCATGATCGTGGACATGACCCCTGAGAGGCCTCTTTCTCTGTGACATCTCTTCTGAAGTAGAGCATGGCCTGTGACATCTCAGACATGTGGACTCTCCTCAGAGAGTCAGGGCCTCAGAAAATGCCTGCGAAATGAGCAGAAGGGAGACAGTGCTGGGCAGCAGCCTGGTGAGGCAGGTATTTGCAGTGCTGACCTTCTTACTCCTCCCTTAGCCCTCTCTCCAGGTGGCCTTGTGAACACACTGCCACCTGAAGAAGGCCCTGGTGGTCCCTTTCTCTTCCTTTCCTCTCTGGGTTCCTGATTTCATCAGCGATTCTTCAGACGGCAACAACAGCCTGGGTGCATTCAGCCTTGCTTTCTTGCTCTCCATCTTCAGAGTCGTACATTTGGAAACATGTTGCTCTCCTTTTTCAAGTGGGGCTTCACTGGTGGCTCAGGTGATAAAGAGTCTGCCTGCAGTGCAGGAGACCCAGGTTCGATTCCTGGGTTGGGAAGATCCCCTGGAGAAGGAAATGGCAATCCACTCCAATATCCTTGCCTGGAAAATTCCATGGGCAGAGGAGCCTGACAGACTACATACAGTTCATGGGGTTGCAAAGAGTCGGACACCACTGAGCGACTTCACTTTCATTTCTTTCTCCTTTTTCAAGTAGAGGATTGTTAATTTAAGATGGGACGAGTCAGGGTGTCTTTTCTAAGTGAGAATTTGAGAAAAACTCAGATCCGAATTTACTTCAGAAAGAATTTTAAAACTTACATGTCATAGAAAAGACAATACATGAAAGAAAAATTTGAAAAAATATAAGTACAAACATCTCAAATTATAATACCTTACAATACTGTTTTCATGTCTGATTATTACCTTTCAGTTGTTATTCACATGGAGACATAGCTGTCTGCAAAGCTGATGATCATGGTACACAAATCTTTTTGTATTCTGTTTTTGGTTTAATACTATTACATTTTTTCTGTATCACTACCCAGTATTCATGATTATTATTTTTAACAGCTAGTAGTTTATCTTCAGCACATACTATAATTTACTAAGCCATTTTCTCGTGTGTTTTTTTTTTTTTTCCTTTCTTATTGTTCTCATTGTGTTCTTTGCTATTGAAGAAAATGATGCAATGAACACTGGTGTATGTGTGGCTTTTTTCTTCTTCTGTTGAATAACTTGTCTAGGATAAATTCCCAGGAGTGAGATTACTGTATTATAGGGTATGAACATTTTTATGATTCATTTTATGTTGCTATATGTATGTATATTTTTTCCAAATGGATTGTACCAATTTATGCACCATCAGCACGTGTGGTTTCCAGTTTAAACTACACCAGGTTCAGAGTTTTTGCTTGTTTTATTTTGTTTTTGCTTTTATCAGTAGTTTTTGATACACCCACAATATGGCATTTAGGGGAAAATTCATAGGACCACACAAGGTTTTCTTTATTACAAAGTAAAAATAAATATAATTCAAGGACTAAGAGTCCTTCCTTTCTGTGTTGGATAGATTTTTAAAAAAAATCTCATTGTTCTGTGTGGCAAATGCATTCCTAACAGCTTTGTTGGAAGCTAGGATGGAAAACCCTGCTGCCATTAAACTCAGAATAGCAAAATGTGAAGGGAAGAATGCCAGGATCTTCGAGGGCAGTTCATCCAATAGCACAACGAATTCAATTGCTCTTGAGTTTTATTTTAGATGATAAAATTCATGGAAAGAACACAAAAGTTTTGGTTCATTTCCTACCCCTGATTTCACTAGCTGAATGATTTTGAACAAGTAGCATTTTCTCTTTCAATCTTAGATTACTTGTCTGTATAATGAAAAACTACCGTGATTCATTCATTCATTTTAGAAATACTTATTGGGCACATGCTGTGTATTCAGACACTATGTATGGGTGCCAGGCAGTGAGGGGAAGGCGCCATGGTGAACACAAAAGACAAAGTCCTGCCCTAGGACTGTGCCTAAAACAGGCAGTGAGCAAGCACACAGATAAATAATGTATCACATTCAACACAGTCTAGCATAGAGTAGGCACTCTCTCTTTACTTGGTGTTTCTCCCTCCCATTTCCCCCCCTAAAATGTATGCTATTTTGATGATAATTTGTTCTGTACTACCCATGCAAACAATCTTTGAAATTCTAACTCCCAGTATGGTACAGAGTGACTTGCTCTGTTATTCCTTGGCCAGGTTACAGAAACCCGGTTAATCTCTCCCTTCTCTCACCTCTGGGAGTGGGATCTTAAGGGAGATGGTTTGTAAGCAAGGTAACATACGTGAGGTTTCCCTTCTGTCTTGCCATCTTTCACTTTAATTTAGTTCAAGTCGCTTCATGACTTAAAGTGGAGGTCATAAGCTGATGGCTGGTATACTTTGTTTGACTCATGCTGTTATGATTTTTTTTTAATTTAGTTGGTTGCCAACATTTAAAATTTTTTTTTTAAATTTGGATTTCTGGTGTTTTGAAAAAACTAAGACTTGGCAACACTGGACCCACATTCTTTTAGGTGAGGCTCTTTACTGTTTATATGACTAACCCCTGGAGGCATTTGAATTGGCTACCCCTGGCTTAAGTACGTTCTGCCAAGCAAGCCCCTTAACTTTCCCAGGTCAGGGAATATAGAGGGGAGAGAGAAGAGCTAAATAATTGTGAAAAGGAAGAAGGGGATAGAAATGGGATCATTTGGCCTTCCCTTGCTTATCTTCAAATCAGAGACTTATTGCATGTGCATGCTCAGTCATGTCTGACTCTTTGCAGTCCCATAAACTGTAGCCCGCCAGGCTCCTCTCTCCATGGAATTTTCCAGGCAAGAATACTGCAAGCACAAATACCATTTTGTACTTCAGGGGATCTTCACGATCCAGGGGTAGAACTCATGTCTACTGTGTCTCCCGCATTGGCAGGTGGATTCTTTACTATTGTGCCACCTGGGAAACCAGAGACTCATTGCTGTGCCTTTAATTTAACCTTACCCTCACAGAGTTAATTCAATTGCTCTTCTAAGACAGAAATCAAATACTTACTACTTTATATTCTTACCCCGAGTTGTGCCCACTGGTTTGGAAAGCCATGCCACTTCCTCAGATACCCAGAATGGTCATTCAGAGTCTATTGCAACTGTTCTCAAAGTGTAGTCTAAAGGCCCATGGAGGGGGTCCCTGAGACCCTTTCAGGGGTTCCACAAGGTCGAAACAATTTTCATAGTAATACTAAGATGTTATTTGGCCTTTTTACTGGGTTGACATTTGCACTGATGGTGCCAAAGCCAAAGTCAAAGATGGTGTGTAAAACTGCTGGTATGTGTATTCTTCACAGCCAGGCATTTGCTTGTAAAAGAAAAGATGATAAAAAGAGAAGAGCCAGTTTCGCTGAAGAATGTCCATGTTTATTAACATTCAATCCTTGAATACAAGTTTCTTTAATATTCTGTGTGAAGAAATAAGTATGCATAAAGCACTTCTGCTGTTTATCAAAGTGAGGAACTGTAGTTGTATCCCTATTTGACTTGCACGCTGCACTAGCTTTATTATTATTTTGTAGAATACTAGTTTTATTTGAACAACTGACAGACAAACTGATTATTCAGGCTTGGGAATTTGGCAGATATTTTCTTTAAAAATGAAGAGAGCCTATCACTTCAAGAAAGAAAACACTTTATTTGTTGCCAACGATAAAATTTGGGCTTGCAAGCAAAAATTAGAATTCTGGTAAAGTTATAGCTGCCTCTGTGAATTTGACAACTTCATAACATTTACAGAATTTTCTGATGCAATTAGAGGTGATATTAAAGAGTGACTTTTTTTCTGTAATGAAATATGTCAATATTTGGAATATTTGCATTAATCATTGAATCGGTATTTTCCAAGTCAGTGCTTGGTGTTATAAAAATTATGCCTGGGTTAAAGAGTATTTCAAAGTGTTAAAGCAGACCGGTGGATGGCAATATAACAGAATAAGAAAAGTTCACTGATGGAGTATCAGCTTCCACCAACCTTGAAGAAACTACTGCTCTTGGATAGCCTCTGCCTACAGTAGCTTGAAGAAGGACTTCCATTCCTGGCCAGATATTGAAGTCAGGCTACGTCAGTGAGATCACTGAATCCTACCATTAGACCACCAGGGACCAGTGGTCAGTGATAAGGTTCTAGCCAGTCAGTTGTGTAGAAATGAATTTCCATATAGAGATGGAAAGTAGTGAAGCAAGTAAAGTGTTTGTTGCTGCTGCTAAGTCGCTTCAGTCATGTCTGACTCTGTGCGACCCCATAGACGGCAGCCCACCAGGCTCCGCTGTCCCTGGGATTCTCCAGGCAAGAACACTGGAGTGGCTTGCCATTTCCTTCTCCAATGCATTAAAGTGAAAAATGAAAAGTGAAGTTGCTCAGTCGTGTCCAACTCTTAGTGACCCCATGGACTTCAGCCTATGAGGCTCCTCCGTGCATGGGAATTTCCAGGCAAGAGTACTGGAGTGAGTTGCCATTGCCTTCTCCGAGTAAAGTGTTTATTAGGAGGCAAAAGGGTACGTGTGGATAGACACATGAGTGGGCTCAGAGAGAGAGCTTGCCCTCATGGTAGTTTAAATCACTTTTATGAGGCATTTCTTCTGGATTTCCTTTGGCCAGTCATCGCTGCCTTATTCTGAGTCCATATTTAGCTTATCTCAGTGTCCTCTGATGTGTGTACATGCATGTCTTAGCCAAGATGGATTCCAGTGAAGAGGCCTATGGGGTAGCTTGACATCGCTTCCTATGAATTGATGCCCTCCCTTTTGACCTCCAGGGAGCTTTCCTGTGTATGTATAGTCAGAAAGGTCTCCTTGACTTCAAGAATGAGGAATAGGTGGTCTTTTATGTCTTATTGGGCAGGGCTTAGCTTCTCCCTCCTGCTCTTTTTGAGTATCTGTGCACAGCAGACGAACTCCGTCTGCCCAGCCTGGGGCCCATCTATCTCCTGACTCACTACCACTTGTTAAATTTTGGTGTACTATCAAAGAAGATTATCTACAATTATCTAATAAGGCTATTAAAATACTTCTATCTTTTCCAACTGTATAGCTGTTTGAGGCTGGATTTTCTTCATATACTGTAAACAAAACAACATGTAATAGATTGACTGAAGAAGCTGGTGTGGGAAAAGCCAGCTTCTATTAAGTCTTCTGCTGAGCCAGACATTAGGAGGTTTGCAAAAAGGCAAAAACAATGTCACTCTTCTCACTAAATTTATTATTTGAAAGTATTTTTTCCTGAAAAGTATGTTATTCATGTTGACTTGTAATAGGTTTATTGTGTTTTAATGAATTAATATTTTAAAATTATCTCACTTTTAACTTATAATATGGTAAATGGCAGTAGATATAACCACATAAGTAAAATTTCTTTGGGGTCCTCAACACTTAAAGTAAGTAAAGTGGTTCTAAGACTAAAAGGTTTGATATTCTCAAAAGTCTAGTGAAATAAACTTATCCACATTTAAATCTTTTAAGAGACATTGTCCTCACCTCCATCAGGGTTGCTACTGTGGCTGTGCTCTGGAAAGTAACTGCTCTTAGAGCCTCAGAATGAATTCAAGATAAAAGCCCGTCCGTTACTTTATTTAGTGGCATCTTGCTGGGCTCCCAAGAAGCCTGGCCCCTCCTGCCTCCTCTGTCCTTAATGCGCTTGGCTCCCAAAGACTGGAATTGAAGTGACAGTTCTCTTAAATTTGCATAATTACAGAGCTCTGAATTTGAATTAAATGAATTTTGGTTTTGTTTCTTTACAAGTAAGTACAAATATAAAACTAGGTGCACTCTTTATGCTTTTATATAATTACAAAACCTAAAACAGCTGATAAATGATAAAAAAACCAAAACAAACTAACAATATTAATATCATTTGCACATGATGTGTTGCTAAGCAAAATTGTCACCTCAGCTTAAGTGAGGTGCACCCTGTTGTGGCTAAGTTTAGCAAACTTGTGCCACATGATGGTGGTCCAGTTTCCCCACTACTGTCTGTATTCTAGGTTCTGTGGAACATTCATCATCATGCGCTGTGATTTCATTTGGGCTTCCTGTGGCGAGAATCCGTCATTTACATATTATCTGCTCCTTTTTCTTCTCATTATCCTGAGACAAAGTAATACTGGTATGAACTAGATCCTAACTTTTTAACACTGCCTCTAAAATCCCATCATGGTGGATATATAGATGACCCAGAGTATTTATACTTTAAAAAGCTCATCAGAATGAAACACTAATTTACAAAAGTTGATAGAGAGAACTCATGAGGAGCCAAATTCTCTGAACCTCATTTTCCTCAGCCTGTCTCTGATGATTTTATTTCATTTTTTAAAATACAGTCCCTATTTCCAAGGGTAATTGGGAGGATGGAGATAAAGTATATAAAGCACCTGGCATAAAGTTGGCATTTAGTAAATTTCCTTCTCTTTTCCAAAATGAAATGTTGAATCAAGCTTGTCCATTGATAAGAGAAGCACAGAAGTATCTGGGACATTTTTGAAGGCAAACCAACCCTGTAGGACACACACAACCTAGCAGACCCCTCCATGCTTTGTCTTCCCAGCAGAAATCCGGGACTGTCTTTTGGGCCCAAGTGAGAGTTCGGACTGTTCCCGTTGCGGGACGTGAGCCTCCAGTTCTAGGGACAGACATAGCCTGGACTTCTGAGGCCTTGGTTTTTGTGTCCTTTCCAGCCCTTTTCCCAAAGAAGTAAATCACTCTGCTTTGTGCTACACTTATAGGGAGTAGAGCTTGGTTTGCTTTATACGCTACTTCACACTTGAGAATATTAATGGAAAAGCCCCAGTTCCAGGCACATGTGTGGGCACAGATACAGGCATGAGCTTTATGGGGCAGTCACTAATGCACCAGAAAAACAGAAGCAGACAGATGGAGGCGACACTGATCTGCTCGTTGTGCCAACAGGACCTGCACAGTGTTGGTGCCTGGCTTCTACCCTGTTAGCATTTGCTCTGTAAGAATTGCTTCCAGTGCTTGATCCAGGAGCTAGAGCACGTTGCTGGGGTTCAATGGGACTGTCCCAGATGGTAAGTACAAAGGCACCAGAGGTTCACCTCCATCTCTGAAACAGCTCTTTTCCCATTTCATAGGAATTGAATTTCAGGTGTAGAAAGAATCAGAATTTAAAAGCCCATGGGATACTCATTGCTGAAAGCAACTCTTTAGGGAATCTGTGAGACAAAGCAAATCCTCTTGCTGCTTAATAGATCTGTTTTGTAGGCTAGGATTTTTCATGTTGGGATTTCCTTAAATTGGTGGCAGACTAAGAAACCTGGAGAGTTTGATTCAGGGTTTGGCTGCCTCCCCAGAAGGAGAGGATATGTCCTGACCCACTAAACTTCTGAAGCAGGGGAAGAATAGGTGGGCCCCTCAGGTCAGTCAGGAAAAGATTTTGAACAGACTTGCACTGACTAATGAACCATTCACCATCTATGGTGAACCCCCCTCCTACTGCAGGGAGGAGCTTGTGCCTTTCTTCTGAACGTCAGGTTTCCTAGGAGACAATCTCATTGAGAACTGTGAAGTCCTTGGAGACAGCAGCCAGGTCCCTTCATTTCATTATTCTAGAACAAGGCATGTTGCATTGGTGCATTGAGTGTCTGCTGAATGAACTTGTGCGATGAAAAAGCCAAATCAGTTCACAGCATTTAAAAACATCATCATTTTTGTTTGTTTTGTTGTCTGCAGTATTTTAAAAGTGATTTGTAGCACAGGTCTAGGTTATCTGAGGCATTAGACCATTGCAGGTACTTTGAGATCTGAATTTTGAGATTTTTAAACCTTGGACAAGCTACCTAACCTCTGTTAGTTCTCTGTTGAGAGTTTGGAGTACAGAAAAGATATGGTCTACTTAGATTTTTTAAATTAATATGTGATTTTTAAACTTAACCACTTAAACTTAGTTCTCCCCTAAGCTTTTAATTTTAACTTACAAATCTTATTCTATTTATTAATATAGAAAATTTAACAGTCACTTTAAAAGGACCTTTCATTAATATTTGAACATATTTACAGCTAATATTTGCTTTTATAAATTAATTTTTTTAAAAATAATTCAATTGTCTAGCAAATAAACATTCTAAAGAACTTAACTCTTGGAAATACAGTAAGTTAAATTTATAAAAATGGAGAATCAAATATGTCTTAAAAGTTCCAGCACTGTTGCATTATTATCCAGAATATGTAAAGAGCTCGTACAACTCACCAATGTAAAAATGGGCAAAGAACTTGAATAGACATTCTCCAAATATCACTAATATTTAGAGAAATACAAGTCAAAACCATGATGAGATACGACCTTACATTTTTTAGCATGGCTGCTATTAAAATAAAGAACAGAAATAACAAGTGTTTGTGAGGATGTGGAGAAATTGCAATCCTGTGCACTGTTGGTGGGAATATAAGATGGTGCAGATTCCTTGGAAAACAGTATTGTGGTTCCTCAAAAAATTTTAAAATAGAATTACCAGCAATTCCACTTCTGGAGTTAAAAACAGGGACTAGAAGAGATATTTTTGTGCCCGTGTTCATAGCAGCATTCTTTGCAACAACCAAATGTGGAAGGAACCTACGTGTCCCTAGACAGATGAATGGATAAACAAATGTGGTATCTACATGAAATGAAATATTCAGCCTTAATAAGGAAGGAAATTCTGACAAATGCTACAACATGAATGACCTTTAAGAACATTATATTAAATAAGCCAGTCACAAAAAGACAAATATTCTATGATTCTGCTTACATGACGTACGTAAAGTAGAAAAATTTACAAAGATAGTATGGGGATTGCCAAGGGTGCAGGGAGGAGGGGATGGAGAATAGTTTAATGATATAGAGTTTCAGTTTTGTGTTTTTTAAAAAATTTAATTATTTTATTGGAGCATAGCTGATTTACAATGTTGTTAGTTTCAAGTTTTGCCCATTTTTAAATCAGTATTTTGTTGAGTTGTATGACAGCTTTATATATTCTGGACACTAGACCCTTATCAGATAAATGACTTGCAAATATCTTCTCCCTTTCCACGGGTTGCCTTTTTGTTTTGTTGACAGTGTGCTATCAACACATTGAAAGTTTAAAATTTTAAAGTCCCATGTAGCTGTCTTTTGTCGTCTGCGCTTTTGGTGTCATACCCAGGAAATTATTGTCATAAAACTTCCCTCCTGTGTTTTCTTCCAAGAGCTTTATAGTTTTAACTCTCATGTTTAGGTCTTTGGTCTCACTTAAGATTTCTACCATGAACTAATTATACATATCTCAAGACTGTTTGACTCTAAAATCAGAAACATTCAAAAACTAAGATCATGGCATCTGGCCCCATCAGTTCATGGCAAAGAGATGGGGAAACAGTGGAAACAAGTGACCGACTTCATTTTCTTGGGCTCCAAAATCACTGCAGATGGTGACTGCAGCCATGAAATTAAAAGACGCTTGCTCCTTGGAAGAAAAGCTATGACAAACCTAGACAACTTATTAAAAAGCAGAGATATTACTTTGCTGACAAAGGTCTGTATAGTCAAAGCTATGGTTTTTCTAGTAGTCATGTATGGATGTAAGAGCTGGATTGTAAAGAAGGCTGAGTGCCGAAGAATTGATGCTTTTGAACTGTGGTGTTGAAGAAGACTCTTAAGTCCCTGGACAGCAAGGAGATCAAACCAGTCAATCCTAAAGGAAATCAGCCTTGAATATTCATTGAAAGGACTGATGCTGAAACTGAATGCTCTAATACTTTGGCCACCTGATGAGAAGTGCTGATTCATTAGAAAAAACCCTGATGCTAGGAAAGATTGAAGACAGGAGGAGAAGGGGATGACAGAAGATGAGATAGATAGATCACATCACCAACTCAATGGACATGAGTTTGAGCAAGCTTCAGGAGATGGTGAAGGACAGGGAAGCCTGGCATGCAGTCCATGGGGTTTCAAAGAGTTGGACATGACCGAGCAACTGAACAGCAATAACAAAAGTTACAAAACTAAATTCATACTAATGACAATTATTAGAATCATGGTGTTTGTTGCCAAGTTATTCTAAGTACAAGGAAGAATGAAAATATAAGCTTTGGTGTCAGTATATCTGGGCATCTTAGTGTGAGTTCTAGTCTGCGTGTGTGTTCAGTTGCTCCATCGTGTCCCACTTTTTGCGACCCCATGGGTTGCAACCTGACAGGCTTCTCTGTCCATGGAATTTTCCAGGCAAGAGTACTGGAGTGAGTTGTCATTTCTTTCTCCAGAGGATCTTCGAACCCACATCTCTTGTGTCTCCTACATTGGCAGGTGGATTCTTTACCATTGAGTCACCTGGGAAGACCCAAGTCCTAATCTACCTGCCACTTAATAGTTGCATAGTTTGGTAAGTTTTCCTGCCTGTAAAATGGAGATGCTAATTGTAATTAATTTATAGGGTTGTTATGAAGAGTAAGTGAGAACAGAAAAGAAAACATTCTGTACTATATGCCTTGGATATAGTAAGAGACCAAGAAATGTGAAAAAAATGCTATTATTTAGAACTTGTGAAACTGAAGTGGAAAAATCTGTTAGATGTGAATATGCTTGATTTGGAGTCAGGCCATTTCTTGAATATGCTGCATCTTCATTATTTAGTATGTCCTATGGTCTGGCCAGGCTGTTGTTACCTTCCATATTTGCATTTGTGGGTCAGAGTGGAATAAGCTTCCTCTGCTACTTGGAGGTTTTAGGATTCTCTGCTGTGGGCTATTTGTTGGTTCATATGGTAGTTACTGACTTTCATGTACCAGGCCTTATGGTATTTAGGGCACTGAGATGAAAAGACCAGGCCCTTGCCTTCAAGGAACTCATATTCTATTGAAGGGCAGATAATAATACAGTGTTGTAGGAATGTGAAGGAAAGACTCTTTAGTTTAGGCAAAGGAGCAATAACTTTGGGAGGTTCTCAGTGCACAAGGACTGGTGGATATCAGTTGCTCAGTAAATGTTTTCTGAAGGACTAAACAAATGGCACCCAAATGAGCTGACTGATGAAAAGCAGAGATGTCACCTAGTTCGGGCAAGTCCAGTGAGATACCCAATACCTGAACTTAGATTTCTGATCCTTAATTTGAGAAGCCAGGCTTTGGGAGTCTCATTCTTTGGAAAGAGCTTTTAGCACCTCCACTTTATCCAGCAGAGTAGGATTACAGACTTGCTAAAAGGTTTATCCTACTTCTGCCAATCTGTGATTTTCAAATGTCACATATGGGAATAGGTAGAGGGTTAGCAGGGGAGATGGACAGAGGCTGAAGAATTAAATAGGCCCTTAGCTTCAACGCCTCCAGACACACGGGGCCACATGGCATGGGGATGAGTCCATTTCCATAAATCTATTCCTCCTGGTTGTTGGGCACAGCCAAGCAGTTCCCGTGTTGAATGGAAGCAGGACTATGCCTGAGCTCAGGGTCTTACCAGCTGATTTTCAACTCTAATCCCTCAGTGGAGCCTCCCCAGGCCTGCATGTTTGTAGTGGGGCTCAGCACAGGGGGAGGGCATGAAGTGGGCATCTTCTCATTCAGCTGAACTGTGCCTTGCATCTCTGCAATGCCACGTCCAACACAGAACCTGACACCGGTTGAGGGCTTAAGTGAATACTTATTTAACAGATGATAAGCAATGGGTCCACAAAAATATCCATGGCTCTTGTCTGAAAGGAAAACTTTTTCCAGTTGTGACACTGCCCCTTCCTATTCCTCAAGTTGTGAGGTGCAGATCATGTTTATCAAGCATCTTCTGGTTGGCAGAGGCTATATGGAGTATTTATGCCTGTATTATCTTTTCTAGAAAACTTCACAGCAACCCTCTAACATAGGTATTATCCCCATTTTACAGATGAAAAACCTGGGAATTGTGATTATGTAAGGATGGGCTGGAAGAAGCATAAGCTGGAATCAAGATTGCCAGGAGAAATATCAATAACCTCAGATATGCAGATGATAACCACCCTTATGGCAGAAAGTGAAGAGGAACTAAAAAGCCTCTTGATGAAAGTGAAAGAGGAGAGTGAAAAAGTTGGCTTAAAGCTCAACATTCAGAAAACAAAGATCATGGCATCTGGTCCCATCACTTCATGGGAAATAGATGGGGAAACAGTGTCAGACTTTTATTTTTTGGGGCTCCAAAACCACTGTAGATGGTGACTGCAGCCATGAAATTAAAAGATGCTTACTCCTTGGAAGAAAAGTTATGACCAACCTAGATAGCATATTGAAAAGCAGAGACATTACTTTGCCAACAAAGGTCCATCTAGTCAAGGCTATGGTTTTTCCTGTGGTCATGTATGGATGTGAGAGTTGGACTGTGAAGAAAGCTGAGCACCGAAGAATTGATGCTTTTGAACTGTGGTGTTGGAGAAGACTCTTGAGAGTCCATTGGGCTGCAAGGAGATCCAACCAGTCCATTCTAAAGAAGATCAGCCCTGGGTGTTCTTTGGAAGGAATGATGCTAAAGCTGAAACTCCAGTACTTTGGCCACCTCATGTGAAGAGTTGACTCATTGGAAAAGATCTTGATGCTGGGAGGGATTAGGGGCAGGAGGAGAAGGGGACGACAGAGGATGAGATGGCTGGATGGCATCACCAACTCGATGGACGTGAGTTTGAGTGAACTCCAGGAGATGGTGATGGACAGGGAGGCCTGGCGTGCTGTGATTCATGGGGTCTCCAAGAGTCGGACACGACTGAACGACTGAACTGAACTGAACTGAATAACTACTAAGTGTCAGGTCAGGTCGAGTCAAACTCAGGTTCATCCACCTTTGGAGCTTGTGATCTGCACTGTGGCGCTTTGCTCAGGGGGAGATTCCTCACCCACTGGAATTATTGCGCTAATGGAGAGACTCAAGGGAGAATCTGAGGAAAGACCCAATCCTGCAGCCTGAGATACTGGGTACAGATCTTCCATCAATGCAGTCACAGCCTAGTTGAAATTCTCCCCAGCAACTCCATCACACTAGGAAGTGGATCTACATCAGGTCTTAGGCCCTGAGGAAACCAGCGGGACCAGGTCTTTGAAAGCTAGTGATGGGGACCAAAGCAAAGGCAGTAGTATGCTGAACACACACTGTCTCAGCTGTGCTGTGAGATGGCTGGCGTGGCGGGTTCTGGGAAGGCTGGATATTGGAAATGGGTCTACTCAGCCAATGAGACTATCTACTTGGGACTGTTTGCTTTTAAATCTGTTTGAAAATGGTCCCAGATCAAATTCTACCTGGAAAGTTGGCCATTGAGTCCCCAAGTGATACTTTAAATAAATGTAGCAAGCTCTGAAGGAAGCTGGCATGCCTGAAACTCTTTACTATATGCTGGGTCTGTTTTCAAAATTTTCAGGGCTCCTATGGTTCTGGGACTCCTTGGTGGCTCAGATGGTAAAGAATAGACCTGCAATGCAGGAGACCTGGGTTCAATCCCTAAGTCAGGAAGATCCCCTGGAGGATGGCAATCCACTTCAGGATTCTTGCCTGGAGAATCCCCATGGACAGAGGAGGCTGGTGGGCTACAGTCTATGGGGCCACAAAGAGTCAGATACAACTGAGTGACTAACGTGTGTGTGCACCCCCCCCCCCCCACACACACACACTTATGATTATATTTGTTATTTTAGGAGAGGAAGGCTATTAAGTGTATATTTCCTTCCCAGTGTAAGTAAAAGGAACATTAATCTTTCTCTTCAAATCTAATAAAAGACAAATTCTAGATGTGAGACCTTGATTCTGAGGTCTAGATTCCAGTCTCTCCTTGTTTGGTATCTTACTTTTCCCAGTATCAATGTGGTAGATGCAGTCTAGGTAGGGACAGAGACCCTGGTCTGGAAGTCATGGGCCCTGTAGCTTGGTCTAGACACTTATTGACTGGGTGATCCTGGGTATTCTCTGGGACTAGACTTGAAGAGCTCTAGGAACACCAAATAATCACCACAGCCTCCTGCTTCCTGAAGCTAGTGACAGGTAACAGCATACCCCCTGAAAACTGCAAATGCTGAAAGGGGGAGCAAGCTCTGTCCCTTCATGGGCAGGCCTTGGGGCTTTGGGAAGATGCAAAGAGAGGGACCTGATGCAAGATGCTACAACCTCAGAGTCAGAGAGGGAAATGGTACTTATCTTAATGAGCTGGAGGGGCTCTAATGGCCTGGGGTGAGAGTGGGAGGTGGGAGTCAGGGGAGGGGTGAGGTCTCAGCAACAGAAGCTTGGCAGGTGAGATGACTGCTGCTTGCTCACTCCAGGTGATGAACAGTGTGTGCAACCGTTGTGGGGTCTCGTGTGGGCAGTGACCCAAGCTTCCCAGGTGGAAGGCAGGCTGCTGAGCCGCGTGTGCAGCAGGTGCAGAACCCGGAGTGCTGGAGCCCTATCAGCAGGATAGTTTTTTTTAGTTCATGAACAGTTTTCCTCACATTAATTGGCTCTCTAGGGCCCTGGGAGTAGCACTGGTACCTCAGAACAGTACCGTTACTGGGAGAGCGATTCCCCTGGTGACAGGAAGGAGGCAGGCTGTGTTTTGGGGGATGTATTTCTGCTGCCAGGACTACTTGGAAGGCTATAGCTAGAGAGGGAGTTCAAGGTAGATGTGATTGATGGACAGGGTCTTGGAGAGGCCTCTTGTCTGCTGGAACTCTCTCATTTAAGAGAGACCAGTCATTGTTGACTGCTGTGATGGCTGGAGAGCAGGAAAGACCTATAAGAGTGTATCTCTAACCCCTCATTGAGTACATGGGACACCAGAATTCCAGAAAGTTCTAGAATTCTGCTGTCACATAATCGGTCACTTACAGAGCAAAGAAAAAAAATTCAGGTAGCTCCCTTGACTGTCAATCTAGGGCTTGTCTGGGCTTGAGGGACAGTAGGAACCACAGACCTAGAGTAGGGTGCTGCCCTTGGTTCCCCCACCATTCCTCAGTCCAGGCCCAGTTGGAAATTGGGACAGTGGCCTTGCATAGAGTGTGTTCGTGCATCAGTTCCTGGATTGACTCTTGAGATAGGGAGTGAAAAGAGATAGAGGTGCCACTCGGTGAGATGAGCTCAGTTTCATCATACCCGTACTTTCTGCATTCTGCTACGGGTATTTTCTTGACACAAAAACCTTATTTCACAGTCAGGCAGTTCCTAGGAGCGTGTGCTCATCCATCTCCAGCCTGTATCTGTCACCTAGCTCTTACACGCAGGTTCCGACTCTTGGCTCAGATCTGCTACCTAGCTCTGATTCACAGTCCCTGGATCCCCCTGCCTGACCTTATTTCACATAGTGCCTCCGTGGGTTATGCTCCCAAATCCTCTGGCTTCGACTCTGACCACTCTCTCCTATCCTGGGCCTGAGTTTCTAGTACCTATTTCTAGTACCTACAGGGCTCTTAACTGCTTGTAGTCCAGAACAGAAGCTTAGCCATGGCCTTTAAGGCTCTTCCCTATCTGACCCCGCACTAATTTTATTCAAAAAGCCTCATCTGTCATTCTTCTGCATGGGCTTTGCATTCATTCCCCACAGGGCCTCACACTTTATCATCTGTTATCCTCTGTTTATAGTGCCCCCTCTTCTGAAATGCCCTTTCCTTGTTAAGTTACATCCTCCCAAAGTGAAAGTGCTAGCTTAGTCATCTCCATCTATCTGCGGCCCCAGAAGACTGTAGCCCGCCAGGCTCCTCTGTCCATGGATTCTCCAGGCAAGAATACTGGAGTGGGTAGCCATTTCCTTCTCCAGGGGATCTTCCTGACCCAGGGATTGAACCCCAGTGTCCTGCATTGCAGGCAGATTCTTTACCATCTGAGCCAACACAGAAGCCCCCAAACTGAAGATCTAGCTGAAATGTGACCCAGCAGAACTAGAGCACACAGGGATGGCAGTTGGCTTTGGAATAAGTAGGTTCCCCATTATGGGAATTGAACCCCAAAGGGTGAGACTGAAACATGATAGCTGTTGCTTTAGGTCAGGGATCAGCAAACCTTTTCTGTATAGACAGGACGTAATTTGGGGCTTTGCACATCATAGAGGCTCTGTTACAACTACTCAACTCTGTCACTGCAGCACAAAAGCAGTCATAGACAATATAAAAATAAATGGGCATGACTGTGTTCTAATAAAAGTTTATTTACAAAAACAGATGAATTAGTTTTCTGACCCTTGTTTTAGGCTCTGCTTGGGGAAATTGGGTGAATTTGAACCTGTGGGTGGCATCAAATAGAAATAGCTGCATAGGAGCTGGAGAAAGCAATGGCACCCCACTCCAGTACTCTTGCCTGAAAAATCCCATGGACAGAGGAGCCTGGTAGGCTGCAGTCCATGGGGTCACTAAGAGTCGGACACGACTGAGCGACTTCACTTTCACTTTTCACTTTCATACCTTGGAGAAGGAAATGGCCACCCACTCCAGTGTTCTTGCCTGGAGAATCCCAGGGACGGGGGAGCCTGGTGGGCTGCCATCTATGGGGTCGCACAGAGTCGGGCATGAGTGAAGCGACTTAGCAGCAGCAGCAGCAGCATAGGAGCCAGACAGGGCCAAAAGATATGGAAGGGAATCACAGGCAACATGCTAACACTATGTTAGGATGAGGTGCAGGGAGGGGAGAGCAGGAGGAGCAGAAGGGAGTTTGGCACATATATAGGATTACTTGAAGGAGAGAAGTAGGAACTCTGTTTGGAAAGGAAATTTAGGGCCAAATTTCCTTTCCAAACAAAAGGATCTTAACCAATTTAGGCTATTCGGTAGACAGTACGGAGACATTGAAGATTTGGGGTCAGTGGAATATAATCAAATCTGTATTTTTGAAAAATCATTCAGGCTTACTGAGAAGAATGATTAGAGGAAACAAGGCTGGATATAGAAAGACCTGCTAGGAGGCTACTGTAGTTGTCCAGGCAACGGGTTCAGCATTTCTGGTCCCCTGAACCAGTGCTGGTCTGGATGTGTGTGCTAAGTTGCTTCAGTTATGTCGGACTCTTTGTGGCCCTTTGGACTATAGGCTACCAAGCTCTTCTGTCCATGGGATTCTCCAGGTAAGAATACTGAAGTCGGTTGCCATGCCCTTCTCCAAGGGATCTTCCCGACCCAGGGATCTTCCCGACCCAGGGATCAAACCCTCGTCATCCCTTATGTCTTCTGCATTGGCAGACAGGTCCTTTACCACTAGCGCCACCTGGGAGATATAGATACAGATATCTATCTATCTATCTATCTATCTATCTATCTATCTATATGTATCTGATCTGGATGCCTAAGAATTATTTTGGAAACTTGCTAAAAATATAGATTCCTGGTCCCGTACCCACACCCAGGAGATTTGGGTTTGGTCGATAGGGTGTTTCTAATAAACCCTCCAGATTTGTAAATCATTGGTCCAGTGAGGCAGAATGAGGCCTGATCTTTTTAAGAGGCTATGGATGCCAGAGGAAGTAAAATACAGGTCCTTCTTCCTCCTGCTGCTGCCTTTGTCTGTTCATGGCTGCCTGTCCATGTTTTCTGTCACACACACCACCATTCTGCTCATCATCCCACTTTGGTCTTGTGCTATTGGTTCTCTTCAAAACAACTCTTCTGTCCCTTTCCTTCCATTTCTGTCCTCATTTAGGCTCCCATTAAACCTCTTCCCTACTCCCCACTCCCCTCTCCAGTCCATCAGTGTTAGTTACTCAGTCATGTCTGACTCTTTGCAACCCCATGGACTGTGACCCACCAGCCTCCTCTGTTCATGGGATTCTCCAGGAAAAATACTGGAGTGGGTAGCCATTACCTTCTCCAGGGGATCTTCCCCATCCAGGAAACGAACCCGGGTCTCCCACATTGCAGGCAGAGCCATCAGGGAAGCCCTAGTCCATCAAGGCAGTCATAAGCCCAGTCTGTCAGTCTTCAGAACCTTTTTGGGTGGCCTCTGCTTTTAGGATAAAGGCTCCTTGGCTCGGCAGGCAGGACTCTTCAGGAGCATACTCTCCTGCCAGTCTTTCCAAGCTCATTCCTGTCACTTTCCCTCTGTGCTCTTGAAAATTTTCCTGTACTCTGGGATTTTGCAATTATCCCGGACTTGTAGTCTTGACCCATCCTCATATCTTCCCTCTAACTTGACCCTGTTTTTCCTCTCTGTTTCTCTCCCAGCTTGTGTGTGACTGTATCTCCCTGGGGGGAGGGGGAGGGTTGGCTGCCAGGGACACCTCTCAGGACCTTTGTGCGCTGCAAATGTGTGTCTTCTCCATCTGAAGTCCTAATCCTCTGCTGTGACGGACATTTGGTCACTATGGCAACTGACTGTGACGTCACAGGATAAGGACTTCAGGTGAAGTGGCAGGAGCAGGTGAGTGTGTAGGAGACAGATTTTAATGTCTGTCGAAGCCCCCTCACCCCCACCCTCCTTCTGTGCCGGGGGCATGGAGGGCTATCTTGGGCTCCTGCTGATTTTTAGAACGCCGCGGTGAGAGTGTGTGCCTGGCATCTGCGTGCTGCAGTAGTGTGGGGCTGACAGAGTGTGTCAACTTGAGCTCTGGCTGTGCCGGCACCGCTGCTGCGTGAGCCTGTTATTCCATTCTGGATTGCTATTTTGATACCCAGATTGCATCATTCTTCCTACGTATAAACAGGGGGTCCCCAGGGCCCTGCAGCTACTCACTTCTCCACCAACACTGTTGTTGTGATGAGCTCTATTTAAATGAGCTGCCGGATCGGGGCAGGTTCCAGCCACACATGAGCACTGTCATTTTGGGGAACATGGAGGGCTGAAGGATTTTTGGATCGAGTCCTAAAAGGCTGGGAGTGATGGCCTCCTGAGCTATGCAGAGGGCGACAGAGCTAGTTCCTGAAAGTTGAAAATCTCGTTTTCTTCCTTCTGAGCTTCTGTTCCAAGGCACCCAGAGGATTAGGAAGGAGATGCAGCTAGGAAGAGAGTCGCCTCTCTGAGGTCTCCCTCTCGCTGTTCAGTTTGGGAAAAATACTGCAGAGCCTTCGAGATAAACAGGAACAGGAGGAGTCAACCAAGCCCTTTCTTGCAGAAGCGTCTCAGGTGAGCTGGAGAAACGCAGCCCTGGCTGAGGATGCATCAGGGAAAGGAGGAAAGGACTCAGGCTGCTCCCTTTTCCCCACCCAGTACCCAGCTCCCCGAGGCTTAGGCCCTGTAGCCCAGCTGGCTGCAGCGTGCAGGGTGGGTGTTCCTGGGCACTTGGTAAGCACCATCCTTTGGGACCTGTGGTGGGCTCACCTGTCGCTCTTCTGACTTCTCCCCCAGGTGTTGCTGTAGTCACAGGGCAGCAGGCGCCACAGGTAAGCCTGCTGGCAGCCAGGGGCAGGAGAAGAATCACCTTAGGATCGAAATCTGTCTTTCTAGCAGGGAGGGGGCATCTGGGGAGTGGGTGCAACATGTTTCTTAAAGGTGATGCTGCTGTTCTGAGCTTTGGGCTAGAGGAAGGCTTTGGGGGGCTCATGTGGTGGGGGCCTTAGCTGATGCCCAGTACCCTGGGGCTGCCTTGGTTGGGAGAGCAGGAATGGTTAGTGAGGAGGGCCAGCCTGCCAGAGGATACAACTGGAGAGTTTTTTCTTCCTTGTATAACATGTGGTAGAGGTATAGAGAGGTAGAATGTCTTACTTGTGGCTGCAGATGTAATCAGGGACCGCTCAATGGTTCAGGGTACCGTCTATGGTTTACAGGGACCTGTGGTGTTTTTTAGCTATGTCCCTCCCTCTCTCTGGGCCTCTGTGTCACCATCTTTATGGTGAGGGAATTGATTAGGTGAACAGTGGAAAAAGCTAGGTCTGGAAGCTAGGTTTGTGCAACTTTGGTTCTACAGGTGAGAGCTGGCAGTAGAGCATCAGTCTTCTCCAGACGATGCCACTGCTCTGTTGGAGTCAGAGCGTGGGTCCCAGCTGCAAAGTTTCAGGGAGCCCTGGCCAAGAGCTTTAGAATGATGGGCTTTTTTAACCCTCAGAGTGTTGCTTAGCACTGAGCTCAGGCTTGTGTGCACGTGCCTGTTGGGCCGGGCTGACCCAGTGCTAGTTTTCTGAGACCTCTTTGGGAATTCTCTCCCATCCCGGCCCCATGCCCAGGTTGCCTTGGCACTGCCCTTCATATCTGAGGTAGACTACCCACTCTTGGCCCACCTTCCTTGCTACCTCGCTAAGTTCTGGGCTTGTCGTGCTCTCTAGGCAGCAGCAGTGGTTGTAGTGCCAGATCTCAGGCTTCACCCTAAGTCTGCTGTTGGGTCTTTCTGTGAAGCTGGGATTTAGGGGAGGCAAGTTGTGTCCTCCAGGGACCCGGGGTCAGGATACCCTTCTGTCTGTTGGGCATCTGCCCTTTTCTCTTCTCTGCCAGAGGGGAAATACATAACAACTGCACTCAGAATCTTTCTTAACTTGTTGGAGCCTCTTTAAGACTGGTGAGCCTGTCTTTCTCAGCTGCTGAGATATAGGGGCCGATCTATCAGGCTCAGCCACAGTGGGAAGGGATACTCACTCTATGGCAGTGGTCCTCAAATTTGTACACTGTAATGTTGTACATTGTAATCAACCTGTAAAGTTCCTGGAGAATTTAAAAAAATACTGCTGCCTGGCTCCCATCTCCTGAAACTGATTTAATTGACATGGGCTGTGGACTGACATCAGGATGTTTAAAAGTGCCTCATATGATTCAAATACGTAACAGAGCTTGAGAACCACTCATCTACAGAATGAAACTGCCCCTAGATTTATTTTTCTAGGCAGAAAAACTCTGTTTCATTTGCCTTTTCTCAAATATCATATTTATTAAAACTATAAGCATCGCTGGGGCTGTCTCCCAGCTCTTCCTGGATTTCAAATTCAAAGCTGCGTCCAGATCATCTTTAGAGTTTGATCATTATTATGGAATATTTTACTTATAATCAAATTTTTTGGTTAATTTAAAAAATTAAAATTCCCTTGTTTACACTTGAGTTGACAGTGAAAAGTGAAAGTGTAGTCACTTTCTGTCCATGGAATTCTATCCATGGCATTCTCTAGGCAAGAATACTGGGTTGGATTGCCATTTCCTTCTCCAAACACTTGAATTAGAGAGGAGTATAGCGACATGGGCAGGGGTGAGTTTTAGAGGTGGACAGACTTGGGTTCCAGTTGTAGTTCTGCCCCTACTTTCTGTGATCTTCTGTAGGTGACAACTTCTTGAAGCCTCAGTCTATCCAACTCTGAAATGGGGATAATGCCTACCTCTGTATGGTGGATTGACAGTTAAATAAACCTGTAAAGTGCCTAATATAGGGAGTGGTGGTAAAAGAA
This sequence comes from Bos indicus, assembly GCF_029378745.1. Taxonomy (NCBI): domain Eukaryota; kingdom Metazoa; phylum Chordata; class Mammalia; order Artiodactyla; family Bovidae; genus Bos; species Bos indicus. Next base: position 44,292,529 of record NC_091774.1, read on the forward strand.
TAATATGCTTTACCCTCCCAGAGCCCAGAAGTGCTCACGCTTGTGACAGAGGGACTGAACAGCCTCAGTTTTCAGAAGACCTCTGGTACCTGTGAGTTCTTCACTCACTCTGGAAGCAGAAGCGTCACCTCCTTTGGGGATGGTTGTGTGGCTTTTGGGCCCTGGTCCTCCATTTCTCAGAACGGATGTTCCTCTGTATGAAATAGAAGCTCAATGCTGTCGCTTGAAAAATTCAAGTAGAAAAATGAAAGCAATATATCTAAATATTTTATGTAATTTGTGATTTAAATAACTAAATTAAATATTATAAACTGTATTAAAACTAAATGTTAAATATTATAAGTTGATATTTGGTCATTTTATATATATGCACAGCTCTAGGAGTTCATGTATTCCGGTTGTCAAAAAAAGAACTTTGTTTTGGTATTCTCATTGAAAAATGGGGAATCTTCTTTAAAAAACAAAAAGCTCAAGGTTGACACAGCTTGATGGGGCTTAGGAAGGTTACGGACCTCCTCAGGGACGATAAGAATTTCTGGGCAAAAGTTATGACACAAAGAGAGCCCATGTCCTCCATGTCTACTCTGGGCCCTACAGCTATCCTGGAACCTGGGTGCTGCTGCCGCTGCAGTTCTCCAGCTCTGCTATCAGCTGCAGCAGCCCGTCTTCAGACGGGAGCAGCTCTTCGGTCCAGGCCTCCCTCAGCCACAAGCCTGTCCCTGATTTGCTGGCAAGGGTGGTCTGTCTCTTTCCATCTTGCCCAGGGGAATTTATTTCTGAAGCGTAGTTGCAGAGGAGGAGGGTTGAGAAATCTGTGTGTGTGTGTGTGTGTGTTAGTCACACTCAGTTGTGTCTGACTCTTTGTGCTTCTATGGATTGTAGCCCATCAGGCTACTCTGTCTATGAGATTCTCCAGGCAAGAATACTGGAGTGGGTTGCCATTCTCTTCTCCAGAGGGATCGTCCCGATCCAGGGATCGAACCCAGGTCTCCTGCATTGAAGGCAGATTCTTTACTGTCTGATCTACCAGGGAAACCTGGTAATCCATACTTCCCTGCTAGTCCCATATCTCTCACTTAAGGATGTAGAAAGTGTGATTCAGAGAAAAGGGGTCACTGATTTCAGGTTGCACAGTTAGTGACAGTCTTGAACCTGGAACCTACATCTCCCAATTCACAGCCTTTCCTAGGGCCGACACCTCTGCTCTGAATCAGACCTGATTCCTTTATTTTCCTGGGCTGGTTTTTTCCACCACCCAGAAAACTTCCAGATGGCTTTTTTCTACTTTCATTGGCTGCGAGTGCAAGGAATACACATGGAATACTCAAACTGGAAAGAAACATAATTGTTGAATATGCTAAAAATCATGCAATATTTTTTAGTGTCAATTGTGGATTATTTTTGTATGTAGACATATGAACAGATAGTTAAAATGCAATGTGATATATGTTATATTAGAAGGATGTTCAGGGTACTGTGGGAACCCTGAAGAGGGAATAATTAATTCTTCCTAAGGGAAATCAACCTTGCTTCTCAAAGCTAGAACATTCAAACCAGTTTGGAAGGATGAATAGGAAGGAGTTTATCTGAAAAAGAGTGGGGTAGCAAGGAAGAGTATTTTAGGGAGAGGAAACAAACACTTTCACAAACACAAGAGTTATGCAAAGATTTGGTGCATTTAGGGGATAGCAGAGGTATTTGGCATGGCAAGGATGTAGGATGTGTGGCAGGTGAAGCTAGAGATGAGACTAGAAAGAGTTGAAGCCAGTGTGGAAAGGGCCTTGAGCCACAAGCTAAGGATTTTGGCCTTTGGGGCCATGGGAGGTACAGGATGTGATGAGGCCTTGTCTGATCTATTCAGTTATTTCTCTTTTTCTCATCATGCTAATGAGACTGTGTTACTATGACTAATGTTTGAGCATCTGCTACCAGGGAGTTGGAAGCCTTATGGAAATTATTTTCAACAATTAGAACAGCATTTCTGACCTGGGGGGAAATGAGGAGGGTCTTCCCTGACCAGCCAAGTGGAAGGGAGGGACAGTTGCATGATGCCCCTGGATGATGCTCCCTGTGCAAAACATCCTTTTCACGTCTGTTGACGGGCAGAAAAGTATCCAGGAGATTGCAGATCCAGCTCTGTCATTAAGTCCGTGGCTCTGCGGAGGCTAGGGGAAGGATTTTTTTTTTTTTTTTTTTGGCAGGGAGGAGTGGTAGGTGAGGAGAAGAGCAGTAGTAAACTATTGCTTTGCATGATTTTGTAGATTTGATTTTTCCGGGATATATCAGTTACCTTTTGCTGCATCGAAAGCCACTCCAAATCTTAGTGGTTAAAACAATAACCAAGCTTTATTTATGATTCTGCAGGCTGAGAGTTTGGGCTGGCATACTCTGGGTGGTTCTGCTGGGCTGCGCTGGGCCTGCTAATCTCTGCTGTGCACAGTTGGTGGGTGTGTTGGGGCTCCCTGGCTTGTTTTGGCTTCAGGTGGCTTACCTGAGACAACTAAGGCCTCGCTGCCCATAGTTTCTTATCTCCCAGCTATCTAACCTGTTGTTGTTCGTGTGGCAGTATTCGCGTTCTGAGACGGAGAGCAGAATCATATAAAGCCACTTGAGGTCTAGGCTTCGAACTTATTCAGTATCCTTTTTGCTGCATTCTGATGGCCAAAACAGGTCATGAGGGCAGCCTAGCTTCAAAAGAGAGAGAATAGACTACAGTTTTTTTTGAAGACTCCACTTTTAATGGATAGGATTGCAAGGGCATGGACACAAGGAGGGGAAGAATTTGTGGCCACTTTTTCAGTCTCTCAGACTATCTGACTTTCATCACGTGGGAGAGTTGATAATTAAGGTTATTGTCTTACCATAAATGGGATATGAGAAATCTTTTGAATTCAAAGTCAGCATTCATGGAGGATTATGTGAATTCTCAAGTATTGTTTAGTTCAGTCCTCCCAGCAACTCTTGTTTTCCCTTTCTATTTTGCATATGAAGGAAACTGGTGTACTGAGGAGCTAAGTGAGATTAAGTGACTTGCCCAACCAAGGTCATTGGGTGGTAAACCTGGTGTTTGGACTTGTTTGTCTGCCTGCAACTCTAGAGCAACTGCCATTGTGTCATTTTGGTGATATGAAACAGAGAAGACCGTGGTGTTATTGCTACATCACTGGCAGAGCCAGCCCCTACATCACAACCAAGCCAGCCAGGTTGTCCTCATCCCTGGGCACAGGCACCTGGCCCTCAGGAGCTCGTCTCCTTGTCCTCAGTGGGCCAAGTACTTACGGAGTGGACCTGAAGTACTGCAGTCTTCAGGGTGGCAGTGTCACACTGCTTATATAGTTCAGGAACGCTGACGAATGTGTTGGAGACTGCTGCATTTCTCTGGAGAGAGGGAGGTAGGACAAGATGTTCATGTTCAGGGGTGAAAGTACACCCAGCATGGACTGTGTGGAGAAGGCGCAGCAAAACCTCTTTGAGCCCCAGGGGCAGACCAGTTAGTCTTGGTTGTTACAAGAGAAGAGTATCTCCTAGTTGAGCAGGCAGGCAGTCCTTGCCTTTCTCTGGCTAGAACTTTCTGAAAGCTCTAGCTTTGAAATCTCTAAAGAAATTCTCCTACACAGTAGTATAAATGGCTGGAGCTTTGCCCTGGGCTAAACTGACCCCTTTGAACTTAGCCAGTAGTGGGAACTGGGCTCTCAGGGCTGTGAAATGAAGGGTGGGAGCAGCGGGAAGGCACCTGATTATCACAACGGGAGCAGGGTTGGGCCTCTGTTTTGTAGGAAGGAAAGAGATGTAGGATCAGGCAAAGTTGAGGATGTGGGGAGGTCTGTAGGGCAGGCCTCTAATAGGTTGCTCATGTCCAGAGTACCCTGATGGTAAGTGCAGGCTATGGCATCAAACATACTTCATTTGGGCACAGATGGTTTTGGTACATACCTGGGTGTTGTGTATTAGAAAGCCTTGTGTCTAGGTCTTATGTATAACCTGCTATGTTGCCCTGACTGTGCTGTCTTTGCCCTCTTCTCCCAGAGCTCATCTCCTGTCCTAGGTGTGAGTGAGTATACATTACCAGGGATGTAACTGAACATTTTCTGCTGCAGTGCTTTTCTTCTGGGCAATCCAAGATGGTGAGGGTAAGTCAGGACAAGCAAAGAAGCAGCTAATCCTTTTCAGAAATCTGTGTGACCCTGTCCATAAGTCTGTCTGTCCACCCATCACTCTATCTTACTTGTTACCCTTCCACCAGTTTACCTAATCATCCATCCATCCATCCATCCTTCTATCCAGAAGAGAATCAAAATGTTTCAGTTGGGGAAGCCAAATGAGTGTGTTTTTTTCTCTCTTATAGCTTTTACTGGAAATTATGACCACTAGGCTTTTATTCCCTCCACCCTCCCAATACTCAAGCTAAAACTCATTCACCAGCCTGGGTTAGATAGGTTCATCAGTTTTGCTTGTGCTGCTGCTGCTGCTAAGTCGCTTCAGTCGTGTCCGACTCTGTGCGACCCCATAGACGGCAGCCCACCAGGCTCCCCCATCCCTGGGATTCTCCAGGCAAGAACACCAGAATGGGTTGCCATTTCCTTTTCCAATGCATGAAAGTGAGAAGTGAAAGTGAAGTCGCTCAGTCAGGTCTGACTCTAGCAACCCCATGGACTGCAGCCTACCAGGCTCCTCCGTCCATGGGAGTTTCCAGGCAAGAGTACTGGAGTGGGGTGCCATTGCCTTCTCCGAGTTTTGCTTGTATTTAACAACTAATACCTTTTCCCTGAGTTTCTGAAATTTCACACCACTTACTGACTAGTATCCTTTCTCATTCTTTCTCCACTGGGGTATCCTTGCCACTGCATTTTATTCATTTGCCATCTTACTTACTTGCTCCTGTATTACATTCTTACTGAATGTCTGACATATATGCCAGGGCCTGTTCTGAGTACTAGGGAGACAGAGACCCATGTATCTACCCTCAAGGAATTAATAGTTTAGTTAGTAAAACCTACATTTCTTCTCTTTTCTTTTTCTTTCTGTGGGTTTGTCAGATCCCAGGGTGAGGACAAAGCTGTCAGAATCCACATCAGTTTGGTGGCCTGTATTATTCAGTGCAGACAGGCTAATTTTTCAGAAATCTTCTTTTCATCTCTCATATCAGCCCTCCATGATATTTTCTGACCAAATGAATGAACATTTGTACCAGGAGAAGGCCAGAGATTCTTGGTCCTGGCAAACCCCAGTAGTGGAAACACAGCTCTGAGAGTTGGTCTGTCGTACTCTTTCCTGGCTATTTATGATCATCCTTTTGTGCACTCATACAGCTACAGTTTCTTCTTCTCTGCAGCATGTTGAAATTTTTGCTTTTGCCTGTGCTTTACGTTTTCCTCCCTTGTCTGCCTGGTGAACTTCTACTTATCATTCAGTATCCAATTCAAATGTCACCTCTTTATGGAGGGCCTTTCCTAGCCTCTCCTAGATGGAACTCCTGGAAACCTCGCTTTGCTTCCTTAGCACTTGGTACATCCTTTCATCACAGCATAACCCACTGAGTGTTCGCCACACTGTCCAGGCTGTGTACCTTGAGAGCCGAACCTTGCCTTATTTATCTGCATATCCTCAGCTGCAACACAGGATTTGTGTGAATAGGCCTTGAGGCCACTGCTCTTAGTCACATGCTTTCCCTCATGCACCCCCACGTGTCCCTCCCAGGCAGCTCTCCAGAATGGACTACACTCCAAAATAGTGGAGGAACAGCTCTGTGGCTCCCCAGTCCCTAGCGTGTTTACCACTCATAAAAGCAGGTCCAAATGATGAAGATGCTGTCAGTAACTCCAGAACTGTCTACTCCTAGAACTGCTCAGAGTGCAAAGAGAAGAGGGCAGCTCACATCCTCTGTACCTACTGCAACCGCTGGCTTTGCAGCTCCTGCACGGAGGAGCACCGGCATGGCCCGGCCCCTGGGGGCCCGCTCTTTTCCCGGACCCAGAAGGGATCTCCAGGTATCACTCCCTCCCCTCCACTAGCTCACACACCCTGCCCCCTACACCCTGCCCCGTAAGTAGTACCAAACCACAAAATCTCTGGAGAAGAGCTCTCTGCCCTTGTTTCCCTGCTGGGGGTGAGAGTAGGGGTGGTCTCTGAGCCTTTCCGAAAGAAAAGCTGTTTCCTCCAGAGTCACAGCACAGTGTGCCTTCACTCCAGGCTCTCCCTGTTGCCAGGCCGGGGCAGGTGGCGAGTGGGGAGTAGGTGACTGTGAGTGAGATGGTGCGGGGAGGAAAAGTCTTGAATTACTGTGGCAGCTAATTGAGTTCACTGTCTTTCACCTCTGTTTAGAAAAATCAGACCCCGCTTCTGTTTAGTTACTTGATTAATTCAACATCCAGGATCAGGGTTTGTCCATTTATCTGTCCAGCACCATCTGTTTTAAGTGACAATCTTCTTCAAAGTCTTTTCTCAAGGCCCTTGAACTGTGGGAAAGGTTTTACCTTCGTCAGACAGGAACCAAAGTTTATGATCCATGTGATCTGATCTAGGTAGCTGGTTTCAGCCTCAGTCTGGATTGGGCAGCTGTTTCAGCCCCACTGTAACAGAATCATGGCCAATGAGGAGGTGTAGGTTAAGTTCTGAAGGACTCACTATTCTGCAGGAGATCCATGTGCAGCAAGTAGCAGGCACCTTCCTCAGGCTCAGCAGATGGTGAGACGCCTGGGGCTTGACGGTGTGTTATTTCTGGACAACTGTGTAAATCTGGCCATTGTAAGCCCACCTTCCTCATTGTGTTCCTGGAACCTCACTGGCCCAGAGAGAGGGTCACTTTTGCACCACCTTCCCTCTAGCTCTGGATCTTCCCTGTGTCCATAGAAGGCTGAGGGTGCTCAGTGGAGCTAACTTAAGAGGTCTTCCTGAGCAAGACATGCCCACTTTCTCCATCTTCTTTGGCAGGAGTGAATGGTGGTTCTGGAGACTTCGCCTTGTACTGTCCTCTACACACGCAGGAAGTTCTCAAGCTGTTTTGCGAGACCTGTGATGTGCTTACATGCCATAGCTGCCTCATGGTGGAACACAAAGAACACAGGTGGGGCAGGGTGGCTGCCCAAGGGGACTTGGGAGGGCTCTGGACTCTCTACCTGTGAGAGTGCTGGGTTCCCAGTGCATGGAAATCCTCTCCCTGCTTAAGCCAGCCTTCAGTCCCCAGGCCTGGCTGAAGGTTTTCTCTCTTCTGTTGTGTGGGGCTTCTCTGGAGAAGCCCTGAAGGGCTAAGAGTCTCTGACTCCCTAGATGTAACCCCAGCCTCCCTGGGCCTGACTGAGGCAATGCATTGTGGGGATTCTTGCTTAGCTGGCATGCTCAGAATAAGACTTGGTCTTCCTCATTTTTTTCTCTGCCTCCTCCTCTAGGTGCAGACATCTTGAAGAAGTTTTGCAAAACCAGAGGATGCTTCTGGAAAGTGTGACTACACAGGTGGCACATAAGAAATCCAGTCTACAGACATCTGCAAAGCAAATTGAGGACAGGTAGCATCGGCTAGCCCCTTGCCTACACTGGAGATGCTCTGCCTCCTCTCACCCTGGGTCCCAGGACCAGGGTGGAGTGGACATGCAGACACTGGCATATGTCCCAGAAGGCGTATGTCCTGGTCTTAGAGGTCTCAGGGCCAGGGAGGGGGTTTCGGGTCATCTCTTGGTGAATGGAGCCAAGCTAGGTGAGGATGATCACAGTGAACCTGGGGTAAAGTGCCTGCCTTCTGAACATGACCATGAACTGACCAAAGATAGGTGCTTAAGAACAAGGGCACAGAGTGGATACTGGAGAAGAGAGGGCTGCTTATTATGTGAGTACAAGTCAGTGGCAGTCTATCCTTTATCACTCCTTTCCTGATGTTTTCCTTATACATCTATACATGATATGAAATCATCAGTATTTTGTGTAGAAAGAGAAATAAGCAGGTACTGAGAGAGGATCACATGGCAGGCATTGGATTGGGCATCATGCATGCATCATTTTGAGCAGTTCTTACAATTCTTTGAGTCAGGGGTTATCTCCATTCTACTGATGAGGAGGGTAAGGTTCAGAGAGATTAGGTGACTTATCTGAGATCACACAGCTAGTCAGAGACTGAGCTGGGTTTAGAAGCTAAGTCTGCGTGGCTTCAAAGCCTCTTTTTTTTTTTTTTTTTTTAATGGTTTTACTGAGATATAATTTATATACCATAAAATTGCCCTTTTAAAACGTACAGTTCAGTGGGGTTTTTTTTTTAGCATATTCATAGAGTTGTACAACCATTATTATGATGTGAAAGTCACTCAGTCATGTCCACCTCTTTGTGACCCCATGGACTATAGTCCTCCAGGCTTCTCTGTCCATGGGATTCTCCAGGCAAGAATACCGGAGTGGGTTGCTATCCCCTTCTCCAGGGGATCTTCCCAATCCAAGGATCGAACCTGAGTCCCCTGCATTGCAGGTGGATATTTTACCAACTGAGCCATCAGGGAAGCCCTATTGAATTGTACATTTTAAAAGGGAAATTTTATATTTTTTATATAATTTTTATATATAGATATAAAAAATATGATTTTTATACCATAAAATTTCCTTTATAAAATGTACAGTTCAGTGAGTTTTTAGTATATTCATAGAGTCATACAACAATTATAACTGTCTACTTTTAAAATATCATTTTTATCACCCTAGAAAGAAACCCATACACATTGGCAGTCACTCCCTATTCACCTTGCAGCATCCCCAGCCCTTGACAACCATTAGTCTACTTTCTGTCTCTACCTAGGCTCTTTTCACTGCATGACGCTGTTTAGTAGAGTATTCCCCCTTCTAATAAAATAAGAAATTACATGAAGTCATACCTGTGTTCACTCTCTCTGTCCTGCCTCTAGTGCTGTGTGAACTGATGAGCTATTGACTTGACCTGGGGATGGACCTGTAGTTTGTTGAGAGAAAAATGAGTTGAACTTCGGGCCATTGGCCCACTTACATCAAGTGCGCTGGGTTGTACAAAGGGCAGGATGGATGGTGGAGGAAGGTTCTTATTTCTTTACATTTGGTGCCTGCTGGTCCCTGATTTCAGTAGAAAGCGTCCACATTGCAGGCTCTTACGTTTGCTGTCTGTAGGCTGTTGTAGGCCTGGAGGGAAGGGCTCACCATGCTGTGTTTCCTCCTGTTGTTTGCAGGATTTTTGAGGTGAAGCACCAGCACAGGAAGGTGGAAAACCAGATCAAAATGGCCAAGATGGTTCTGATGAATGAACTGAACAAACAGGCCAATGGGCTCATAGAGGAGTTGGAGGTATATGTGAACAGAGGGTTAGGTTCTGTACTCTCCTTGGGGCAGAAACCAGGCACATATCAAATATGTCTCATGGCTCAGAGATGCCTGAGCTAGAATTCAGATGTGCAATTTCCACAGCTCTCTGCTACTCCCTGTATCTTAAAATGTCCTGTCTAATTTTGGGAAGTTGGCTCATTAAGGGCTTAGAAAATCAGATCAAACTCCCATTAATGCTGTGGCAGTAAGGCAATTGCCTTATTGGACTTTGTAGGTTTATGGCCTTGAACGAGTCATGAAACGAGCTATGCCCAAGAAATCTAGACATTCATTTCCTCAGTCATTTATCACTTATTCCTATTTGCACTGTAAAATCTACCTACCCTTTCTCTCTCCCTCCCTCCATCCCTCAGCAGCCATGTCCTCTTCTCAGGGCTGCAGTTTCATCTGATTCCATTTGTGTTTACACTAATGCACACAGGCCACTAGACTTCTCAAGCATGTGGTTTGCAGTCCAAGAATAGGACCAGGGACTCTGTCTTCTCTCTCTGTACCCAGGGCATCACTAATGAGAGGAAGCGGAAGCTGGAGCAGCAGTTACAGAGCATCATGGTTCTCAACCGCCAGTTTGAGCACGTGCAGAATTTCATTAACTGGGCTGTCTGCAGCAAAACCAGCATCCCTTTCCTTTTCAGCAAAGAGCTGGTAAGAAGAACTCCAACTCCTCAATCACTGACTTTGGGTTAGTAAGTGAAAACCATCTTTTACCAAACCTCACAGTGCAAAGGACCCCGGTGCTGGAATAGACCTGCCTTCCTCCAGGCAACTCAGCTAGGAAATTCTGTAGTTCTGCCTCAGGTCATGGATCCAGACATTAATACTAGAAGTGTGCTGGACATTCCCTAGGAAGTTGGATTTAAATAGGGCCTAAGAGGAAAGGAGGAGTGGAGGATGACATTGAAGTGTTGGGCTTAAGAGATTGGTGATGCCCAGGAAAAGGAGCAGAACTTTTGAGAGAGTTGATGAGGTTTGTATTTGGATATTGCGAATCTAAGGGGCCTGTAGGGCATCTAAAGGGAGCTGTCCCAAATCTGTTTTGATAGATGGGTCTGGAAGTCAGAAGAAAAGTCAGGGTTAGAGAGAGAGAGAGAAAGATGTGTGAGTCCCTGGTATTTGGGTGGTATTGGAAAAGTATGTGAAGAAAGAAGAAAATAACAGATCTGGAACCCAGGGAAATGCCCTCATTTTCAGCACAGAGGAAGGAGATGAGTGAAGGAGATGAGAAGCAACCATCAGAAGTCAGCAGAGAAATAAGAGAATGTGGTGCACAAAACTTAACAGAGAGCTTCAAATTTTTAAGTGACCAATGTTAGCATTGCTACATAGGTGATAGAGGATGAGTAGTGAAGAGAAACCTTGAGATCTCAGAATCAGGAGGCCCCTGGTATAAACTTTGAAAGACACTCCAGCAGCTTTTCTCTCCAGCAAAGTAGAAAGGTCAAAAGCTAGATGAGGGATTGAGGATGGGAGGTGAGGAAGTAGAGGAATTAGTGAAAAGCAGAGAAATAAGGTAGCTTGAGAAGGAGACAGTGTTGGGGATACTTTTTTAAAATAAGGAAAACATTTGCACATGTTTATTTGGGAGAAGAAGTTGAAGATAGAAGAGATGTGTGGTAGAGGGAGCATACTGGGAAAGCAGATGGAAGTGGGATCTAGAGTGAAATGGTTGACTTTAAACAAGAGGTGCTTCTTTTCTCTGAGATTGAAGGATGGGAAGATGTCAGTATAATGTAGTTAAGTCTGGAGATAGGAGGGATACAAGTTTGAGGGAATTTGCCTTCACCCTCTATGAAGTAAGCAGTGATAATCAGAGGGTTAGACATTGGGTAAATGACATTCAGGAGAGAAGTAAAGATTTTAAATAGTCATTAAGGACTTCCCTGTTGGCTCAGACAGTAAAGCGTCTGCCTACAATGTGGGAGACCCAGGTTCAATCCCTGGGTCGGGAAGATCTCCTGGAGAAGGCAATGGTAACCCACTCCAGTATTCTTGCCTGGAAAATCCCATGGACGGTGGAACCTGGTAGGCTACCGTCCATGGGGTTACAAAGAGTCGGACATGACTGAACGACTTCACTTTCACTTTCAAGGACCACGGAAGAGGAAACTGACAAGAAAGGAAATGACCAGAGGAAGGACTGAGGAGGGGCCCTGAGCATAATGATCAGTGAGGCGACCCCACGTAACATAGCTTTGGAGTGGCTGGGTTGATGCAAGGGCAGGCACTGATGGGAAGGGAATTAGGGCACTAGTGATGTGGTTACTTAAAGCGATGGAAAACTAGGATGGCCAGCTGGGCCAAGGGAGCAGGGCTTGATCAATGAGGTGGAAGAGTATGCTCAGGAAGAGCAAGAGCTATTGTCATCAGGGAGTAGGTTGTTGGAGTTTAAGGTCTCATGGGTAGAATGGTTCAAGATGGTGAAAGTGGTCTAGGTCTGGTGACTGAACTGAAAAGAGAAGTGAAGGTAGTTTGCATTAAAGAGCTCAAGGAAGTAAGAGGCTAAAATGTTGATTAGGACATTGGTTAATTAAATGTTAGCAGGGTAGTTGGATACTTGCCAAAGTCCTAGATAAATAGGAGAGTTTTAGTAATAAGAGATAGATGAAAAGGATGAGGGAAGCAGAGGGCAGTTGACTAGGATGGAAGGGAGTTTTACAAGTGGGTGGAAGGACAGCTCTGGGGAACTCAGAGAGTGTCTGCCCCCATGGACTTTTCAGTTGAGATTATGGTAGAATGAAGGGAGCACTCTTGAGAGGGTGCTGTCAGATGATATCCTGAGGAAGAATTAAAATCATCTGAGGCCTGGAAGAGATAAGAATGTAGGCTTTCCAAAAGCCTCAATAAGAGGAAGGGGATCAGTAGGGGCAGAGGGAGGGGGAGGAATGTGAAGCTACTAAGGTGCAAGGAAATGCGGGAGCACACTGGGGAGGAGCACAGGCTAAATAGCCATGACTCTGGGCCCTTCAGCCTGTCCACTGAGTGAGGGTGAGGGAGTTCTCACTCTGGCACAAGATGCCCAAAGAAATGACCTTTGATCATTGCTGTTGTCAGATTGTGTTTCAGATGCAGCGATTGCTGGAGACAAATTGCAACACAGACCCTGGCTCCCCTTGGAGTATCAGATTCACTTGGGAGCCTAACTTCTGGACCAAGCAGCTGGCTTCCCTAGGTGAGCCCAGGGCCTACTCTATGGGCCTTTGCATGATTGCTAAGAACACATTTAGACCATCTGCTTAACTCACTGGGTAGATCAGCATATGCCCATGAGAAAGCACTCCCTGAGACTGCCAGCGGTCATGGAGTCATTCAGCAAACCTTTTCCTAGAGATGATGATGGTAGGGTTGGGGCGGGGGTGGGGAGAGCTGACAGCTTAAACAGCAATGGCAATATAGGACTTTTGTAAGAGGACCAGGTGAAATCTGAGTTTCCTATTTTACATGAACGTCCCTGTTCTGTTGGTTTCATTGCTAGAGGAGGAGACAAGACCGTGGTCCTCCTCTCCAGAATGCTGTATGGCAGTGCAGGCGGACCTGTGTCTCCGAGTACAAGGGTATACATGTGTGTGGGCACAAACAGAGATATTTCAGCGACACAGAGAGAGGAGACACACAGGCAACGTCACATACATCTTTTGGAGTTGAGATGTAAGAAGATAATTCATGACCTTGCACATTTTTCTTCCCTGCTGCAATAACTTGCTGGAGTTCAATATTTAGGCAGAATGTAGACAATTTGAGGTTGTGCCTGTGTTGACAACCTAATGGTAGGTTTGTTAAACTAATGGCCAACTGCTGCCTTTATCTGGACTGATAATCTCATTGAAAGTGTTTTGAACTTGACAGAATAATAAATGATATTTAGGTTTATTTTCTGCTTCCCTTTCCCTTTTGATACAATTTTATCACAGAAAAATTTTGTGCTTTGGTGAGCACCTGCTCTGAGTCAGGCCCCACATTGGCCACTAAGCGACCAAAGGTGACCACCTGCCCTCAGGACACTTGGTTTTACCCTACATAAGCCTCAGAGGAGCTGAAGAAGCCATTAGACTAAAACAGCAATAGCATCATCTTCTTATGCATGAGGGCCTTAGGGTCCTCAGACATCAGCACTGACTCTTGGCACTGACCTGGGGATGGAGCTTCCCCACTCTCCTCCACCCTGCTTGCCCAACATCTAGTTCTCCAGAACTGTATTTGGGGACTTTCCCATTTGTCCTGGGGATGAATCTCCTTTGCTACTTTTTAGTACACTCCCTCTTCTCCCCTCAGTGTTGATAGTTTTGGTCTGAGTCTTTCTTGGGCTATTCTGTTAAAAAAGAAGTAGGTACTCTGTGAGGGAGCCCAGGTTTCCCTAGTGGGATACAAACAGAGTCAGGACTGAGCCTCTGGTAAAAGCTGAGCTGATTCCTCAAATGTTCCAGGCCCCCAGCACAGGTCTGTATAGTTTCTATTGCTGATATCATTCTAGACTGAGTCTTGGGGGTTAGGGATTGAATTTCTTAATCTCTGCCTCTGGTACAAGGTTGTTGAATGATATCCTTTGGCCCTGGAAGAGGGAGGTAGAAGGAGTAGGGGGAACAACTGCAGATCACCTTTGGAAACACTCTCTATTCTGAATTTTTAGGCTGTATAACTACTGAGGGTGGACAGCTGTCCCGGGCAGATACTCCTGCTTATGGAGGCTTACAGGGACCATCATCTTTTTACCAAAGCCACCAGTCCCCAGTGGCTCAGCAAGAGACTCTCAGCCATCCCTCGCACAAGTTCCAGTCTCCAGCAATCTGTTCCTCCTCCGTGTGCTGCTCCCACTGCTCCCCAGTCTCACCCTCCCTCAAAGGCCAGGTCCCCCCACCCAGCATACACCCGGTGCACAGCTTTAGGCAGCCCTCTGAGATGGTACCCCAACAGCTGGGCTCCCTGCAGTGCTCCACGCTGCTGCCCAGGGAGAAGGAACTGCCCTGCAATCCTCACCCGCCAAAGCTGCTTCAGCCCTGGCTGGAAACCCAGCCCCCTGTGGAGCCGGAGAGCACACCCCAGCGGCTGGGGCAGCAGCTGACTTCACAGCCCGTGTGCATCGTTCCCCCACAGGATGTTCAGCAAGGAGCCCATGCCCCGCCCACCCTGCAGACACCCTCCATCCAGGTGCAGTTTGGCCACCACCAGAAGCTGAAGCTCAGCCACTTTCAGCCACCGCCACAGCAGCAGCTGCCACTTCCACCCCCTCCACCCCCTCCACCCCAACAGCAGCCACCCCCGCCTCTCCCACCATCTCAGCATCTGGCCTCTAGTCAGCACGAGAGCCCCCCGGGGCCTGCCTGTTCCCAGAACATGGACATAATGCACCATAAGTTTGAGCTGGAGGAAATGCAGAAGGACCTGGAGCTTCTCCTTCAGGCTCAACAGCCCAGCCTGCAGCTGAGTCAGACCAAATCGCCTCAGCATCTACAGCAAACCATCGTGGGGCAGATCAATTACATTGTGAGGCAGCCGGCACCCGTCCAGTCCCAGAGCCAAGAGGACACTGTGCAGGTGAGGTCAGGGTGGTACCACCTCCCTAGATTCTCCCTAGGAGAGCGTCAGGGACACAGCCTACCCCTCACAGTGTGGCACAGGAACAGTTTCTTCTTCTTAAGGTGGCCTTGAACTCAGCTCTCCCAATTCAAGACTGTCCTGGACTCCGCCTTCCATCTCAGGAAGGCTCCACTCCAGAGAGCACAGTACTTAGCCCCAACACAGATCCAGGCTCAATCCTGTCCCGAGTGGCCTGGCTTAGTCCTGTCCTCCTGGGTGACACTAGGGACCATGTCTGTTAATGGCACCTCCTGAGCTGTCAGGACTCCAGTCAGTGCAGGGCAGAAGGGAGGCTGTCTCTTACCTTTGTAACCTCACTTCCTTTACTGTAACTTATGCATCCCAGCTGGGGGAAGGGGAGAGCTTAAGCATATCATTTGCCTAGAGATCATACAACATTGGGGGCTTCCCAGGTGGCACTAGTGGTACAGAGCCCTCCTGCCAATGCCACAGGTTCGATCCCTGAGTTGGGAAGATTCCCTGGAGGAGGGCATGACAAATCACTCCAGTGTTCTTGCCTGGAGAATCACATGGACAGAGGAGCCTGGCAGTCTGTGGTTCATAGAGTCACAAAGAGTTGGACATGACCGAAGGGTACATGTATGCTCATAAAACATCGAGTGGGAGCCTGGTGGGCTGCCGTCTATGGGGTCACACAGAGTCGGACATGACTGAAGTGACAGCAGGGAGTGCCAAGACTTGGGTCCACGCCAGCTGACTCTGAATTGCCACGGAGGAGGCCTTGTTCTCTCCCTAGGAGGATGACTAAGGCTGCTCTTCTCTTTTCTCAGCTAAAAGCCAATTGGAGAGGTGCAGTTCGTACCTCTGGGATCTTTGCAGCACTCCACATCTTCATTCTTAATTCTTGCTTTTCTTGGTTTCCAACAGCTTCCTGTTCCAGACCCTTCCTCCTCTCCTTTCACTTTTTTCATAGTGAAATATATGTAACCACATTTATACCTTCAAAGCGGCTCTATAGACTTTTACTTTATTACAAAATATAAGGCTTAACATTTATGCTTCTGCACTGACAACTTCAATTTTATATTTATTTATTTGGCTGTGCTGCATAGCATGTAGGATCTTAGTTCCCCAACCAGGAATGGAACCCATGTCTCTTGCAATGGAAGGGCAGTTTCTTAACCGCTGGACCACCAGGGAAGTCCCTAAGCACTGACTTCAGATCATGCTTTAAATGTCTGCCTCTGAGGCTCAGTTCCTTATATAGAATAACTCTTACGATGGCAGAGAAGGGTCTAGGGTTTATAGAGGACCACAGCTCTATAAATGTTAAGTCAAAACTGTTGTGATTGCTTAGGTAACTATGACAAAGTTAGCTCATGATTCTTGGTTTGAGTTCTATTCTAAGATGTCATATTAGGAACAGCTTAGATAAGAGTATCTTCCTGAAAAGATTTCAGGCCATCCACAGCGTGTAGGTGGTGATGGCAGTAGTGGGCAGCGCAGGTGGGCCTCAGCCTTTACCACCGAGGCTACTCTTTGCGGGAAATGAAAGTCACTCAGTTGTGTCCGACTCTTGTGACCCTGTGGACCGTAGCCCGCCAGGCTCCTCTGTGCATGGAATTTTCCAGGCAAGAAAACTGGAGTGGGTTGCCATTTCAGGACCCACCCAAGTTCTTAATTTTTCCTCCAGGCTGCAGATGAGCCCCCAGCACCTGAAGGCCCAAAGCCGACTCTCCCTCTTGACAAGAATACTGCTGCTAACTTGCCCCAGGCATCTGGGGAGGAAACCCCTCACAGTGTCCCCCCACTGGACAGCGCCATCCAGCACTCCTCTCCGAATGTGGTGAGAAAGGTACAATTGGAGCCTGCTTTCCCTGATCATATGGGACCCACTGCCAGTCAAGACCCTGGGGACCTGGCTGAGGATGTCTGGGCGGGGGGAGGAGTGTCCCTGTCCCGTCCCTGGATGTTACACAGCCCTGACTCATGCCTTCTGTCCTAGTGAGTGAGCAAGGTCCTCCTCCACCCCACTGGCACTCCCCTGCACTTAAATTGGGAGCAGCTGGGCTTCATTTCCAGAGGAAGGGGAAAGGGAAGGAAAGCCAGTTTGTTGAACACTGACTGTGTACCTAGAACTGTGCTTGGTGCTCCACAGGGTGACTTCACTTAACCATCCCAATAGTTCTGTGAGGTGGGCATCCCCATTTTATAGCTAAGGAAACTCAGATCCAGGGGCCTACAGCTAATAGATAAAAGGGGCTAAGGTTTTATGTAAAATGAGACTCACAGCCTGAGCTTTTTCCTCTCTGCAATGAATGACAGTGGGGAAAGTGTTTTATGTGGTCCCACAATCCAGAGTTGGCTGGCTTTAGAATTCGAATTAATGGAATTCTGTGGGTGAGTGGTCTGCAGGGCTGACCTGCAGAGGTGGCTGAGTGTCGGAGGACACTGGGATGTTTTGAAGATAAGCTAACGAAGCTCTTCCTGTCTGTCCCCCTGTCTGCTTGGTGGACGGTTCATGGCAATAACCCAGAATCCTACAGCTCCTGGTTGACCTACTCTTACTCCTGTCTTTCATCTCTACCCCGGTCATCCTCCTAGCTGGAACCTCAGTGCTGTGCCTTCCCACCAGCCCTCCATGTGTCCCTTGGCCTGTTCCCCGTATCCTGTCCCTTCTCTGGTCTCATCCCCTCCAGCCTCCCGGTACTTCCTCTCAGCCTGTACCGGGAGCTCTGCCAGCTGTCCTGCACCCTCTGGCCTGCACTCTCAGCCCTGCAGCATCCCTTGGGTCTACAGTCCCAGTTTCACTAGTGGTTCTTTGTACCCACTACCCTCATCACGTTTCTCCCAGCAGCACCATTGCCATAGATCAGTCTACCTCAGTGATCCCTGAGAAGAGAATTTTGAAAAGTAAGAGATGGCAAAATTGCAGTGTTACCTTAGAAATCCCTTGAAGTCTGGTGCTAAAGGCCTTTTAGTTTGTGCCTAGCCTGCCCTATCCTTTTGAAAATGGCTTAGAGGCCCAAAAGATGTTATAAATTGGACCTGTGCGGCTCTTAGCAGTTTACATTCTTACACCTGAGGTAGATACCTATCTGTTCAACCATCCATCTATCCACCCATTTATTTATTCACTCAGTGATCAAAAAAATATGTTAACCTCCTACTGTGTGCCTCCTATTTTTATAGGTGTCAGGAACACAGTGATGAATAAGTAGTCTCACTTTGTACTGTATAGTCTAGTGGGAGAGAGTTAAACAAGCAGCAACCATGAAGTATGATAAAGTGCTGTGATAGTCAGTGGGGTGTATTTAAGGGCATTGAACTCTTGGAGATGACTTCCTAGAGTAATGGTTTTAAGTTGAGATTTGTTTGAAAAATTAGGCTGGTGAAGGAGAGATGGAGGGGGAAGGCCAGAATAAATAGAGGGAATGGCTAGTAGGAAGGTCCAGAAGTGAGAGAAAGCCTGGGCTACTTAGGGGGTTTCAGATAATTTGACTTGGTAGGAACATGAGATGAACTAGATAATGGGAGTGCTTGAAACCAGAGTAGTTCGAAAGTTTTGTGAATTATGGTCTGAATTTGGGATTCAGTTTTGGGGGTTGCGAGGTGTGAATGAAGGATTACTAGCAAGGAGGATTACTAACATGGCTTGAATTAAAGTATAGAGAGATCACTTTAGTTACAGTAAGGGAGACCAAACTAGTACAGAGGAGAAATAGGAGAAGATGAATGAAATCAGGTAATGATGGGAAAGAAGAGGCAGCAAGGACCTCAAGAGATCAGATCCTAGGAAATTTTTGGACTTGGAGTCTGATTGGCAGTGGGAAGTGGGGGAAAGGACATCCAGGGTGTGTCTTGGTCCACTGAGTTGCCATTCATCTGAGATGGGAGCATGGGAAGAAAAGTACATTTGAGGGGAGGAAAAAGTCAAGTTTTGAATTGGTGGTGGTCTCCTCTGGAGGCTACGTTATAAGATGACTGGAAGACAGCTAACACTAGAGGGCAGTAGGGAGCATGGGGATTACCAGTGCCCAAATGGTAGTGGGAGCCACACTGAATATACTTCTGCTTATTTGATGGGTCTCAGTTCTGCTCCTCCACCCAGTAGAGAGGAAAGGAGGCAAGCCACATGCAAGCATAGCCTGTGCTACCTGGGTGGGTGGCCTGCAGGGTGCTCGGAGCCGCAAAGGGAGGGGCTGCTTTGCTCCTGCATGGCTGCAGGGTGGCAGTGGGGTTAATGAAGATCCTAGGATATCTAACTTTTCATCTGGAGCTGCCTCTGGCTGTTACCATGGACTTATGCAGAGGTGTGGAGGGGCCACGTGACCTGACTTTTTTCAGACATTTCATAGGCTTCTTTAAGGCTTGTACTCCCAGAAAAAGGATCCTCAAGGTTGCCATCCAGGGGAACCTGGTCCAGAGGAACCTTTGGGTCTACTTGACTGAGCGAGGTACTGGTTATACACAAAGCTCCTGAAATAAGGAAAGGGGCTTTCTTTTTGAGGGAATTCATTGTCTTGAATCTGGGACTGGGCACGGTGTGGGATATGAAGGTCAAGTTTACCCAACAACATTCTAAGCATCTTATCATTGATTTATAATACTTTGTATAGCATTTTATACTTTTTTTTCCATAGATTTTTATATGTATTTTTCTATTTTATCTCTTTGTTTATCCTAGCAATACTATGAGGAAGCCACTTTCTTATTCCCCTTTGAAAGATGTGGAAACTGAGACACAGAGAGATTAAGTGACCGCCTAAAAGTTAAACAGCTAACTATTGGCAGGGTTAGGCCCAGAGCACTTCCTGCCTCAGCCCTGGGTTCAATGACTAGGTTAAATTGCCTCTCTGTGCACTGCAGTGGGAGTAGTACTCGCTGCTGGATTTTCCTATCTTCATACTCCCTGAAGTAGCCTGAGGCCTTGCTGGGGAGAAGTCTTAGGACCCATCCTAGTTGGGTCTTGACTAATCTTTATTTGGTAATGGCACTTAGCCCCCAGCCCACTTCTCAGTCTGTACTGGCTGGCAAGCGCCAGGGGAAGTCAGAAGTCCTTCTGAGTGCACAGACGAGAGGAAACGGTGGCAGCGGGCACAGCTCTGTGTGTTCCACAGAGACCCACTCCTGCTCGGAGCCGCTTCGTGTCACTACAAGGAGGACTTTTGTTACAGCCGAGCAGCTGTGCACACGTACCTGGGAGATGGTCCTAAATGAGCTGATGGTGAAAACAGATTGCTGCTGCACATGAGATGTGAAAGTTCTAGAATGGGTTCTGCAGTCTCTGGAGCATTTTATCCCACCACCTTCCGTGCCGCCAGCAGAATGTTTTTGTGTGAACTTGGACATTTGTCTGTCAGCTGCTGTTGTCTAAGATTTCTAATCTTGGTTCAGCCACTTTGAAAAAAGGTGATGAAGAAAGACAACTTTATAACAGAACCCTTTAAATACCAAGGGAAACTGGAAGACATTTCAGTGGCTTCATTTCATACTTCTGAACTAGTCGACTGCTGAAAAAGACACACACTCCTTTTGTCAGCCCTCATGGAATCAAGGCTGTAGGTATCACAGAGAGCTCTAGCTGAACCCCAGTTCACCTGCAAGAGGGGCCTCTGTTCTGCTCATAGTGGGGCCCCAGATCTTCAGAGGACTTTGAGGCCACCAAGTTACAGCTTACGGCTTCATTGGAGTCTGGGATATATTGTCAGCAAATGATGCAGAAGTATTTGACATTCCTGTGGTCGGGATTAAGAGTGGTGCAGAAGAGTGGAGGATCATCAACCTGATGAATAGCATTGACGCCTTTATCGAAGCATTTTGATGCCTGGGCTCTTGACTTGATTCTTAAAACTCAGTGAGATTTACCTTCACCTGTAGAGGAGGAAGTTCAAGCCCAGAGATGGAAAATAATTTGCTTAAATGCATATTCTAAACCTTGACATAAGTGAGGAAAAAGTAGGCACCCTGCCTTCACAGTCTCCAAATACATGGCTATAGACCAGGTCATGGGTTCTCATCCATGTCTTTTCCAAAAGCAACTGTCTTTTCCTTGCAGCCTGGCACTGACAGCTTTTGCTCAGAATGCTTCCAGGGCCTGATAAGGCTTTCTTATGGCCCAGGCTGTGACCCGTTAACAGGGCAGAACTGTATAGAGATGTGCACGCTGTTCCACATAGGAATCAAGCCAAACACTCCCCAGGTCTGGCTCCGTGAATTTTATACTCTTTAGGAAGCCTATCTCCTTCCTTCTGTCCTGATTTCATTCACAGACCAAACCTAAGATCTTTGTCTAGGTCTCCTGGTTCACGAGAAAATAGGCTCTTGCTCCTAGACCTTTAAATTTCCTTAACCCAGCCCAAGAAAAATACCTCTGGCCTAGTTCTTCCACATGTCCAAAATTTGGGTTTTAAAGGTTCCACTCATTCTAGCCTTCACTTCTGATTCACTGGACTCCGCTTTTTCCTTTGCTCTTCCTTCAGCCTCAGACCCTGATCCTCTTTGTTTTGTTTGTTTGTTTTTTTCCATCTTCTTGGATCATCAGGGCACTGGGTACTCTTCAGTTCTTCTCTCTTCACCATCCATAATTGTTTTCCCATTTGACTCCCATTGGTTAGCGGATATCAACATAGTTACATCTGTAGCAACAACCTTACTTCATAAAAGAATTTTTCATTGAGCTGGCAGGACACTTACTATCAGCAAGAGCAACTTTCCTATTAAAAATCAACTTGTGAAACCACTGGCAGGAAAAGTTAGTTCCCCACTCAGCTATCTGATTCAGTTGTGTCAAGATCTACCGCTGTTAAAGCAGTCTACTTAATCTGAAGCTGTTGAAACACTCAAATATTCCAAAGATTTAGTTCACAAATCTATTTACATGCATCCTTGTCTCCTTACCTATTTCCTTCAGCCAAGGTGAAGGCCTTCAATGTGTTTCCAAAAGACAACTCACAAGTCGTTGGTCTCTTCTCCTACTGTACCTGTACGTGGTGGTCAGTCTTTGACAAATTTAACTCCTAGGATCAAAACCTGAAACCAGAAGTAAGCAAGCAAAGCTTCAAAACAGCAGCAAGAATAGTTGTCACAAACCTCACACATTATACTCTGTATGAGACTATAAGCCCAATTTAGTCAACTTGATCTAGCAAGCTTAGTTATATGGTTTTCTTTGGAAATTTTTAGTTTTTCTATATATAGCAGTAAGCAGAGTAGAAGCAGGGAATTAGGACTTCTATAATGGCAGCTAACAACAGGAGAGAAGACAAGAAACCACCTGGAAAAGTGCCATGATGTGATGTCATTCACGGAAAGGACTAGCTAAACCCTACTACATTCTTAGAAGTTCCCTAAAGCACCGATGAACTACAGAATACCCCAGCAATAGAGGTTCATCAGAATTCTTTTACATCACTAAGAAATGGTCTCATTTGGCCTCAGGTACTCTGTTTAGTAAGACAGGGTAGTGTGCAAAGCATTTTAGAAGTACTATCCTTCAAAATAATATTTTAAAGTCAATTGCATTTTGTTATTGAAAGAGGTATGTTTCAGATATCTGGAAAATTGATTTCTGTGAAACACTACTCTATCTGTGCTACTTTATCCCCAGCAATATTATCTTGCTGTACAAACTTGAAATTTATATTAAACTCAGGGTATGTGCACCAGGTGTCTGCTTATTGACTTCTCAATCACGTCGTACTAGAGCACTAGCTTTCTACCTAGTGGCACAAAATCAAGACCAGCCAGCAGGTTTCTGAGGCTAGGCCCAGTCTTGGATTCTTTACTGAGCTTGGAAAATTTGGGTACTCACTCTGTGTCTCAATTTCCCTTCCTGTTAAAATGAAAGAACAATGTCTTCCCTGAATTTTGACAGCACCTTGTGGCAATCATTAGAATGGCAATGTAGGCACTCCAGGTCTTCAGAAAAAGAAATTGAATTCAGCAAAAAAAAAAAAAAAAAAGAAAGAAAGAAAGAAAAAAAATTGAACTCCAGAAAAAGATCTGGGTGGTGAGAAAGGGGAGAGGAAAGGCAGCAGGTGACAGAGCACAGATGAACAGGATTAGACGGGTGAAGGACTGCAAAGGTGACCGGGAGCAGAGGTTGAAATTTCAGACAACTTAGATAGGCCACAGGTCAGGCAGGTGGCAAGCAGAGATAAAGAGATTAAGAGACAAGGAAAGCAAAGGGAAGGGGACATATAATTTGGGAGGAGACCAAATTAGGGGCAAGTAAGGAGATACTAGGTCATGGAGGTAAGAGAGAGCGCCCTTCATATGTCAGAGGTGACCTGAGCTGATTCCCAGAGGCTTCTTGTTTTTTTTTTGCATTTTTGACTTTTCTCCTTGAACTAGAAAATAGCTTATTTTTACTTGCAAACCTCAAAATACATATGCTCACTGATGAAGCCTGAGGTTTTATATGTGAAGATGAATTCAAGGTGTCAGTTAATCTGGGAGGTGTCAGTGATTGCCCTGCACAGACGTTCCAGCTGGCCATACACTTTCACCTTCTCTCATTTGACCTCTGAACAATCCCAGGTGCTAGAGAAGGCAGATAGCACCTTCTCCCCTGACATATAAGCTTCTCCTGTGTGTGAGACACCAAATGTCGGACCACTTGGCCATACTCACAAGCCCTTCTCCATTTGTAGCACGTTCCTGAGAAGACCTTTCCTTCCTTCCTTGCAGGCCCCGGCGACTCAGCCTGCTTTCCTGGCCCTGAAAGTTGGCCCTCCCCTTGTCCCTACTCACCTTGTAGCAGAGTGGGATAGAGGATCTCAACTCCTCTCTTTCTTTCCGTACATGACATAAGGACCTTCTGTGTTAATATTTTGTAGTTATTCACTCCAGAGAGCCAAATGAAGTATCAAAAATAAGCAACATACAAGGTAATAGGTTCCAGAACTGCCACTGTATTTGCATAGCCTATAGAACAGGATTGAGGCCAACTTCCACAGAGCACTTTTTCTGAGTCTCTTCTTAGAATTTCCCCATGTACGTTCCCCAGGTCCTTGTTACTGTTACCAGAGCTTCACTCCACTCCTGATAGCCTTGGCCTTCTTGAGATTGGTTATAGATATGAACAGGAAAGAGATCAGTGTAGTTTTCAGTATCAGGACAAGTTACTAACCTCATGCTGTCTGCTAGGTGTTGTGGGAGCAAGTCCAGCAGGCCCAGCTCAAAATAAACCACAACAGAGTTTCCACAATTCTTCCATGGCTCAAGCTGCATGCTCTCTCTCCTTTATCATTATATTAACTCACATTTCGTGATATGTAATAAGGGGAACTGAATCCTACAAATGTGATCTCTACTAATCTGGAAGGTTTTGTCTTTGGGAATTTAATCTCGTGTATATCTTAAGGGCATACAGCCCCTGACCATCTGGGACCTGGAATGGTTCCAGATGGATTTTGGTGCTCTTGAGGCTTGGCCCCAAGGATTTCACTAAGTTATCTGTGTCATTGGTAGATGAGATGACTGCATTAAATATACATGTCAAATAGGGAGACAGTCAAAGTATCCAGCTCAAAGGATTAGACAATCGTGTATAAAAGGAAATACAATGATCATTGGATATTCTTATCCAAAGATAAGAAAATACAGAATATCAGAGAGCTGTATGAGTGCATAACCAGGACAACAAGGGGACACAAGGGATGCAGGCCCGGGTATGTTTGAGATAGCCCTTGGCCTCTGGCCTCAGTCCCTTACGCTGGGCTCTATGCCTAGTTTATCCCATTTCATTTGAGCATTCCCCCCATCCCTCCTCCTCCTCACCTTTCTGATCTTGGGACTTAGACTGTACAGCAAATTGAAGCCTTTTTATTGAAGACCATTGAACTATGAAGAAACATATTAAAAGTAAACTTTTCTGTAGAGAAACGAAAGGTATTTAGCTCATCTGCTTTTAAAACTGAAAGTTAAGAATAGGAATTATAAGCTTTACTAAAGCAGTTAAACAAGTAATAAGGAAAAAGGTTGAAGGAGAAGAAAAGAGAAAAGAAAATCAAGAGAGACAAAGGGCAGGTGATGGAAAGATGAAGAGATGGAAGAACAGAGTGTGGGAGAGATCAGGGAAGAGGGTGAGCAGAGAGAAGGGCAGAGGCAGGCAGGCCAGAAAGGAGCCTGGCTTCAGTGCCAGAGAGCTGGATTCTAAAGCCATAAGAATCCTATGACAAATATCATACTGGTGAATAGTGAAAGGATCCCCCTGAGATTAGGAATGTAAGATGGCTACTGTCACTACTTCTATTCAGCTGCATACTGGAGGTCTTAACTAGTGGAGTAAGGCAAGAGAAACAAGTGTAAGCAAAAGGAGAAAATAAAACTCACTAGTCATAGGCAACATGATTTGTATGCACAGAAGATCTCAATGTGACTTTAGTAAGATCGCTGGGTACAAGTTCAATATATAAACAGCAATTGTATTTCTATATGTGAACACAAATAGAAATTGAGATTTATAAAATTATGTTTTCAATTACATAAAAAACCTCAGATGCCTCTCTGAGCTTCATTTTTCTCAATTATAAAACTAGGGCCACAACAATAATAACATTAACAGTAATAGCAACAGCAGCAGCTAGGGTTTGTTGAGTACCCACTGCCAGACATTGCTCTAAATGTTTACATGGATTATTTCTTTTAAATTTCACAACCCTTTAACGTTTGCTGTGAGAATTAAATGAGGAAATATATGTAAAACACTTAGCAAATTGCAGTGTATATAATAAATTCTCAATAAATTTTAGCTACATAAAAATGGGCATTGTTTCAGAGAAAGTCATAGACTTAGTTGTTAGTAGAACTAAGCTTCTATTCATTGGGCATGCAATTTGTAGAATAAACAGTCATGCATTATTGTTTTAAAAAAATTGTGAATAGCTCATTAATTCATTTGTTCAGCCAGGCACTGCTCTTGGGTCTAGGAAAACACTGCACAAGCAAATCAGAAAAAAATCCATACTCTAATGGGGTGGGGCTTCCCAGGTGGTGTAGTTGGTAAAGAATCCACCTGCCTGCCAATGCAGGAGACACAAGAGTTGAGGGTTCCATCCCTGGGTCAGGAAGATTCCCTGGAGGAGGAAATGGCAACCCACTCCAGTATTCTTGCCTGGAGAATCCCATGGTCAGAGGAGCCTGGAGGGCTACAGTCCATGGGGTCACAGAGTCAGACACAACTGAGTGACTGCACACACACATACTCTAATGGAGTTTACAGTTTGGTAGGGGACATATGTATTAACCAAACGGTATCACAGATTGTGCTATGAGACTGAAGTACAGGAGTTATGAGAATGTAAAAGAGGGGAGTGAAAATTCACAGGTGAGCTGAATTCAGAAGGCAAGTGGAACAGGGGCAGGGCTAGGAGAATGTTCCAGAGGAAGCAGTCTGTCTGAAGTGGGTAAGGGAAAGGATGTCATGATTCTGGACCTAAAAAAATTGTCTGAGCGACTGGAGCTCAAAGACTGAGGAGAGGGCCACTATATGAACTCTGGCTGCAGAGACGGACAGAGACCAGAGCATCAAGGCCTTGGGAGCTTTGTTAGGGATTTTCACAGTGGGGAGCAGTATGGTTTTATGCAGAGCGCTGATGTGGTCAGATATGTGCTGTCAAAGTATTTCTCCACTGCAGAGGCTACTATTGTAGTCTGGGAAAATACGAAGTGCAACCCGGGCTCAGGCACCAGCAGCAGAGAGAGGAAGAGTGGGAAGAGCTGAGAGGTGTTCAAGTGGTGGAGTTGAGGTTTGGTGTTAGCTTGGGTGAGGGCGGAGGGGTGCCCACTGATGCCTCCCTCCTAGGAGCCGACTCAAAGAACTGGGTGACCAGGGTGACATTCACTGAGGTGAGGACAGTCTTTGTCGATTAGCTTTACTAATATAATATGGAGACTTGAGAGGGTATTTGAAGTATTCCTTTTCCTATGGAAATCTGAATGTCTGACTTAGGGGGAAAAGAATGATAGGTTTAAGATACTGACTTGGAAGCTTTGAGATATTTGCTCCTTGTTTCCCCTTTTATTTTCAAAAGGTGTCAAATGGTTATGTCTTTTGTCTTAAAAAAGACTTGGGTATTAAATAGAAATTACTGAAGGTTGCACTTTTTACTAGTCTTCCCACCACTTGCCCTCTGTCTGTTTCTCCAACCTGAAAAACTGCAATGGGTTCAGTATAGTAATCTGTATGTCTTTCTTCTGCCTAGGTCACCAAGTGGTTAGAACTGAGCAAAGAATTATGGGGGTTGGGATATTATTGCTGCATCCATTAATTGTCCAAGTTGTCCATATTAAGATTTAGCTGCTCTGATGTTCTCTGCCTCTGGTTTAGAATGGCTTTGGCAGGTGTAGTAGGGCTAGAAAAGACCTTCACATCTCTTGGTCAGAGTCTTCAGTCTAATGCTGGTGGTGCTGGAGTTGATCTGAACAAGCCTGTGAGAAGGCTGTGGGGTTGACGTTCCCCAGGACTGACAGGGGCTCCCCAAGCCTTGGCATTATCTCAGAGAATGTCTGCAGCAGATCAGGGTTGAGCCTTCTGAAGTTCCTCCCATTCTTATGTAGCAGAAAGTATCCTGTAGGACTCCCAGAAGGGAGGGGAGGCCACTGGTGGCTTAGTCAGGGGGACATGTAATGTGGGAAGGTATTCCTACAGTCTGACTCTTTGCTTAGGTACTAGAGGGGGGTGAGGGATGTGGTTGATAGTGTGTGTGTGTGTGAGTTTGTACCACCCTCAGGTCAAGTGGTAGACTGTCTCTCTCCCTCTCTCTGTCAGTCTGTGTCTCTCTCTCACACACACACACACGCATGCACAATAGTGTCTTCAGCTGTGCCCACCTCTCTGGCTCATAGCCCAGGAACCTCCATGGTGTAGGGGAATGGGAACAGGACTTCATGGTCTGTCTTGAGTTCCCTGAAGCTACTAGACTCTGAGGCAGAGTGAAATCTGAGCATGGGACTCTTACGGGCTGCCTCCCTCCTTTCCCTGCCACCATTCCTAGCTAACAGCCGGACTCTCCCCTGTCTTTGCTCCTGTAGCACTCCACTTCTCTGAGCATCATGGGCTTTTCCAACACATTGGAGATGGAGCTGTCATCTACCAGGCTGGCGAGGACCCTTGAACCACAGATGCAGAGCACAAGCAGCCTGACAGCTGCCCCACCCCAAGTGATGCCCCAAGTGGTACCAAGCCTGCTGAGTGGCCCCCCACCAACCATGTCCAGCCTAGCGAGTGGTCAAAACCAGGCTGTGCCCAGCCTGACAGCCAGTCACCTGCCGGCCATGCCCAGCCTCGTGCATGGCCCACCCCAGTCCATGCCCAGCCTAATGAGTGATCCCTCCCCAGCCATCGCAAGCCTGGCAAGTGATCACTCTCAGGCTGGACCCAACCTGATGTCTGGTCCCACCCACACTGTGCCAAGCCTGGCAACCTGTCCTCTGCAAAGTGTGCTTCCAGCTTCTGACGTGCAGCCGGAGACCGGGTCCGGCTGCAGTCCTGGTTCTGGCCGAACTGCAGGGGGCCTGTGCCCTGGGGATGGAACTGACCCCTCCCTGGGGAATGCCTTGTGTAAGGTAGGTCTTGGGGAAATGCCATTTAATGTCCTCTGCTTAACTCTGTGCAAAAGGGTGGCCCCTGAGGCCTCATTCTGGCCTTAGCTTAACAGCTCTGTGACCACCGACACGGAAAATGTCTGATTTCTTTGATTCTTGTTGGCCTTTCACTTTTGAAAGATGGAAAGTGAGGATTCTACCCGCTTCACTGACTCTCTGGGACAAGGCCCTACAGCCGCTGCTCTGGATGCTTCCAAGGACTTATCTATCCCCTCAGACCTGGAGGAGCCAATTAACCTCTCTGTGAAAAAACCCGCACTGGTGCCAGTGGTCAACACATCTGTGGCCCTGCAGCAGTACCGGAGCCCAAAAGGTGAGACTCAGCAGCCTGCCCTTCATGCTGACCACACGCTTGAGCAGGTGGACTCAGCACCGCAGATGAAACGGAGATCAGCAGAGCCATCAGACTGAGGGAAGAGTGTGTTTCTCTCAGGCTAACCTCACTTCTCTGTCCAGAACTGACCTTTTGATGCCTGTTCTGTTTCCCTCTCTGTGGCCAGGAATTAACCTCCTTGTAAAATTCCCCAGGCAGAAGTTTGGGGATCTGGGTTATAGGAAGGGGGACACAGGAAGAGCACCACCCCAGAAGGGCTGGGCTTGGCAAAACATCTTAGGGACAAGAACACATCTGACTCTGGGTTAGCTGACCCGCTCTCTCTTTATGTTTGAATGTGTGCAAGATACCTAACATTTCTGACTTATTTTTTTCCCCTGTAAATGGAGCTAATCATAGCTACTTTATAGGCTTCTGGGAAAAATACCTACAGTGAAATCATTTGATGACTTATTCTGCAGTAACAAGAATTTGCCTTGCACCTGGCCTTGATGTGGGTTTTTGTCTCATAGAAAAGGGAATTTGGACTGGTTGGACTTGACTCTGATTGTCTTCTCAGCTCCCCACACGCATTCTCAAATGGGGCTAGGCCAAGGCACCTTCCTTCCAGGGAAGGTGAGGGCTGGCTGGAAAGTTAGATAGCAACTGCCTAGTGAGTGCTGGGGGCCTTCTTAGTTCAGTGTATGAGGCATGGGTAGTTTGTAACGATCAATGTTACCTACAAATTTAATAGATGAAGAAATTTTTCTCCTTGTCCCCTCACATTGGCTCTTCCTAACTGCACAATAATGCAACCCTGAATTTTAAGCAATTAAATATTTTGAACCCTGCTTGTCCATGGAAGGCGCCTCGGTCAGCGCCTGGGGCTGAGTGGGCGCCCAGTACATGCTAGAGTCCTCCTCTCTCCCCACTGCCCCCTGCCCATCTGCGCCGACTGCGCTTCTCTGGGGAGGGCTCCTGGGAGCCTCTTGCCCCTGGAAGGTGAGCTGGATTCTCAGGCTGTGCTGAAATCCCAGCACTTGGCTGATAAGGAAGGGGCTGCACAGAATGACTCCTAAGAGCAGGCTACACCAGTATATACATGGGGAACGAGTGACTTCTGAGCTCATTTTGAAGGTGAGATGCTGGCTCCTCAGCACCTAACCCAACACTCACTCCTGGGTAGCCTCTGAGTGTTACCTGTGTTATCTTTGAAAAAGAAAGTAGCCTTCTTCCCCTCTCAGGAAGGGAGCTGGGTAGGATTGTCACCATGATGAGTGATTACAGTGTGAGTAACGACGGTATGACAGGCGTGTGACCGCAGTATGAGTAGCAGATAAGAGTAGAAGGTGTGGGTGACAGGGTGTGTTATCATAAATGTATTATGAATTTGTCTTTTGTCTTAGAGTATGAGAATTTTGAACAAGGAGCCCTCGGGCTGAACACAAAAGGGAACCAGAGTATCAGGTAACAGACCCTTGGCCCAACATCCCTCTCCCACCATCCAACTTCATGTCCTGGGAGACTGGCACAGGAAGTGAGCCTCCTTGATGACTTAATCTGGAGCTTGTCTGCCTCTGTCTTCTTCAGCCCTCAGACCCTGGAGTGGGTGTGTGGTTGTGTGTCTGGGATGGTTGTGGGAGGATGTCTTGACTCCAGTGCTGTTAGGCAGGCACTCTGGGTGCAGTTCCCCCTCTACAGGGGTCCCCCTTTGATCAGAGGACTCCCAGGGGCCAATGGGACCTGACCAGGCAGAGCTGGTGGTGGGCTGGAACAGGGGCCTGTGGAGGGTTGGACTGAGGAGCTCCTGAGAAGTTCAGTTGTGGGATTGTGGATGAGCTTGACTTAGCAGTCGGGCCAGAGGAATGTGGCCCATCCGAGACCCAGGGATGTGGTTCTTGCTCTAGACCCTTCAGTAATGAGCCCAAGATTC
The DNA here is from genome assembly GCF_029378745.1 of Bos indicus. NCBI lineage: Eukaryota > Metazoa > Chordata > Mammalia > Artiodactyla > Bovidae > Bos > Bos indicus. Next base: position 44,323,245 of record NC_091774.1, read on the forward strand.
CCTATGTGCGCCTGGAGCGGCTCAAGATCTGTGCTGCCTCCTCGGGCGAGATGCCAGTGTTCAAGCTGAAGCCACAGAAGAATGATCAGGATGGGAGCTTCCTGCTGATCATCGAATGTGGTGCTGAGTCCTCCAGCATGTCCATTAAGGTACCGCTTTTCTCTGCTTTCTCCTTGAAACTTGCCCCAGTCCAGGAGCCTCTCTTTCCTCTCTGCTCCTGGCAGAATCCTAGCTCCAGCCTTGTTCCAAGTCTCAGAGTGGGGCTGCTGCTCAGCCACACCTTGTCCCATGCTGCCTGGGGTCTGTGAGGGGCACCCTAGGACTGAGCTGTCCTGGTGTTCCTAGGGCTGGCTGGTTTGGGGTCCTGAAATAAGTTGGTGCCAAGGGCTTGTTATCTTTCTTCTCCCTCCCTCAACAACGTGGTACCTCGCTCTAACCACTCAGACTCACTTCTTCCCCAAGGTCAGCCAGGACCACCTGCCTGATGCCATCCAGGCCCCAAATCTGGGGGGAAGAAAGGTCACTGTCACATCTCTGGCTGGGCAGCAGCCCCCAGAGGTGGAGAGTGCCTCTCCTGAAGAACACAGGCTCATTCCTCGAACCCCTGGAGCCAAGAAGGGGCCCCCAGTGCCCATAGAGAATGAGGATTTCTGTGCTGTCTGCCTCAATGGGGGGGAGCTGCTGTGCTGTGACCGCTGCCCCAAAGTGTACCACCTTTCCTGCCACTTGCCAGCCCTGCTCAGCTTCCCAGGGTGAGTCATGCAACCCAGGCCCTGACCTGGATGGCACAGTGATCTTCCAAGGGAGGTTATTCCAGGCCAGCCCACAGGGCTCTCTCTGGGGGACTTCCTCCCGTCTCTGGCCTGCATAAACTGCAGGCCTGTGACTCAATGGCTCTCTCTGTGCTCCTTCTGCACACAGACAGGCAGATGCTTCCCTTCCTCCTCTGTTCCCAGCTTCCTCCTCTGTTCCCAGCTTCCTCTTGTGCAGATATATCCCTTGACGTCTCTCCCAGACCCTTGCTAACTCCTGTTTTTCTGGATTCACTAATCCTGAGTTAACTGAGTTTCTTTCAAGCCCATTGCTAAGAAGCCATTCTCTGTAGGGCTGGGGACTTAGTTTCTCATGCCACCCCCACTCCAATCCTGTTTCGGGGTAGAGGGACAAGGGAGGGGGCTGTGGACACGTGCTGAGGCCTCACGTGGCCTCACTTGCCTCTGCAGGGGAGACTGGGTGTGTACTTTGTGCCGCAGCCTGACCCAGCCCGAGATGGAGTACGATTGTGAGAATGCCCGCTTCAGCCAGCCTGGAGTGCGGGCCCCTCCTGGCCTGAGCATATATGACCAGAAGGTAGGGAGGGGTCTCTGGGAACAAGGTTCCCACCTGGGGTAGCCTGCCTGTGCCTATGGGGGCTGAGACT